>NW_008823958.1:60314-97845 GCF_000699105.1 Pygoscelis adeliae | reverse complement strand
CCTGTTAAAAAACTTCTTATTCATTCTTGTTTTATATCCTCATATAAGCTTCTATCTTGCCCTTCAATTTTTCTTTCTTAATCTTGTGAAACAATCCCCCATAGTTTAAACTGAACTTGTTACCCCTTTCTGGTTGAAAGGATTTATTAAGAATTACTCTAGATTATGTCAACCAACTTTAACAAAAATGGCTTTTGATTTCATATCAGTTCAGATGCTGACTAGTGCTCGTGGTTTTTTTCCCTTTATTGGATTTGACATAAATATCCACACTGCGATCCTTGCCAGCATTTGTTTTCCCTTTTGTACAAAATGAAGAATACAATAATTTTGCCAGTAGATTTTGTGATCAGCAAAGTATTTGCACAGCCTAGTTTATTTTTCTAAACAAAAGAGGTGGGGCTTGAATGATTCAGGGAACCCATTACACCCTCCTAGCTCTCCTGCAGTCTCAAATGCAGTCAGCTAAATGGCCTCGGTCTTACCCAGAGGACCCATCACCGAGAGGGGCAGGTTGCATAGGTACACAGAACATGCTTTTCCTCGAATATTTCACACAGGACTCCGGGCTTCCCACCAGTGCTCAATAAAAAAAAAAAATCACCAGGCCTACAAATTCCCTTCTAGTACACAGACATAAAATATGTCCTTTGGCAGAGACAGCGCTTTCTTTTCCCACAGAAAAGGGGGGAAAAGTTTTTTTTATTGCACTGCTGGGGCACATGCCGCTCTCCAGGGAAGCGCTCTGGAGCGAGGGGGGTGTGATGCAACATTTACCACTGCGTTAATAAATGACAATCAGCAAATGCTGCGATGGAGTGAAATATTGCAATTAGGCCAGAGGGCAAGCGAAGGGTCCTGATATGCCTCCAGGCCCCGTCAGAGCTGGGGTGAGCAGCTGCAGTGGCCGAGCAGGAATAGCATGAGCTTTGCATCGCTGTAACGCAAGCTGGAGCGTTGTGAAGGCGGGCGGCTGCTGGAGACTGCACGATCCCCAGTGCTTGCTATGCCTCCTTTAAAGACACATCTGGGTCCACACCTGCTGGTGGTAGGTTCGAGAAGCCATGGGCCTGGGTGAGACGCTGGCCCCCTTTGACCTTCCCCTGCTCCGTGCAAGCGGTGTGGATAGCGGGAGCTGACCCAGCAGTTCTCCGATTTGTGTTTGCAGGACTTTGAATGGACCAAGGTGGTGGTGGAGGGAAAGGAAACTGTGCCTGCATGTCTCTTATCTCTCTGGAAAAGAGTTAATTCTTACGTGATATCCAGTTCATCCTACTTGCTATTTATCTGTGCTGCATTTGGCTTTGAGGGCACCTGCAGCTTGCAGGGTAGCCAAAAGGAGAAACTCCTCCGGTAAAGGAAGGCAAAGACTTCTGGTTCCCCATCATGCAGCTGGCCAGGTTTCCCACCAGTGCTCAATAAGATCGTTAACCTTCTTGAGGAGGAAGGAAATCTTGAGAAACAAACTGGCCACTAGCCCTAAAATGGTCCAATTTTGCTGCTCTTTTTCCAGGACATGTGGTGAAACCACAGTCTTGGCTGTTCTAGTCTTACCTAGAGCCGAGTCCAAAGGCAGCCTCTTATTTTGAGGACGTTGTTCAGGCTTTTGCAGTGGGATGTTTTGCAGACAAGTGCAGTGAGAAGATGGAGATCTGTCTTATAGAGCAGATTCCCTGCAGTTATCACAGTCATCTTCATCTAACTGATAAATAGCTGCAGCTTCTAAAACAATAGCATTTTGCAGCTAGAAGAGTTGCATTTGAAAATGTGTATTCCTAATAATTGCAATAACCTACTGCAGTACTTGACAGATTCCTGCATTTGGTACTAGAAAATTTTCTGTCCCAGCCTTTAAACACAAGATCATTGTATGTGGTAACCCAGCAGGAGCTACAGTGGGTCTGAAAGGGACTTTTTTCCATCCACCCATGAAAACAGATTGGATTTATCTGGACTTTTTGAATGAAAAGTGCTCTGCTGAGCATCCTGTTTCTCCCCTGTTGGTGGCTCTTACAGGAGAAAATAGTAATTTATTTGTTAGCCAGTAGTCCAGGCAGACATTTTTGTAGGCTTGTTTGGGTGTTGTCCAACATGGGGTCAAAACGTATCCCAATAGCAATTGGGCCCCTTTGGGGATTACCACAAGGAAGGGCTCCCTTCATTCTATTATATGATACCAGTCAGCAGTTCAGTGCAGAAAAAATAATTTTTTATTAAAAAAGCCAAGCCACACACTTTTTTCCTTTCATTTATAGAAAACAAAAACTGTAAATGAATCTTTTTTTTTTGTCAAGAGCATAATTTTTTTCAGGATTAAACTCTCTGAAACAAAGATGACCATGTTTGTGTCTTGTAGGTCTCTTTAGTACTTAGCATCATGATTCCTCAACTCTAGCACAATACAGTTAATGATCTGATAAGAAGAACTGTCTTCCTGACATATACTCAACAGAAAACACAATGAAAATAAACCCTGACTTCTCTGAACTTCAACCTCTGAGGTCTGGGGGAAAATGCTCTTTACAGATGATCTTAAAGAGGTCCTTTTCCCAGCCTGTGTAAAAAATGCAGTGTAGTGTTACTATTCATTATATTTAAAAGACTTTCATTATACCATCTCGAGCCTTTTCCTTGGACTGGATCATTCCTGCAGGCCAAGTCTCTGGACTCTTCAGCCCACCTTCTAGACCTCGCTTCTTTGGAAAACCAGCCCCTTCTGCAGCTAACACAACTAGCCATCCACCCTGATGAGCCAAAGTTCACGTGGGGATCTAGTGCCACTTCCCTGGTTTTAGAAGAACCACTGCAACCCTTTTTGTGTTTGACATCTTCACCTGTCATCTTGCAAAGTTAGGCTCAAGTAGGACATGGAGCGAGGTACGACTGTGGTAGGCCATTGCCGGCTGCTGCAGAGCAGTGCATGGGAAGTAAGCAGTTACACATGTTTTCCTTCTGGCTTTCTCAACAAATTTCAAACAGAGGCACTTAAAAGTATATCCAGTCGGATGAGTCAACAGACCTCCATGAGCAGCGCTGTCAGCATGCACTGACAGCAGGATCGGACTGGATGCTGCCTGCAGGCAGCACGGGCAGAAGTGTGTCAGAGAGGGGTTACTCCTGAGCACAACGGCCACTGAAGTCACATGCTGAGAATTTTGTTTATAAAGTGAATTCTGTAGGTACAAGTCATCAGGAGAAGAAAAAGCCCCATGGACAATATTATATAATCCAGATAAATTTACTAATAGGGGATTTTCCAGTGGAAGAAACCTTACATCATGCTTAAGCAAGTAAAAATAAACCTGGCACTTGCATTTGTTCTAAACGCAAGAAGAGTCTTGATGAACTACTAGTTACATTTTTTGGCTAATTATTAGTCATGCTGAGCATTGTGATGTTGGTTGCAAATTTATTCCATAACTGCATCCTGACCTCAATATTAAAGTAGCATAGGCTTTCAAAATCAGTTTCTTTGTAAGGCTCACTGTTTCCAGAGAACAATACACTTTCCTTTCTTAATGATTGCTGATGTTTTAGCCATTATTGAACCTCTTATGACCTTCTTCAGAGAAAGAAATAGCACTGGGATTTGAAAACAAATAAGTTACTTGTGAAGTAAAATGAATCAAAAAATAAGGTTTGTATAGCAACCCTCCCCATATGCCAGATACATTTAAAAAGCTTTCTTATAGTTGGAAAAACAATTACTTTCCCTGTATTTTGCATCTGAAGATCACTAGTGAAAGAAGATGTGGTTTGGTGTTAATGGCCTGCTTTATTTAAATAGTGCAGAAAAAGCAAAAATTATGCACCATGTTTATGACAGATTAAAAAAAAAAAAAAGATGCAGATGTGGAAAAGGATCCAAAGTGTGGCTGAAAAGGCATACCATGGCCTTAAGAACAAAGCAAACACGTAAGATGCAAAACCAGGTCTGTTGTCTAGAAACAAAACCTTTATTTTTGGAGGGAAAAAAAAAAATCTGTATCACAAGTCTATGTTACATTTGATAAAAATGGAATATTCAAGCAGACCAGGTGATTCTGGTGATTCACAGCATGCCACTGTTTATCCACGAGATGCATGATGAGGTGTTCACAATTTTCCATTGCTGAACAGTAGGATTATCCAGAGAGGAAAGTGCGTTTGGGTTTGGCAAAGCCTCACTGGCTGCTTTTTCACAAAACCTTACAGTTAAGTCCATCTGAGAAAACCCAAGTTAGTGGCAGAGAGGTGTTATTTGGATGAAAATGGAAGTCTTCTGAACTTCTGCTCCACAGAGTCAAAACTCAAGTCAAGGTGCGTTCACCTGGGCGCCAGTTACAGCTTGTATGTGCTGATCTTACACCCAAGATAAGTGACAACAGCTTTAGACCAACTGGCTACGAGTCCCAAAGGGCGAGATAAGAATGAGGGAAGCGCAGATGTTCCTTCTCCTTCACACATCTTTTGCTGGGGGTGGACAGTAGATCATATAGAAATTGGCCGGTACTCATCGCAGCTGTCTAAGTTTGGCCATTCCCTTTCCCTCCACCCCCACCTCCTCCTCTTTCCAAGTAGCAAATGGAACGTCTCAGGGAAACAGCTGACCTGCAAAGTCCACATCAGGTACAGGGGTTTCCTACTAGGGCTGGTCATTCCTCTATCTCCTTCACCTTTGCCTTAGGCATTTGCCAAAGGAAATAATTCCTGTCACATGTGAATTCCTCTTCCTATGCTGAGTCTTGGCATCACTAGCCTCTTAACCACTTCTTTCAGCTGCGAGAGAATCAGCCCAGCTTCTGTAATTTTCAGACTTGCTCCAGGTTTCTTGAAAAAGCAGGCTGCTGTTGGAACTGCTATTTCCAAGCAAATAGAGGTAGCCTATCCACTGAGTTCACCCTAGATACTAGAGCAGCTTAGAAATGGAAATAGCAAATTCAGTCACGTCATGCTCCTGTCAGGTCCCAGCTGGCAGCAAGAAGGACTGAACGCAGCTGTAGGGCTCTTCACTAACACACCGTCTCAGCACCCCTAAGCAGAAACCTGGAGAAGCCACATTGGCTGGCAGATGTCCTCAGAGGAAGACACCTTCTACACACTGAGAATGAGCCAACAAAGCAGCTCTAAGAAAACAGGCCTTCTCTGAAAGGAGCTAAATGTAGATGCAACTGCCAGAAAGTCAGCAATGCACCTCTGCAGTTTCCTAGGGCACATGAATTAGTGTTGATGCTCTTTTCGCAGCTACATTTTGCTAACGGACTCCGCTTCCAGGTGAACTGGTCCACTGTAAGTAAAAAGCTGGAGGTCTCTATACAACTTACCTAGTTCAGGGTGCTGGTAAAGAGGGGTCTCATCACAGCTGGACTTCCTCTCAATATAAATTTTGAGCATGATTTTTCTTTCCTCTTCTATCTAAGATAGTTATGTTGGTATAGGTGGAGGCAGTGTGGATGCACTGATGTAAAGAGTGAACAGTGTGGTCTGTAGCCTCTGTCAGTTGATGTTAGGCATAAGGAGACAAGGAGCTTTCAATTTTATTTTTTTTTAAACCTAGCCCGTGTTTGTTGAGCTACCCCTTAGAAAAAAAACATTAACATGTAAGCTCTTCAAATACCAAATGGAAACACTGACACGATAAACACTGTGCCACTCACTACAGTTTTTTTCCAGAGCAGAACTGGCCCTTAATATCACCTTGCTTTGGCAGCTTTTCAGAGCAAGCAGAAGAGAAAGTTAAGGGCCTCCACTGAGACTCCTCTGACGCCGAGTTGTGGACAGGTCCATTCCAAGCTGAAGGGCATCCCACCATGGGTCATAATGCAAGAGTCAAATTAAAAAAACAGCCACTTAAAAGTGTCTCGATGGGGACATTTTGTTTGGAACTGTGAACTACATAATTTAAAAAATAACCTTGCACTTTGGAGCCTAGCACTGACAACCAATGTATAATATCCCACCAGCAGAATATGAAAGGAAAAATTCTGTCCTGGATGGAATGTGTGGGAAGTTTATGCCTCTGAATTTGCCTCTGAATCTTGAATATTCATTCCCCCTGACCTTTCTGCATCATGCATGTTCCAGAATCTGGAATCTGATTGCACATCAATCTAACTTTGAATAAAAAAGTAGTTTTGTAAAGTAGGAATATTAACTTGCAGTTTGGATTTTCTTCATAACAGTATTCACACGTTCTTTTTTCATGCTGACCTTTGGCTTGGGGCGATGATGCCAATAACCTTTCTGCCAACATACTGATGTAAAAGGGGAAAAACTGGGGGGGGAATGTAATACTACTGTCCTAGCAATTGGATCCAGCTGGCCTCCTCAAATACATTCAGCCACAGGGGGGGAAAGAAGACAAAAAACAACTTAAACATAAAAGACATGATTTCCAAAGGTTTTGTGCACCAACAGCTTTTATGCATTTGAACTAAGTGTTCTGCATGTTTGGAAATCAGTCCCTGGAGTGGAATTATTCTGTGCCAATAATATTACAGGACAGCTATTCCTGATTCCCTGGTTCATACCCTCACATTTTTCATGTTATGTTAAAGTTTTTTTAGGTTGGAATATAAAGGTTATTTCTTTTTACCTTTCTTTCATAAGCCTGTCTTCCCTATTACCCTCTTTTTCCCTTCTTGTTTTCCCCATGTGTGTTTCAGCCACTGGTCTGATACTCGTGGGGAAACTAAAATCCTGAAGTCATGGGGTCCTGGATTTCACAATACATGAATGAAATTACTCTGTGGCTTCAGCTCATTTTTTTGGTACCCGGTGTGGTGGTTCTTGTTGTGGCAAAGACCTGTGTTATCTTAGTTGAAAGCACCAAGCTCATTTCTTATGTCTTGCACACCAGTCATCACTGAGAAAAGATTATGATGTTTTCTTTTGTTGAGCTGGTCATCTAGATGTGAAAACTTTCCTTATCTGTCATCACTTACCAGAACTTCTCTCTGAAGTGTCCAGCAGCATCATTTCTGTCTTGACATCAGGTGGCAGGCACTAAGAGCTTAATCTGGGCAGAGAAAATAAGACACCAAATGAGACATGTTTCTGCTGACTCAGATCATAGCAGCAGGCAGCCTGGGAGTTTCTAGCCCTGCTGCATGCCCTACAGTTCTGTTAGAGGTGGGTAAGAAGGAGCTAGGAACATGCCCAAAGTTGGATGCTATCAGAGGGACTGTGGGTTTGCAGAAGGGAGAAGGATGCACAAACACATTGTCTTTCTCAGTACAGCTGCAAGACTGCCACCCTAAGGCCAGAGGGATGCACAATAGCATCATTTTTCTTCCTCTAAAGGCTCATATAATTATCAACTATGCCTTGATCTTAGCAGGATTGTGGGTCTGTCCAGCTTCTGCATTCATTCGTGCAGCAGCCTGCCTTCCTTTTGCATTTTAGCCGAATGGCGCTTTATTTCCTAAAGCAAGTTAAAAGGCTGTGCACACACCTGTATGAAACCGAGTGAGGCAGAGCCCATGCTCAAAAGCAACACGATCACAAAGCAGTTGGAAGGGGCTCCAGGGCCGTGGGGCTGCACCTCCTGCCCATGCACTGCTCAGCCACTCTGTGTCTCACTGTGCAGGTTCACCTGTGCCCCAGGAAGGGCTGCAGTGGGGGAAACGCGCCCGCAGGTGAGCAGCGATGGGGGCAGTGATAGGGGAGAACGCGGCAGTGGCATTGGGAGAGGATCCAAGGGGTGCAGAAGGAGAACACTCTCCACCTGGGAATATGCTCTAAGGCTTTACTGACTGCCCAAAATTCGGGTTCAGCAATATTGCCAACCCCAAGCTCTAAAAAATAATATTGGAAAGGCAATGAGATTGAATTAAAGTCATCAAATGGAAAGTTAATAAATTATTTTTTTCACTTTATTTGCCTTCTGATGTTGCCTCAGGCACAGGTCATTTCACAGTCTTTACTTCACAGCAGTAAGTGTTTTCTCATCAGTTTTCTAGGACCTTGAAGAAAAAAAAGCCTAAAAATATTGAGCAACAGAAAAAAAAAAAAATCCTGAGTCACATCCTCAAAGGACATGAGTCACATTGACCCTGATGACTTTACAAAAGACAAAAGCCAGAACGCTCAACTCTTCCCTCTTCCACATCCTCAGGTCTGGGCTAAAAACGAAAGATTTGCTGTGTAAGAAGCTGCAGCAATGCCCCTGAGACCTGTGGGTGAGGAGTGCCTTCTGAGCCTCACACTCAGCTCATCACGTCCAGCTGCCATTGTTCATTGCCACAGTGCAGCTGAGGGATGAATGCGGTGCCTGGTGGGACACCCAGCTTGGGCAAGGCAGGGACCTGCCCCTCCAGAAAGAGCCAGGGCTGGGCGAGCCCTAGTAGACGGCGGGAAGCACGGACATGTCGCCTCTTACTTAGAGCTGGGCAAACGTCGAGTGCGTTTGGTTGAATTGCTGGGGATGCTTTTTGTCAAATTTCTGTTGAAGGAGGAAAAGTTGCTTCACAAGCTCTGATTTTAGGTCTCATTTGACGTTCGCTGAAGACAAAGGATATTCTCCCATGGACTTTGACCCTAAACTTCATTTGCTTCAGAGCATGCTGTCCACCCTCTTTTATTGGTTTGTTCCAAGTAGGCACGGAGGGGCCACTCTCTTTGCCGGACCCCATCTTAGCCCTTTCTGTACGTGCCATTTTGTTCTGCACAGGTTTTACCAAAAAATTAAATCTGAATTTTTAGTATTATATAAAACTTTTCTTAACTGAACTCCTGTTCAGGGCCCTGCTTCCTAAAATGGTCCAGAAACAATGAAGGTAAAATTATTATTTCGGGAGTGAGATGAGAGGAGGGATCTTCTCTTTCAAGTTTGGTTTCCTGGTGTTTCGTAAGAGCGTACTCTCACATGTTCAATTTTTACTTAACGTAAATTATTTTCACTGCGGGGGTCTCATCAAACCATTATTTTGGATGACTGAAGTCTTTATTTTACTTCCCAGAGCAGAGATATAATTTTCTTTCTCATTTTGCTTTCTCACATGTCAGCCCTTTAACCGAAACACTGAGCAGTTGGAATCTAACTGCAATTTAACGTAACACTTATCTGTGCTGCTGTTCACACTGTACGAGGTAACTTCGAAAGGTCAGAGCAGCTGGATTCCATTACAGAAATGCAGGGAACTCAAAATAGACTTTGTAAATATATTTTTTGAGGAATTCAGGCAGCTGCCTTTGACACCCTTGGGCCTTATTGTTTCAGAGAGTATCAGTATCAGCTGAGGTCAGAAATTACTAAATTGCTCCCCGTCCTTCCCCAGAAAAGAAATTTCCTTTGGATGAACATTAAGAAATAGTCAAAAGCAGAGATATTTCTGCCTTTTCATTTTTAATAATAAGTTTTATTGCAATAAGTACTAAATCAAGAAAACTCTCTTCTGTATGTGTTCAAGAACCATTTCCACTCTTCTTTTTCTACACATATGACATTTGTTTTACAATGCTGCAGTTTACAAATCAAATAGTTTCTCACAGAGATAGTATGTTTTTATTCCATTTGTCCTTTTTCAAATAGTCCAAACGTCTGTGGTTTTGTCATTAAAAGTCCAACTGGCAGATATATACGGAAACTTTATGTTTTCCAGCTGGGCAACTACCCGTTACACATACTCATTATTATTCATATTATCATTATAGTAACTGTGGAGGATAATTTCATGTGGCTTACACAGGCAATATTCAGTGATCTACAGCAGATATTGTCCTGAAATTGTTGAAACTGAACTCTCCTTAAGCTCTGAGGACATTTAGATATAGAGCTGAGTTTCCTGACTTGACCTTTCCTGTAGGATAAAACTAATGACAACCCTGACCCTGATTTCTGGAAGTTGCTAGTGGTTTTAGACACTTTCCTTCAGGAGGAATATCTTCAGTTTGGAATAGTAGTTTTACCTACCTGTAATTTTACTGACTGCATTGAAATTATTTTTGACCTACCCCGTTGGCAGAGCAGGAGGAGGATCTCAACCCTAGTGTGAACGTTTTAAATCATGGTGTTATTTTGGTGGGGTTTTCAATTGCTGTGAAAAATTCTAAACTCCCAAAGCTTTCTTTTCCCCTCTTGCTGTAATTGTAAATGACCACACAAAGAGTACTCTTGTACCCACAATTTTAACATTTACGCCTAATGCTGGTTTCTGATCTTAGAATCAGGGTCCCTCACTACAAGAAGGACGTTGGGGTGTTGGAGCGTGTCCAGAGAAGGGCAAAGAGGCTGGTGAGGGGTCTGGAGAACAAGTCTTATGAGGAGCAGCTGAGGGAACTGGGACTGTTTAGCCTGGAGAAAAGGAGGCTGAGGGGAGACCTCATCGCTCTCTACAACTACCTGAAAGGAGGTTGTAGCGAGGTGGGTGTCGGTCTCTTCTCCCAAGTAACTGGCGAAAGGACGAGAGGAAATGGCCTCAAGTTGCGCCAGGGGAGGTTTAGATTGGATGTGAGGAGAAATTTCTTTACTGCAAGAGTGGTTAAACATTTGAACAGGCTGCCCAGGGAAGTGGTTGAGTCACCATCCCTGGAGGTATTTAAGGGACGTGTAGATGAGGCGCTTAGGGACATGGTTTAGTGGGCATGGTGTTCTTGGGTCGACGGTTGGACTCGATGATCTTAGAGGTCTTTTCCAACCTTAATGATTCTATGATTCTATGATTCTACTCACTCTTGGACAGAAATTTTGTATGCCATACTATAAATCACTGAATGAACGAGTATGTCAAAGAGGATGAGCGGACTCTAAACTGTAACCATCCTAGTGGGTGGTACCATTATACTAGGCTAATTTATTGTAAAGCTTCCGTTGACATGAGCGTATTTCTGTTGTCCGTCAGAGTAGTTTATGAAGGATGCCAGAACTCTTCCATAAAGTCACTTCCATAGTATTCATATCATGACCCTATGCTATATGAAAAACATGATTGTGCAATTTGTGAGGCATAAAAACCTTAAGACTCCTAGATTTGTAGCTATTTTTTACTTTTTTATTTATTATTGTAGAAAGAAAAAAGATTGATGAATGGATGCTTAGAGAGGTTTTTATTATTGGGATAGAAAAAGCAACACCAAGTGCCATAAGACAACATGAAAGCAAGCTCTTCCCTCCCTTGTGTGTATAGGCCCTATTCCCATAGGCTTTTGTGCAGTTAAATACTTGGCTAGAAAGAGATCCTATGCAGGAGCAAATTGGGTGGATGCAGATGGATTTTTCCCTTGACTTGCAATCAGGGAGGCAAGCAGATAAATCCAGCTGTTCTCATTTCCCCCAGGAAATATGGTCATCCAAGCTGAGAATATTGCCTTTCTAGATATCTCAGGGCAAAAATAAGCCCTGCAGAAACAGTGAGGAGCGGACAGAGCCCATTCTCAGCCAGCTCCCATGGCCAGCAGCAGGGTGGTTCAAAGAGCTTTGCTTGGTCGCATTTGTGTCCAGTCTGCAGCACACCTTGACTTTAAAGGACAACATTATGAAGAATTCATGGGATTAACAATGAGGCTTGCATCACTCTAAACATTTTGCTTCCAGTTCAATGTGTTACCCTCCGTTAGGTCAATCTACTGTGGATGGTGTTCTCAACTAAGAAAAATGTAAAAGGCACATTTTTGATGGAGTTCTTGGCAAATCGTTTGATTACATTCCCTGATACTCAACAGATGTCTGCAACCCACATGGCAAACAGATCCATAGAGGCAGTAGCTCACTATAGCACTTGATACGAATAAGTGATATATAGCATTTAATAGAAATAATCTATTATGTATGCAACACTCCCACTTTTTCAGGATAGTCAATGACTGACCAACTTAACTTACATTTTACTTAAAATCTTATCTAAATGCTTGAAACTTCAATATCAGGGACCTTTGGACTGGATTTTATGGAGGAACCATAAAATGAATGAGACATCACTTCTGTTTAAAGATAAATTTGAAAATTAAACCATTGTTAATTGCAGATGTACATTCTAGGCCATGAATGTAACTGGGGAAGTAGAAAGGAAAAATAATCAGAAACATTTAAGTGTTTTCTGAAATTTGAATTCAAAACTGCATTTGCAAGCATTTTTATTTCTTTTTAATGAGCATTGCCTTAAGTCAAATTTCTGTATGGTATCCATGACAAATTCCAGCTGCGAATGTGATTATCAGAGCTCCCCTAGACATGTGTTCTAGTTGCTGTTGTACCTCACATGCAACCATAAGATAGCTGGCTGCTGGCAACTGCTGGCTTTCTTATTGGTGTCCCGTTAAAGTTCAAACCATAATTCTGTCACACAACTGAGTACTAAAATTTGGCTCACTCTCCTAATGAAAAGCACTATCTTCACTTCTTATGTGAGGTGTGTTTACTAAGATAGGATTAACAAAAATATGCTTTTTAACGTCATTTTTACAGTCTTTATATATATGTATATATGTTTCTATTGACATCTGATATTGAACAACAGCCCCAGGTACAGTTTTCAGCATCTATTGTCAGAAATAAACCTTAGTACTATGCATTAAAGGGTTTGAGACTCAACACTAATAATTATCTCTTCATCATCATGTATCATACCTGCTGCAACCAATGAGCAAAATTGTGGTAAAAGAAACACAGGAACATGTAATCTTGCTGTTTACCCAGTTTTTACTCTGTTCTGTTAAATAAGATCAAGGATGGAAACTGAGCTAATACTTATGAACGAATATTTGAAGATATTTTTCTTCTTCTCATTCTGAGGATATAAAATATGGTGTGCCTAGCTAGAAAGACACTCTTAGGACAGAGGTAGAGCCAGCCTGCATGAGTATGAATTATGATAAGTATTTCTTCAACATTTTACCTATCTAGTATCATGGCACTTTATTACTATTATTGTTATTACTATTATTCGGCAGATATAATAAGATTTTCCTTTCTGTATGAGAGTGGGTACCCTTAGCTATGCAGTGCCTCTTGAATTTTCATTAGTGTTCATGTAAGGACTGCCCAAACATTGTGGAAGGAGTTCAAAAATATTCCATTGACTTTGGATAACATCCAAACTTTTGGGGTGCTTAATTTTTCATGTATTAAGTTTAGAGGCAAAATGTAAATTGTCTGAGCATACCTTTTTGCTTATTCCAGTTGAAATGTATTTATACAAAAGAACCAGTGTATTTGCATTCAGTACATCTAGACATTTCATGACCATATGTTATCAGAAGTCCCTGATAAGATGGTTCATCACACTAAGTAAAACTTGTAGGTACTGGGTGTGGTATTTAGAGGTTTAACTGGGGCAAGAGTGTTACCCGGCCCCATTTATGATGATTATAGTTGTATATGAAGAACTGAGAGCCAGTAATAGAAAAATAACTGTTTGTTCCCTCTCAGATCTCATAGCTAGTATTGCTAGTGCATTTGCTCTGCTGGTGAGACATGCAGTGACATCCCTTCTTGATGTGCAAAAGACAACAGCCAACCTCTCACGAGAGTTGCTTGTTTTCTGGGTAACATCTTATTGCTGATTAAATTTATTAAAAACAGGTACTTTTTGAAATTAATTCATCACTCTGCCAGTCACAGACTCATGGAAAAAATCTCTGCTTTACACACATCTTGCTTCTTGACGATATTTTTTTTTCTTGGGGCTTCAGAATATTGTGAAAGGACAAGACCAGATGTTTAAGGAGTTTGGTCACTACCAGCTGTTGTTCTTGATGAGCATTTGAAAAGCACGTAGGCATACTAATCAAATATCTTTGCTGGAAGTCCACAAGGAATTCTTTGTTAGTAACACTGTTTTCTTCAAAATATAACAGTTCCTCATGGAATAATATTTAGGCTTTTTGTTGTGTAATGTTTGTAGTATTTGTTTTCATTCCCAGTCTTAGAAAAACTCCAGCTTGACCTTTTATTGTAGAGTTACTTGTTATACAGTATTCTACATCAGTTAAAAATACAGTGGTATAAATTAGGTTCAAGAGGGCAAATAGTTCATACGTGTTATTTGGTTATGTAGCATATGTTTACATCCTATTCATTATTAACAGAGGACTGTAATTACATGCTTGACAGCACTGGCAAAGCTTCATATAAGCATGTAAGTCATATGTGAAAGACCACCATGTCTCTTTCATGTTCTGCATTAAACAGTGATAATGAAAACTTGCCAGAAGGTATTACTCCATCTCCTAACAGCAGAGCTCTGCGCTGGTGGTATGGGAGTAGATATCTGTTGTGATCCTGCAATGCTGAAGTCAATGGCCAGTTTGATTTCAGAGAAGGAGGTGATGGATCCCATGTTTTCCCATATTCCTTTGGTTTTAGTAAGGACCAGCTGAGATGGAGCCCTAGGAACAAACCCACGGGTCTCTGAGCAGGATTCATCCCCGACTCTTCAGAGACAAGCCTGCACCAGAGCTAGAGCACAAGTCTGAGGTGGCAGCTCTTACTCTACATAGTGTAATGCAGCAGAAACAATGAACAGGGATGCAGCCAGGCTCGCTAGGCTCTTTTGCATATGAATTCCTTCCAGGGAAGAAAATATATAAACCCAGTCACTAGCAAGCACTTCCATTTCTACCTGCACTGCACTGCAGACTTTTTGCACCAGATGCTGTGTTTCTGGTTGTATTAATTGTGTTAATGGCTGCCACATTTTTGTTCAAAAGGGGCTGGTATGTGGTATGAATTCTGGTGCAGCTAATTGATAAAGCTGGTAAAGAGCATTGGGACTACGCAAGATAGGCCTGTTATAGATCCGTGATGTTGCCAAAAGCATTTTGTTTTTTCTTCTTCCTGACCTCGCTTTGTATCTTCCTTACCTTTTAGTCTGGAGCAAGGTCACAAGTAGATTCTTGCTTTCTAAATGTGAAAATCTCCAGGTTTTCTCCTGGCATCTGCTGGCACCTAACACTTCAGTAAATGCCTCAGACTCCTCCTCTCTTCTTTGATTTCTATCATCTGGAACTATTTCTAAGGCTTTCTGTAAGCGTGTGACACTGCGAGAGTCCTTACAATCAAGTCATTTGTCCATTTTGGAGAAGTACTCAATTACTCCGTCTTTTTTCAGAGCAATGAAAGCTTATAACTTTTCTGATAAAGAGAGAGAAACGAGGAGGCAGATTCAAGCCTGCGTGACACTGCTGTCATTTCTCTCTGTTGCTGCAGGTTACACTGCATTTTGAAATGAGATCAAAATAAGTATGAAAACACCTGTAGGCTGTTTTGTGGTCAATTAAATTCAGAGTCCAATTCAAAGGTCCTGGCAATGACGCAGCAGCCTCAGCAACTGTCTCTTTGCTCAGGTCCAACGAAACAGCTGTGGTCTGCAAGGCTGTTCAGTGAGCGTTTCCAGGGCTGTACTCACAAGGGATCCTGGGGATCCCTGACTGTGGAGTTCATACATGCTGGGAATGGGGTTGACACTTCCTTAAGGTTCCAGTATAAGAAACAGTGCTGTGGGAATTCCTACTGGAGATGAGCCCTCCAGGCAATGCTCTCCTTGAGGCAGACCAGCTGGATCAGCATCTGTTCTCCCTCTCCTTGCTATGATCCTCTCTGGGGGGAAAAGATGAAGCCTAGTGATGAATGAGGTGGATTGGGAATGAGGTCTCCTGAGGACTCTTCCAACAGCAGGATGCATGTGGCATGTAAGCTGTTAACAGGTGCTCTCTGAACTGGAGATACAGATGGCTCCATCTGCGTTTATGAGGTCTCTTAGCTCCGCTTGTCTCTGTCACATGTATTTAATTTCCTGTACAGCGCTCGCTTTAAGCCATAAAGGTTGTATCTGCATTGTTTTGGAAAAACATGCTTGACAGCACCTGGGAGACCACATTCCCTCACTAACTGCACTCTCATGTCGTGGGAGCTCCCCACTCAGATGCTGCAGCCATGCCTTTTTGAAATGCTAGGGACAAGCCACGTCTTCAGCCTCCTCATGTGCTAGGCTGTCTCTGCTGGCACAGGAGTGTCAAGGAGAAGGACTCCCATGCACCTCTAAGCGTGCAAGCCTGCTCCCATGAGTTGCTGCTTCTCCAAAGGCACAGCTTGAGCGTGGAAGTTAAGGCAGGCAAAGAGCAGAAATCTGTCTAATAACCAGTCATGTGTGAATCTTGGATGCTACCTCTCAATCTCAGTGCGTTTTCCCACACTGTGATTTTTGCCTGTCACTGTTTATTTGGATATGATACACCGACTTTCAACTCTGGCTCAAGAAGGGGGGTGAAGGAGCGAGGATAAGGTTATTATACAAGAGCTGTCCCTTCTGCGTATGTCACCCCGTATCCACTCACTTAGCTTGCCTCTGTCTTTTTGTTTCTGAACCAAAACAAAAAGTGAGTTGAAGGCAACTCCACAGAAGGAAGAAAACCCTGTTCTGGACTAGTCACAGGCTAGCATATTTCAGAAACACATTTCAAAACAGCCTGGAGCTTCATGAATTCACACGGCTGCTCCTCGGAGAGACCTGAATTCATGCCGGCCACTCTGCTACAGCGACTGCTATCAGCGCATAGAGACAAGCCTGCAGACACTCTGCCATCCCCATGACTGCTCAGTCTGTGGATGCCACTGGCTGGCCCAGAAGCTGCCTTTAACATCAGTGCTTCCTGGGACTGGACATGCTCAGCTTTACCCTGCCACACAGTTCAACCCTGCAGAGGATTTGCCCCCCTGGTTTCTTTATTCACAGCTATATGGCAAAGAGCGGCTATATCACTGTTCGCTGGGGGCCAAAAGGGACACTGTGGTGTCTAGTCAAAGTAATCGGCCAGCAACCTGAGCTGAAGAGATTGCACCGGGCAGTCTCCTAAGGGCTGTCATTTTCTGTCGGAGAAAGTTTACTACATGCTTTTTACCTAATTAGTTATCTTTGCCTTATACTCGAGATTAATTGTTAGCTGCCTTGCAGATGATGTACGTGGTTGAAAGCCTTCTCTCGACATTTTTCCTCCTGTGCATCTTCCTTAGTACTTTGGCGACCGACAGACACCTTGCTCCTCAGTATCTATGAATTTATCAATCACTTTTTCAAGCCCTTCCTTACTTCAGCCTCATGGCTACTGGAGTTAGAATTCATAATTAAGAGGTTTCTGTAACTCTGTGATAGCCTAAAAGGGTCTTGTGAAATAAGTGGAAACTGAGATCATTCTCTCCAGCAAACTACGAGAGCTCAGCTCGGGACCTGAGCTGCCCACCAGCCTTGCAACCGACACGGGTTATTACAGAGGCAGAGTGACTACATCCCTAAACGCAGGGAGTGTGCCTCTACCAGTGCATGCTCATCCCCTATAGATACAACAGCAAAGATTTGTTAGTTTCCCCACCCAGAAAAAAGGCACATTTTGATTCTGAGCACAGTGATATGAAAAAGTATTTATAAAATGTTTTTCAATAATCGTTCATTATTCTCAACTTCACAATTCAGAATTGGCAAGTTTATCAAATAAACTGAGTTCAGTGACGTGATTCAGTGTGCAGAGACCATCATGTCTTCCATCCAAGTATTTTCTGAATTGTTTCAATTTTTATCTCCATTATTTGTGGAAAGACTGGAAAATAGGTTAATTGCTTTGAAATGGAAATGAAAAAAACCCTGGATTTGTTTTGTATATTTGATCTTAACCTTTTTCTGTTATTTCCAACACTGTTAGGAAAATCTGAAATGCCAATCTTTTAAATAATGATATCACTGCCATAAAAATCATTCAAACAGTCTTCAATTTATTTAGTTAGCTTAGCTACTAAATTCAGGTATTGAAATCTGAAGCCTAGAAAAAAGAACAACAGATAACAAACCGCAAGCCTTTAAAATGATAATTGGCTTAAAATGACAATTTTTCTATATACTTCTCTGTATGGCATACTAACTCAACCCTGCCGAGAACTCCAAATCTAAGATCTTTTCCAAACTTTAATATGAAGTTACTGGGGGTGCTGCGTGTTATTTGTATGATGAAAACATTACATTTTAAAGGGAATCAGAAAGAACATGACCAAGACAACACTAGAGGGGATGGAAAAGGAAAACATCTCTTTCCACATTGTTCAACATTTCTAACAAAAAAAAAAAAAAGACTGCTAGTTCAACAACTTGGGATTATTTTAGCCAGAGAAAGATCAAGTTCCAGAATCAGAAGGTCCTCAAAAAAAAATGCCACCGGGGGCTCTTTTTTTTTTTTTTTTGGCTCTAGCTAGTATGCTTTGGTGACCCCAGCAGTGGTAATATGACAGATGGAAAAAGGAGAACTCACAAAAAATACCTGGTCTATGCCCCTTAGGAAGCTAGCCCCTCTCTAGCTGAATGAATGCTACTATGGCAACAAATTAACTAATAAATATACATTTTTCATTCTAGAATTTCAAAGAAACGAGCTATACGGTGTCAGATGTATTTATACATGTTAAGGGCAAAAGTAGCGATTAGGTCATCCAGTCTGGCTTGCATATCACACATCCTATAATTTAACAGAGCTATGTCTTTACTGAGCCAGGAGTTTGCATCTGACTACAGCATACCTTTTAGAGAGCATTCAGTGTTAGCACGGAGACATCAAAAGAGGGAGAAAGCAGCCTGTCTCTTCTTCTTTGTTCTATTGTTGAATCAGGTTTGCTATTAAAAAAGTGTATCTGGTTTCTAATTTGAATTTATCTAGCTTTAAATTTCCAGCATAGGTTCTTGCTAAACCTTCCTCTAGTAGATTAACAGATCCTTTAATGCTTTCTTCCCCTCTCTCTCTCTGGGAGAGTACTTACATGCTGTAATCAAATAATTTCTCACCAGTATGAGGGGGGTTTTTTAGCAAAAGCATATTTCTGTGGCTCTTTTTGCCACAAAATTTGATCCCATTGCATGTAAAAGGATTTTAATATTCATTCCACTAAAACATCCAGTTACTAAAATACAATCAGGTGCAGGTCATCAAAGAGCTGTCTAATTAAAGAACACGAATTACATACCAGTTATGATATGACATGCTCAGAATAAATCTGCAGGGGGATCTAAAACTTCATCTTTGGGTTTTTGAAGGCAATCACTCTGCCATTTGAGCTAATGGAATATTTTGCTGGGTCAGCCCAGAAGAGGGGCTTTATATCTTTACCTCCATCTCCTTAAAGAGTGTTGCCTTTCAATCCTATAAAAGCGGAATTCTCAGTGGGACCTTCCTTGAAACACTAACATTCTCCAAGACCTTCTCGGGAACATGATATGACCATAACTTGACACCAAGCTAGAAGTTGCCCAATAAATGTTTGCAAGTCTGCAATAAACTCTTGTTTCTAATAGTGTGCTTCATGCTGTGCTAGCAAAGTGCAGAGGAAATGGCAGAGGAGAAAGCTGTTCGCAGTCCTGGAGAACGACCCCAGCAGCACTCCATGTACCTGCAGCACCTCTGCGCAGATGCAGCCGGCCCTCGTCTCGCTTTGCTCTGCTTGCCCAGCATCGAATTCCTCACAGAGCTGAGAGGAACGCAAAACACTCTTCAGGTGAAATGAGGAGGTGCTGTATTTTTTTTTCTTGTTCATGATGAACTTTAAGCAAATAGCATTTTTTTCAAAGTTAAGAGTAAATGTTAAGGATCCTAAGAGCTCATAGGAATCCTTCCAGGTTGCTTCCAGGGGCTCTTTTGGGAATATAGTGTGTCTGTAATGAAGTCACTCTGAACACACTACTGGGCTGTGTGGTTTCACCTTCTGTCTGCATGCTGATGCTGCCCAAACTCAGCTGATGTCAGCAGCTCAGTACAAGGGTCTTTCTCCAAAGAAGACCCTTTGACCCTAGTAAGGTTCTTCATGGGCATTAGGATTTAGCTAGATGTTTCCCTTTGCAGAATCAGCCATTCTGTGATAACTAAGGCTCTTGTAACCATGAGTCAAGTTTTACTATTTAGTTTTTGGTGATATACTGGTTCCAGAGCAAAAAGCAACTATGCAAAAGTTCAGGAAACTTTTAAATATGGGGAAAAAAACCCAAACAAAAAAACACGAACCTAAAACCAATAGAAAAGTAGAAGCCCAGATTCCTCTCATCCCTTGCTTTCTTACTAGACCTTTGTGGCCACCACAGCTTAACTTTCCATACAAAAATCCCATCCTCAGCTGACTTGGCTGAACTCTGGCTTCCTCTCATATAGTAATATATAAAGTAGCTTTATGGCACAGCTATAAATAAGGCTGATTCATTTACAGTACTTAAAATCTTGAGCATTTCAAAGAAGAAGCCATTTAAAGAATCCTCTTGGGGTCTATTAAAGTATGGAAATATTATGTCTATTTTGTAAATGGGGAACTGAGGCACTATGAGGTTAAATGACGACACAAGATGTTCATAGAGAAGTAAAGAATTTAGTGTTGATTTCGTTAATCATAGTCTAGCACCATAAGCAAAAGAGCATCATTCTTGCCTTGCTGCCTGACACTGGGATCCGAATTATTCTCTTTCATAAATATGTCTACATCCTTAAAAAAAAAGAGGTAGCAATAAAAGCTAGTTACACAATATATATTCCTTGTGCTGAGGCCAGCACATTTGAACTGATTTTAATTTGTTAAAAAATTAAAAATACAGTCTACCTCCTATTCAGAAAAATGAAGCTTTGAAACTGAGAGAGAAATTTGATCTTTTGAGCATGGCTATAAATGCTTAGAAAAACATACCATACATGACTTAGTACAGTTTATCTCTGTATCCAAAGGTATGCACCAGTCAAAGTCAAATGACTCTGCTTCACATTCATGCATGATAAGTTTCTGCTTCAGTAACTATGTTAAATAAGTTTAAGAAATGAGACTTCTGAGCCTGTTTTCTAGTTTGCAGAAATACCCCAGAAGTCATTAGGTGTGCTTTTCAAAAAGTTCAAAAAACACTTAAAAATAGTCACCTACAAATGTCGCTAACATTTATCACATAGAATTACTAGAAAAGTATTTTTATTTTAAAATCTAATGATTTTACATTGGTTTAGTCAGTTAAGTCTGATCATTATTAAAATGATTGCTGCTGTTCATCTAAGTAGAATTATGTCTATTCTTAACTCCAATTAAAACGAATGAAAACCAAGGACTAATCTGACTAGTTTTTTATGAAAGTTCTCCTAGGCACCTAGAGAGACCTTTAGGTACCTACACCTTTCAGAAGCTGCACCTCACTATTTATAAGTGAAAAGATTTCCAGAATTATGAAGGCCAAAGATCAATATATATTCTCTTTAGAACTAGTAAAATTCATGGAAAGGTGTTTTCCAAGCAAATGTATTTTGTTCTGAGTCTTTGGCACGTTTGTCTTTCTAACCGTGATCATGCATACTAATGACTCTAATCCTTTTACATGTATCCTGAGAACTAAATTCACAAAGTAGATGTAGGCACTTAAACTTCTGGCATGTCACCCAAAATTTAGATCTGCCAATTTCAGTGGATGTATTTTTCTCAGTAAATATCCCAAATGTCTAAAACCCTCCAAGTACACGCAGTTTCATGTAAACCACCACCGGAAGGAGAAGCTGGCAGCTGCACTGGTCTTCTGCCTTCTTCCAGTGGCTTGCTCATTAAGTCCAGTCTCACCTCGAGATCAGGCAAAGGATGAACCTGATCACCAATCCCAGATGGGAACATAGTACACTGGGCCATTTGGGAAGCAGAAGACAACCGTAGTCACCATCACCTTCCCTTCCTCCAGTAGCCATGTGCAGTGAGAGTCTGATACACCTAGCCCTCAAGCTTTAGGCATCCTGGTTTTAAATCCTAAGGGAAGAGAGACAGCTAAATCCCATTGAAAGACAGAGCTTTGTGCTATAATTTTGTGAACATTTATACACTGTTAAAAAGCAATACTGCTTGTTCCACCCTCCTTGTTAACTGCAGATACTCCTTCCATGCTACTTTTTCCATTATGCACTGTCTTCCCAAGCCACCATCTTGGGAAAATTATCTGTATTAATATTAACCCAGCAAGAAGAGGTAAATCTTCAGCTGGAATAAGTCTTTAAAGTGGTTCATTAAGGAGTATCTTATTTGTTTTTGTCAACAGAGGGGCCTGGTATTGAAGGAGGGAAGGCAAGTGGTGCAGGGAGATTTCAGGGTTTCGGCCATGTATTTGGCAGCAAAGCAAACTTCAGGTGGTCAATGCGTCCAGGGAAAGGTGGCCTCAGTGACACTTCACTTCTGAGTATTTGCCAATCGTACAGAGGTTTCCTGACCTTGTACACTGGCTTTTGCAGAGCCTGTGTTTAGCTATCTTAAGGTATACCTGCATGAGTGAGTACAGACAACCATACGTTCACCCTGCCTAAGCTCCTCACAAACTAGCTGCAGCTTGGAAGCCACGGAGCCATTTAATGTAGTCTTAAGTCTAGAGTGACTGACCCTGCATCTCAAAAGGCTAGTTTTGGTGGGGGACAAGGGTCTGTTTTCATTTGACAATAAGGTTTGAGGTGCTTGGAGAATGCAATAGCTAGTTTAAAATATACTGGTGTTGCACAAACTTTCTTTCCCTTGGAGAAAATCTACCTCTCATTTACCGTGACCGCATAGCTAACACACAGGGTGTTTGCACCCTCGTTTACCTTGTTGCAGGTTTTGTGTGCATTCATATCCTGAGCCTCGGGGATGGAAATGTACCTAGAATGCTTGTAATCCCTTCGCATCTTCCTCATAACATTCGGTTGAAAGTGTCTTCTGTGCAGGAAGCCAGCACAGGTCTACGCACAACTTAAATCCCTCTTAAATTGCTATGGCTTAAAGTCCCACTAAAATAGCTCCTGGGCCTCATGCTGGCCTTCTATACAGAGACGAATTCCACGCTTATGGAATTCCTCAGCATTTCCTGCTTTTAATACTCTTTTGTTTGTTGGCAGGGTAAATTAGCCTCTTCTGAGCACAACAAGATGACATTTAGCCAGCGCTGGTACCCAAGCTTGTTTCATACTTTAACACTAAAAGCAACTGTTATTAAAAATAGGCGTGATTGAGTGCAAAAAAAACCCTGCCATACTTTAGGGAGGATCTATCAAAATGTCATTATCAGCACTGTGATTCAGTTCACCTACTGTAAGATGAATCACACATGACCATGACTATTAGAGAAGAACTTATCAGAAATTAAAGCAGTGTCTTTGGAAATAATTATTGCCCAAGATGATTTGAGCTTGGCTGGGCTTATTGGAGAGGCTAAAGCATATTATTGTCAGAGTTCATGGAGTTTCAGACTTGGCCCATTGCTACCCTTACACTGCATCATGTAGCGTATAGGAAAAATGTATAACAAAAGCCTGAATACACAAGAATATTACTGTGAATGAGGCAACTGAATGTCACTTACTCATTATTTCTATGATATCCAGATGGTGAATGGTCATCTTCTGTTGCCCTTTCCTCATGAGATGATCTCTGCAATCAGTAGAGCTGTCAAACTAAAAAACAACTGTGAACAAATTGATTTTTTTTTTCCATGGGTAAATGATCCAGTGCTGCATTAATTTACTTTTAAGATTTGTGATTTCCTTAACAATACTTCTTTTTTCCATTTGCATGGTAGTTCACAAAGGTAGTTTGGCTTTCTCGTGCAGAAACACTCTTCTAAGCGTCTGCATGCACAACAGGTATTTTTATATACATTCACGTTAGAACCATCTACACAGATCTTCAGGAAATTCTCTTTTTTATAAAAGTGTTAGTAGCTCAGTCATATACTGGTGCTGTGTGACTCAGCTGACCAGTCTCAGACTACAGTTAATAAAAGAAAAACAGTTGGAAAGAGTCACCTAAACAGGTTCAAAAGTGTCAGACAAAACAGTGGAGATGGTGCCAGGGAGCTTTACACGATATAAGAAACACAGGAAGGAAAAGAAATTTCGGCATGGAGGAGAACGTATGAAAAACATTCAGCTTTGTTAGTCTTGTCTGAGCTTCGGCAGCTCGCTCCTACATGGCACTCCATCACCGGGAGCAGCTGCGGTTCCAAAACACCAGCAAGCACGGCACAAATGTGATAAAACAGAGGAATCCCAGCCCTCGCCGTGAAGCGATCACAGCACACCAGGCCTTTGACTCGCTTGACCTTCCCCAGTGTTATTTTTAATGGGGTTTTTTTTTTTTTTTGGCCATTGAATATGTATTAACTGTTATACAACGCTTACCAAGTTTGTTATGTAAAATTCTAGAGATAAAACCTCAATCCAGGGCCCCCCTCTAAAGATTTTTGAACTTCCTGAGGGCTCTGGGAGCACATCCAAGGATTTTTATTGTTCCCAGAAGATATATGGAGATTATTTGTCATTTGGAGAATGTGTGTGTGAGAGTGTACTGGGGGGCTTTGCTGAGTACACTATTGTGTTGCTTTCCTGGGGAGAAGGTGGGATTCAAGGGTGACCTAAAACAGATGTTGAGAAAGGAGGGAAAGTAAAAAAAAAAAATAAAAAAAAGAAAGGGAGAAAACCCCTGAGATCTGCTAAGGATTACGAACTGCATTATGCATTTTATGAGGGTGCCTTCAATATTACTCATCCACAATAAGCTCCCATAGACCTTATAGGATTTTTATTTTTATGTATTAACAATACAGCAGTGAGGAGCTGACACTTGTTTTCCATATCAAGCAAAGTTTTATAAGTCATTTTTTTCTGGCTATCACCTCAGCTTACATTTTACACTGCACAGTAATTCCATTTTTATGGACACTGTCAAATACTTCTTTTATAGAGTTCCTCGTTTTTAAAAAAAGTCTAATTTGTAAGGGTCTCTTAGTGACTGGTCTCATTTTGGATATTGAACCTATAGAGTCACAGGTGCAGATAACTGCTGGAGCAATTAATTGCCCTGAAGAGTGAAATCCTGTCAGTGAAAGTTTTGTTCGTGTGACCAACATTTCACCCTACACATTTAATATTTACCTCATCCTCAGCTGGACACACACATAGTCTGTGTTGACCCAAAAGGTCCACTGGCTTTCATAATCACCACTGTTTGATATGCCCAGAAGAGCTGGTAACTAAATAACGTTTTCCTTTCTGGTGATTCTGCCTTTTTTTCATCTGGCAAACACTAATTTTTATCTCATTGGCTGGCGTGGATTGCGAGCAACTATGATCTGGATCCAAGGGGTATAAATCTGTAATATCAGCATATTATCACAACATCCCAGAGAACTCAGGCTTGCTAATTACCTCGTAGGGTAACGGAATGACTATTTTGGGGACAGCATGCTGAAATAATGCTGGAGTCAGTATAATAAAAGACATTCCAAGGCTTTAATAACCACATTGGTGGCACAGTGGTAATCTGTGTTTGCTGTGATATATTTAGAATCTGGAAGAGTATTATGAAATAGATTCCCATTTCAAGATTTTTGGACAGAGCAGCCTGTTAACATCCTTTTAAATCTTAAGTGTACAGTGCCACTGTTTCCTGAACTTACTGTGATTTGTTGCTGCATTTTTAAACAAAAGGCATTCACTTTTACTGAAAGTGGAATCAGATCCTGGATGCTGGACCAAAGTCAGCCATCCCAGGGTGACTTTTGAGATGTTAGATAAGCAGCTCTTTGGAAGGCAAAAGGAAACAAAGAGAAAATACTGGAGGTCAGAAAGCTATAAATGGTCATATGAGGATATTTACATTAGCCATGTTCCATTTGTATATCTGCAGGAGGGCTGCTGTGTCACATCAGGACGAACATGACAAAATCTCTATCAGTTCAGGTCATAGCGGCATTCTGGGAGTTTGGAAGGATCTGTTCAAACTGAGGAATGGCCTGAACTCTTGATGACTGGGCACTTATACAGTGATACTACTCTTAGAACATGAATACATCCATAATTTCTGGTTCAGATTGTCTGTGCCCGCTCATTTGAGGACCAGTGGCCCTATTATCAAATGTAACATGGGACTGCAGTGGGGCTCACTGCAGCACCCTTCCCTCCAAATTTTGAGCAAAAGAGATGGTCTGTACTACACTTACCATGCAAAACTCTTGTTCCAGAGACAGCGTTTCAAGTTTCAGTTTGCATTCTCAAAGGAGTAACACTGCAGCTTCACTCTTTAAAATAGCAAAAGGCAATCGTAGCAATCATGGAAATCATCTAAAGTTCAACCTTTGCCTCCTACCAATTTCTGATACAGATCATGACAATTTTTTGCTTTTTACCTGAGAGTTTTTGTTTTAGTTCACTAGCACACAGTAATGTGTCCTTTCTTTTCTTGTACTGGAGGAGCATTTCTCCAGTAGGAACCAGGAGCTCCTGTTGTAGATGCTATCAAATCAAAATGATGGTTCCTGCTATGAAAAGTCCACAGTATATGTACCAGACAAGACAGTCAATAAGGAGTGGAAGGAAACAAGACAATACTAGCTGTTGTATTTGCATCTGTACAGGAGATAACAAAGTGCAACATCATCAGAGTTTTGAAGGAGGAATATACGGAGGTTTGGGGAGGTCTTTCTAGAAAATTACTTTTGTGTTTGGAAATGCGGAAGAGAGGATGAAGATGCTTGTTTGAATTATCAACAATTATTTAATGAAGAGTGGCACAGTAGCATGCCATAGGCAGCATATAATGTCTTTGAGAGTATCCAGAGAAACAAAAAATATTTGGGAAGAGGTGAGAAAAAAAAAATCTGAATTTTACATCCTGTCCAAGAAAGCCAGCAAAGCAACCCACAAAACTCATTAATACAATTTCTAATGGTAGCTTGAAATAGTCAGGAGTATTACAGCTACCCTGCTTTCCTGATATTGCACTGTAGCCAAATACCCCTACACCAAGTCTGCTGTCCTTCGCAGTAGGTGAAACTCTACAGATGAAACTAAACTAGCATACGTTAGAGAGAAAGAACAGGAGATATCAGAATTCCACTCATGCCCAGGATTGATAGCTGTGGATGATCTGTTAATGACCTCTGCACAAAAAGCAACCCATGGACTATGCGACAGTGGCAAGTGAATACCAGCAAGGTTCCAGCTAATCTGAACTGAAAGAAGAGGTCTCCCTAGGCCCAAATCTGGCAGTTGAACCCATTTGCCCATTCCGGCACTAATCCTCTCCTTTTGTATTGTAAATATTTCCCATGTGACACTATATGAAATGTTTCAGAGACTCCTACTAAAATACTGTATTTAACAGCACATTCTCATCAGGGAACTGTATTTTGATCTTTCTTCATTAGTTTTTAACACATTACCCACTTTTCCCCTCTCTTTGGTGCACAAGTTTCTATTCTACTTCCTTCAGTTGAAGTTACACGTGCTACAATCCTATCACAAGGAAACTTTTTATGCAATATGCTGGGGTAGCAAAACCACTTGCTACTGGAGCTGATGTTTCACATGCCAGTTCTTGCAGTGCTCTGGGGAGGAGATTAGTCATTTCTCCTGATCTGAATGCATTAAGCTTTTTGAGTTGTTTTTCCTCTACCTCAGCATGATTCTTTTCTATCCCCTTGTTTCTGTTAGCCATCTGGCAGTGCTCTACCCCACCTCCAGACCTCGTCTCTGCAAGTTTCCATTTCCTGAGGTCGCAAGCTCCAGAAAGTTTTGAGTTGCAGTGTGCCGAGCCTCCTCCTCCGTGCTGATATTTGGGAATTCAGAAGTCCAGTTGACTTCATGCACTGGGTATGTTATGGTCCTGAAGTTTCTCTTTCTGAAATAAAGAAATCTTGGTTATGAGTTTGTTTGTTTCACTTTCCATGTAATTTAAACTGACTCAACTTGTGATCAGTTTGATCCAGGGTTATTTTCTATGACCAGTACTTTCATAATGTCATCACTGCTTACAAAAACAAAGTGGCTTTTGTGACTTTATCTTTTGACTTAGTTGTATTTCCATTAATGCCCTTGGCTCAAGAATTAGGGATGAAATCCATGAGTGTATCCTCTGCTGTGGTCCTTTGTAATCTATAGCTCGGTTTCATGCGACGCACACTGCACTCTAGAATATGGGAGGTTTAGCTAGCACAGCAGGCATCTGTCTGCTGCCTGGCAGGCACAGACATGGAAAGAATACTACTTCAGTTCTTCTCTGAAAGAGATAGCTTTTAAGTGGCAGCTAGAAGCTTGTCTTGGCTACCTGATATCTAGGCTTTCACCCAACGGCTGACATCAGCTAGAGCATGGAAACTGCAGATTCAAATATCAATGTGTTCTTCCGAAAAGCTTCTTAGGTCTGTCACTCACTTTTTCTTACTGGCCCGACAGAGCCTATTTGTTGACTCTGCAAGTCATAAAGAAAGGCCCACTTATTTTCTCAAACCATTATATACTGAATGCTTAATGTTGTTCAGTCATATTCATGCAATTAAAAAAAAATCACATTTGAGTGGTCCTTCATCATGCCCAATAGAGCACATTATCACAGCAGGAGTCACCAACTGGTGCAGTAACATAAATGTCTTGCAAATTGCCATTTTTTAGTAAGCAGGAAAGTTTTCCAATTTTGAAGAAAATCTGCACATAGTTTTGCTCTCCTCTGAATAGATCATCATGTACAAAATTTGTGTTCTGCTATCATTTGGCAAATAACAAGTTCCTTTCTCTGATGTGACCTTTGTGATTACATTTATTGCTAGCAATTTAAGCAACACGAGGGAAGGTTTCTGGATGCTGCATTTGATTAGACGAGTTTACTGTACTGCTGAGTTGTTAGACTAGCCCATAGCACAATAGAGTCATCCCTGACACGCTTTTGGCCAAAGTCAATGAGCCATCTCCCCAGCTGAGATTTCTAGACGAGGGGGTGATTTTCTCCCTCCTATTTGTCCAGCTAGACTAAAATTTATTCTGGAATTTGGAATACTCCAGCTTTGTCCAATTTTGGTGACCAGTATTTCTTTCAGCAACCAATTGACAAGGGAGCAGTGCTGGGACAGAAGCAGGAGTGTGATCCTGAAAGACAAGACATAGGTATCATTAAAGCCTGCAAATATTATTGAAAATGTATAGTTTGTAATAATTAAGGTGCTTAATATTATGCATATGAGCAATTCCAGCACTTGAATCATTCATATTATGAACTTAAAGACGGACGTGAAGAAAGGGTAGACCTAGACATGTTTTGTATATAAAAGATATCTTTTTAATTTTTTTTGAGTTTTCAATATATAAGTAAGTGATCTATTTGATTTTCAGAGCACTGTAAACTGCTTTATAACTTTTGGCTCTTATAAAATGATTTGCGAACACTGGGTAACAATGGTGATTTCTGATTGGCTGGCAGTGATGTCATACATGTGTCAATATTTCTCATTAAAAGCACAGGTATGACCTTTTTACCTTGGAGTTTCCATACCATAATAGCTATGAGGCACTCACGGTTAATAGATTTCTGAGGGATTATTGCACTCTTTGAGTAGCTGAAGTCACTTTGCTTTTGGCTGGTGCCTCATACTGCACCTGAGGTGTGTGATAATCCCTCAGAAATGCACTGCTTGTTGAATCTCATGGCTTAATTATAAACATTAACTGAAGTCAGCTACACATTAACTAGCTTGCCCAGATGTTTCTGTACCTGATGGATGGATGTGATGACTGATGAAAAGAAATCACGCAAAAAGGTCCGCTTCTGGTGAGTTCGTTTGCCATGGAAAAAGAGGAGAGCGAAGCAGTTGCACTACTTACTAACAAGAGAATTGAGACCTCTCGACTGCAGGAGGACACACAACAAATTTAATTCTAATTTCTCTATCTGGGGGAGGAGCGACTCAGTTTAAAATCCAGAGGGTGACCACTGCTCCTGCCTGCACATTGCCCTCCACCTGGAGTTCCTGCACTTTGGGCAGGAACTGCCGGGTCCTGCACTTTGGCCACAACAACCCCATGCAGCGCTACAGGCTTGGGGAAGAGAGGCTGGAAAGCTGCCTGGCGGAAAAGGACCTGGGGGTGCTGGTCGACAGCCGGCTGAACATGAGCCGGCAGTGTGCCCAGGCGGCCAAGAAGGCCAACGGCATCCTGGCCTGTATCAGAAATAGTGTGGCCAGCAGGAGCAGGGAAGTGATCGTGCCCCTGTACTCGGCACTGGTGAGGCCACACCTCAAATACTGTGTTCAGTTTTGGGCCCCTCACTACAAGAAGGATGTTGAGATGTTGGAATGTGTCCAGAGAAGGGCAACGAGGCTGGTGAGGGGTCTGGAGAATAAGTCTTATGAGGAGCGGCTGAGGGAACTGGGGTTGTTTAGCCTGGAGAAAAGGAGGCTGAGGGGAGACCTCATTGCTCTCTACAACTACCTGAAAGGAGGTTGTAGCGAGGTGGGTGTTGGTCTCTTCTCCCAAGTAACTGGCGAAAGGACGAGAGGAAATGGCCTCGAGTTGTGCCAGGGGAGGTTTAGATTGGATGTAAGGAAAAATTTCTTTACTGAAAGAGTGGTTAAACATTGGAACAGGCTGCCCAGGGAAGTGGTTGAGTCACCATCCCTGGAAGTATTTAAAAGACGGGTAGATGAGGTGCTTAGGGACATGGTTTAGTGGGCATGGTGGTGTTGGGTCGACGGTTGGACTCGATGATCTTGGAGGTCTCTTCCAACCTTAATGATTCTATGATTCCCCTTAATGAGGCCCATGGCCATCTAGGTTCCTTCTGTACAGTCTTAGATCTAGGATGCTTTGGAGGCAACCCCTTCTCCAATGATTTTCTGTGACCCAGGAGAGACAATTTTGCCCCCCATCAAGGACAATATGCCTCTTTACAGAACTTAAAGCTCGTCTTCTGACTTGTTTTTTCTTTCCCCAATGTTGTCCTTTACTATCACTTTACTGCTTTAAGGTCTGTGATATATTCTTGATATGTTGGCATTTGTTGACTCACATTTTCTTCACTGGTTTCTTTAATGCAAACAGTAGTGAGAAACAATGTGAATAACCCTCCTTTTAGGTGGTTTTACAATATTTTCCTTTACAATATTTACCCAGTATATAAGATTCTGGCTAATTTTAATTTCTGTAAAAGACTGAACTCTTAGAAAAGCTACTCGCAAGTAGGAATGTCTTGGACAGGGAAAAATTTTATGGCAGCCTTTCAGATCCAGGCCAAACACTTGGCTGCAATTATTTGTAAACCTGCTCTAAAACCCACACTAACTAATTGATAGCTGTCCTAATGTAATGATGCCTGCAGCAGTGTGATAGGATTCATGCCCACAAAGCACATGCAAGTATTAACCTAACATCTGCGTCTCTTACTAATAACTTGCAGAAATTAGGACTAAAGGCTGTGCAGATTGCCAGGGATCCCTTGACATTAAGGAAAGCCTCAATGGCCCTGCTAGGGCAGTCTTCCAGATGTTTTGCCGGGGAAGAACAACATATCTGTAAGAGGAACTGAAGTGTAGTAATTTGGTTTCAATCAGTATTTGTTTTCATGCCTATTTGAACATTGATTATAGAGTTGCTATCAGTGCTTCCATAATATTAATAAAGTCATGGTTAAATGGGCTGCATTTAAACATTTGTAAAGAGTAAGTTTTTGTGCTTCCAAGTATAAGCCAGCTTCATTTTCTGAAGTTGAAAACAAATATTCCCCTAAAAGCAGTTCAATGTATAATTGCCCTTGGAAGTTTCACAAATCCTCATAAAAGTTTTGGATTAATATTTTGAATTCAATGAACAATTAGTTGAATTTTATTAAATTTTATTTCTATGGGTAAACCTTAAAAGTGACTGATAAATGATGGTCATGGTGTGGCTTGCTGTGTGTTCTGCAAACAAAAGCAACACACAAGGACAATGCAAAGCTGCGTGCTTTAGGGGAGTTGTCCTGCTGATGCGCTATGCTCCTTTACTTCTCAGTAAAAGGGGAGGTGCTGTATGGTATTAAGAGATACCACAGTGTGTATAGAAGAAGCTGCGGAGCTAGTTTCATTTCACACAAGGAGAAAGGACTGCATATAAAGATAGTCATGCTAGTTTCCTTCATCTTTGGCATTAGCTGCAGTGGAGGGAATCAATGAATGATAATACTAATAAATTAAAGAACAGGCATCTTCATGTTTCTCTCTCATTCTGCAAGCTAACATGGGATTCCTAATATCACCGAATGGAGAGATATTACATAAACTATGTCATTACCATAACCACAAGACGGCACTCTTTTATTGCATGTTCTTAGGTCCTTTTAGACTATGCGTGGGTATTGACCCCATGGGCATGCACGTGGGAGTCTACCCTTTCTGGCATTTGTCTTTGAACTTGAGCAGTGACACATACTTGGAGAAATTGTTGTGCAGCAAGTTGTGCTCCCTGAGGCTGTTCATGTCCCATCAGAATATATTCAGTGGGATGACCACAATTCCTTTTCTTTTGGACTTCTAGTTTTTGGTGTTTTTCTGTCTACTGTTCCACTGTGGTCTTCCACTGGGGATTTGGCAAAAGAGGAACAGTTAAAGGAAGAATCAGGTCTGTGACTCAGAATATCATTCTGATCCCAACTTCTACAGGTCCCAGGTAGGGCAAGAGGTTGGGTTCATTCACAAGGATGTGCTGGGTTTCTGCTTTGTTACTGAAGCCCTGGTTCTCCTTGATTTCAAGCAGCACCACCCCACGTGGGCTGCATTAGCAAGCATCCTACAATGTATCCTTTTAGCAGGAAATCCCACTGAAGTGCTCAAGTCCTTTCTAATTGTTATGGAACATATTAATCATAACTCTAAAGAAAAAGTCGCACCCTGTTTTGTTTGCCACTCTGTCCCCTTTCCTCCTGCCCATGGGATACACTGCCAACATTCTGCACAGTCAGCAGAATAAGAGATGCTTTAGTTATATTAGGGTCTGGACGAAGAGCATTTAACTGTAGCTGAATCCTGACAGGGCTTATGTGCTGCTGGTGAGAAAAAGGACCTGCTTTAAGAAGTTTCCTAAGTATCAGTTCCACCTTCCCTAAGAGCGCTCAGCCTTCTCCAGGTTCTTCTAAACCTATTGGTCTTCTGGTAAACCAAGGTACGAACAGTAGTGAAAATACCTTCTTTCTTCTGTATGCAGTAGGACACCTCCCTTTTCACTCCCAGACAAGCACACTGACTAAAGCAAACTACCCTCCCACTTCATTTTTTTTTAAATCTGTCAAGAACATAAGAAATGATGTGCCAGGCCAGCCCACAGGTCCAGCCAGCTCACTGTACTGTCTCCAAGAGTGATGGATAACGGGATGTACAAGAAAAAGTCAGAGAACAGGCAGGCATACCATCATTCATAGTGCCTCAGTATACTCTCTCAGAAATTTGTGGCTCAGGGACTCCAGAGCCTTTTCCAACTTTACTGCATCTTTTTCATGATGAGGAGACAAGAACCACACATAGTACTTACGAGGCAGATGAAGCACGGATTTATACAGTGGCATAATGATGACTAATGTTTTCTATTCTTTTCTTTTCCTAATTATTCCTGGCCTTCTATTTGGTTTTTGTTTTGTTCTGTTTTCTTTTTAACATCATATGTTGAGGTGGAGATTTGTAGAATTTCTTTATGGAATTATTCATTCCAAGGATTACTTTTTCTATGTGCGCTGCTTTATATTTCTCTAACCTGAATTTCATCTGCCACTTTATCTGCTGGTCAATTTTATTAAAGTACTTTTGAAAGTGTATCTTCCATGCATTTTATAAACATTGTTGACTTAACCCTTGTAATGCTCATGTCAACTAAATGTATAATAATAGATGTGTGAAGAACTAGACTCTGTTTTACCAAAATTCTCCTTAAAGCCATGGTTTACAAGGACAAGGTTGCAGGAAGACTTTTGGCAGGCATCTTTGAGCAAGCTGGAATATTTTTAGAATTCAAATGGTTATCTTACTTTTATAATTGGGAATCAGAGACAGAGCACTAGGCAGAATTTAGGCAATTTCATATTATCCTAGGGATTCATTCCATTACTTTGATGTTTGGAAAAGCTCTTTTATGAGCCCATTAGCAAAGTGTGATATTCTTACAGCAAGGTGTAGACGAAATTACTATAAGGCTTTTCAATATTAGCGAATGCTTCAGCACACCACTTCTTTATAGTCTTCAGCACCTGCTCATTATTTTGAAAGAACAAGTAAATAAATAAACCAACCAACACATCCCAAAAATCCTAGCAATAGAATTTTTTCAAATGAAGTCCTCTATTTTATAACTCAGGCTTTGGCCTTCATTCATTTCCCAACCAGCTGCAGCATTTCATCTTCTGAAGAGCACAACTGACATCTGAGAGCTGAGTGCCATTGTGCTAATGACTCCATAAACAACCCCACCAAATCCTGTATGATAAATTTCCCCCTGATTAGTTAAACAGATATTGTATCGTGCCAGCGGAAGGAGTTTTTGTTGATACAGCATCTCTGGAGACAGTGGTATGTTTTCTTTTAGTATTTGAATGCTCAGCAACTGAGGTAGTGAGAATGACAGAAAATCAGTCAATATTATTCAGTTCTGATGATCTTTCTTGCCTTCTTTTTTTTTCTTTATTCTTTCTTTCTTTTTTTATTTTTAAAGAGACCTTTTATTACACTGCCAGATTCTGTCTTGTAAAAATGAAATTGAGTCTTTGAAGGGCAGAATGTGAAAATATTGTTAGCTCCAATCACAATATGCTTTTTTAGTCTATGATCCATTAGAGCGACTTCTGTGTTTCAAAAAGGAAAGAAAAAAAATGTACTTATTTTATATTTTGAGATTATTTTATTTTTAGTCCATGGGTTTTACAGTAAATGCATCAGTGGGTCACTTTTGTGCATTATTTTTATATCTTTGTAGTACTATTTCCATGAGCATGTTGGTTTCATAGTGGAGTTTCCACTTAAGGCCGTTAGTAAATCTTTCCATAGAAGGCAGGTCTTTATAAATGACTATTGTTAAAGAACTGTTACTGACTACAATGGGTGTGACAATAAATGTGGGAAAGACCTGGCTTTTGGTTATTACTCTCGTATCAGCTTTACCCTCCTGACTGGAGGAAAGGGATAATTGTGTCCTCCCTTCCCTCCAGCCTCTACGCTTTCATTTGGGCAGTGGTTAGACACACGGTTTTCAGAGAGAAACAAATGACGCACGGGGGAGTGTAATCACCATGGCCTGCTCAGACATAAAATATGGACCCTTGGATAGACTTTCAGAATAGTATGACGTGTTCCAGATAAACAGTAATTTACTGTAATGGGAATGCGAATTCAGTATGCAATGTCTTGGGTTCCTAAAGTAGTAATGCTTTTTCCATGACATGTAAGGAACATTTCTGGTGTTAGCTAACCACTGCAAGGAAAGCCCATGTACGTGAGTGTCTGATCAACTGGATTTTACAGTTCTGTGTCATATAGGTCTCTAATTACCATGCTTTGAATATTACAGAATTCAACACGCTTTTAATCAATCCCATGGGCTCTGCTATTTCCATTACTTAGTCTCAATCCCTGTTTAAAAAATGGTACTGAGAATTTGTTTCACATACTCAGTGAATCCCTAAGTGCACTGCTCCTGAAATCAGACACTCGCACTAAATCTGGATAGTTTATATTCATTCTAAATGAAAACAGCAGAACAGTGGGATGACTGTGAGAAATTATGACATAAAGCTGATTCAAGACCTACTCAGACTCTTTGACTTCAACTGAGGGCTAAAGTGCTTTTATCTATGTGCGTTATTTATGGAGGAGCAGACAGAATCTATACATAACTCTCAACACGGGGGAGTCCAGGCTGTTTGAACATCTTCCAGTCCAGCTCCCCTTCTGATCAATGGCCCTCTGTTATCATATCGAGCCATTCTGTTCAAATATGTGCGGGCAGATCTTAAATAATAGTAAGCATTGTCCACTAGGCAAAAGAGAAGCTTTGGTAACTGATAATGAAGTAATTGGAGATTAAAACATAGGTAGAAGCAGAACTGGCAGGACAGTGGCCATGACTTGAGAGGAGAAAAGAGAAGGGAGGGATGCAAGTAGATTTTATATCAGTGTGAACAATCCTGACTTTTTCTGAACTGTATACAGTGAAATACGGTGAGTTTTTGTTCCCTGTGATGTTGATCCCCAGCTGTACCCAGGGATTTAGCCCTTCTGGGAAACTGCAGTATCACTAGAACGAGGGTCAGCAGGTTAGGGGTGGATTCAGCAACGGTCAGCTGAGACAAGTAACCTTGTGGTATGTTCTTCCTTAATGTGAAACATGATTTGAATCTTGGAATAATCAACTTTTGGGGGTGTGCTGGTTATGTAACATTTTGATGTGGCTTTTTCCTTATTCCTGCAGGAACGGGAAAGTTTGATTTCATATTTTTATATTGTGCCAGTTCTTGAAGTAGGTTATTCCTTAGAAACTGGGGGTAGTTCATTAATTTTTGACTGGATACTGACACATGTAGAAAGTTCTAAAAGCACCAACCAGTAATCAGAACCACTTCCAAAATTCAAGATATATTAGGAGAAAAAATATACAGGTATGTTCACTGCCTGTAAGCCTGAACCCAGATCTCAGACACTTGGAAGAGGGCTGTAAGATGCTTACGTGAGAGAAAAGAGATCTTAAGGAATCATCACTAAAGGAGAAAAGAAAGGGACATTGCATTTAAGTCCACTGCCTCTCTGTTAAGGCCAACAGTTTTTATTAATAGCTTTTTATATAGTAATACCCATTAGTACCCAGGCAATGGTCACCAAACCTGTTCAGAGCAATCATTAGAAAACAATCAGATGGACATGAGTTCAACTTTTCTTAGATTTGAACCAAGACAACTGAAAAAAGCATTAAGATGAGTGTATGGGAAGATTTTGGCAGGATACAAGCAGCTGCTGCTACCTCCTAAATCCTTAAATTTCAATGGGAGATAAGTTGATTTCTAGCATGCCAGATTTGGTGCTCTCCGTCTTATAGGACCAGATTTGAAGAGAAGAGGACCAGAAACATTCCTTTCAGTGATATTACTCTGATTCTTGTTTCCCAGAAATAATTTATGCCCGTTTGCAAATTGAGGCTGCAGGGAACAAGGGTAGACATAGAATCATAGAATCATAGAATCATAGAATCATAGAATCATAGAATAGTTTGCTTGTTAAGGTACGTCTAAAGGTCATCCAGTCCAACCCCCCTACCGTGGGCAGGAACATCTTCAATTAGAGCAGGTTGCTCAGAGCCCTGTCCAACCTGACCTGGAATGTTTCCAGGGATGAGGCATCTACTACCTCTCAGGGCAACCTGTGCCAGTGTTTCACCGCCCTTAGAGTAAAAAATTTCTTCCTTATATCTAGTCTAAATCTGCCCCCCTTTAGTTTAAAGCCATCCCGTCGCAACAGGCCCTGCTAAAAAGGTTGCCGCCATCTTTTTTATAAGTCCCCTTTAAGTACTGATAGGCTGCAATGAGGTCTCCCCGAAGCCTTCTCTCCTATCTAGGCTGAACAGCCCCAACTCTCTCAGCCTTTCTTCATAGGAGAGGTGTTCCATCCCCCTGATCGTTTTCGTGGCCCTCTTCTGGACCCACTCCAACAGGTCTGTGTCCCTCTTATGCTGAGGGCTCCAGAGCTGGATGCAGTACTCCAGGTGGGGTCTCACCGGAGCAGAGTCGAGGGGCAGAATCCCCTCCCTCGACCTGCTGGCCACACTTCTTTTGATGCAGCCCAGGATA
>NW_008823958.1:47238-59866 GCF_000699105.1 Pygoscelis adeliae | reverse complement strand
CCCCCCCAAGTCCTTCTCGGCAGGGCTGCTCTCAATCCCTTCATCCCCCAGCCTGTATTGATACCGGGGGTTGCCCTGACCCAGGTGAGGACCTTGCACTCAGCCTTGTCAAACCTCAGGAGGGGTTTCTCCCTTTTCATGGGCCCACTTCTTGAGCTTGTCCAGGTCCCTCTGGATGGCATCCCATCCCTCTGGCGTGCCAACCGCACCACTCAGCTTGGTGTCATCTGCAAACTTGCTGAGGGTGCACTCAATCCCACTGTCTATGTCACTGATGAAGATATTAAACAGTACCGGTCCCAATACGGACCCCCGCGGGACGCCACTCATCACCAACCTCCATCTGGACATTGAGCCACTGACCACGACCCTCTGGATGCGACCATCCAACCAATTCCTCACCCACCGGACAGTCCACCCATCAAATCCATACCTCTCCAGTTTAGAGAGAAGGATGTTGGGGGGGACCGTGTCAAAGGCCTTACAGGGATCCAGATAGATGACATCTGTAGCCCTTCCCGTGTCCACTGATGTAGTCACTCCATCACAGAAGGCCACTCAGTTAGTCAGGCAGGACTTGCCCTTGGTGAAGTGTTGCTGGCTGTCTCGAATCACCTCCCTGTACTCCACATACGTTAGCTTAGCTTCCAGGAGGATCTGTTCCATGATCTTCCCAGGCACAGAGGTGAGACTGACTGGCCTGTAGTTCCCTGCGTCTTCCTTTTTTCCCTTTTTAAAAATGGGGGTTATGTTTCCCCTTTTCCAGTCAGTGGGAACTTCACCGGACTGCCACGACTTCTCAAATACGATGGATAGTGGCTTAGCAACTTCATCCGCCAGTTCCTTCAGGACCCATGGATGGATCTCATCGGGTCCCATGGACTTGTGCACCTTCAGGTGCCTTAGATGGTCTTGAACCTGAGAGTGTTCATTCTCCCAGTCCCCGCCTTTGCCTTCTGCAACTTGGGCAGTGGGGCTCGAGCACTTGCCAGCGAAGACCGAGGCAAAAAAGTCATTGAATACCTCTGCCTTCTCTGTATCCCGGGTAACCAGGTCTCCTGTTTCATTCCGGAGAGGGCCCACATTTTCCCTTTTCTTCCTTTTATCCCCGACGTGCCTATAGAATCTTTTCTTGTTGCCCTTGACGTCCCTGGCCAGATTTAATTCTATCAGGGCTTTATGTATCAGTCCAAAGTAGTGGCTTAAATTTGCCTCGTTGAATTTAATGTTAAATATCCATTTGACTTCTGTGAAGTCTGAAACTCAACTTAAGGTATGAGTGTCTAATTTGGTGAAACCTTAGATATTGTTGACCTGTTTGCAAGTAACAGATAAAGGGTTTTTTTTTAGTAAGCTTGGAGTAAAGTACAAGGAAGGAAGTAAACATAACTGCTACTGTCAGAAATCCCACATGTTTTGTTCTTATTCAGAAGTTTTTCTGCAGGAGATCCAATTGATTGGTGCTGTTTTATTAACCTTGAAGTGTCTTCTCTTCAGAATACTTTCACATATGACTTGCAGAAATGGTAACATATACTGAAATGCTCTCTTCCATTATAGAGCTTTCTATCTCATTTCTCACTTTATGCATAAAATCTTGTGCTAGAAGCCCTAATTAACAGAGAGTAATTAAATTTGAGGAAGTTCCTATCTGAAAGGAGTGGTTTTTTGGGTAGTGATGATAATTAAAATGGATAGATTATTTATAGGAAATATATTCTTTTGACTATCTGGGCCTATTTCCTTCTGAAGGATGAATCCAATACTGGTGTATCTTTATTTCTGCCATTCTTGGCTCTGAAACACTGTCCTTATTCATTTTCATTGACAAGTATACTGTACTGTAGTCTAGCCTTTAGCTAGATTATGCTTGTGAATCCATATCCACTGGTGGATCTTTTTGCTAAAATTATGCGTAATGAATAGTAACAAGAAGAAATGTGTCAGTAATTTGCAGAACATAATCTGGTCCAGAAATTTTTCATTAAAAACGTCTTTGTTCATCTCTGTCTTCAATTTAAGGTCTAATCCATAGCTCGTTAAAAGCAACAGAAAGGATTTCACTGAGTTTTGTGCTTGGTATTTATTGATCTTTAAGTGGGAAACAGAGATACTCAGGGAGCAAGTGGTGACTCCAGAGAAAACATCTCTGTTTATTTGTATTCATCAGCTGATCATTTTCACTTTTGCATTGCAATGCAGCTGATGTTCTTCCTGCAAATATCAGGAAGTTTGTTTTGAAAAAGCAAATGTTGGAATATATTCTATAAACATCATGTAAGTTCTCATATAAAGTTACATTTTATAGGAAATTTTACTGGTTTTATATCCATTAGCCAAAAATCTCAGGTGCTTAAGTCTGTGGAAAAATAAGCTACTGTCTGTTGAAGTTTCAATAAAACAGTCAAAAAGTTGACGTTAAAGAAAAACTGACATGCAAAACTAATATTATTTTAAAGACTCAAAGGATTTTTTTTTCTTTTTTGGTTTATATTAGGCACATTAGAATTCTTCAAGAGTTTATTTCTTTCAAAGATCTTAGATATTTTAAATATTAATTCTCACTTTGAAGTTGAAGTGGAACAACAACTTGGGTTCAGAAATTTATGCTTTTCATATTCATTTTAAAGACAGGATTTTTTTGGGTTTTTTTTAATATTTTCTCTGTATGTCTGTAAATGTTTCTGATGTAGAGGGTCTCACACACAAAAATCTGTTGAGACATTAATAGTGGCAAAAAAAGAATTAATGATATGACAAGTAACATGAATATAACTCTCTATTGTGACTTAGATAAGATCAAGATAAAAACACATACTTTCAGGGACTAAATAGGGAATATATTGTAAATCACTGTTTCGATGTTTCTAGAATAGATAACTGCTGAATGTTGACATGTGATCACTGAAAGCACCTACAGCTTCTTTAAATCTGCTTGTTTTATTTCGTTACAGTTCAACTTACTTAAACTTAAGAATAGTTTTCACATAGAACATATAAACATTTCCACTGTGAACAATCAAATAAGCCTTAAATTCTCCCCCCTCTTTCTTAACTTCTGAAAAAAAGTAAATCTTTTAATTTTTTTTGTAACAACATATACAACCTGTTAGTTTTATTCCTTAACTTAATATAAGAAACAAAAAAAAAAAAAAAAAAAAGAAATATTCTTTACAAGGTTTATTTACCCTACATGTCAATTTTGAGCCCTGTCCAAACTCTGTTAAATCAATGAAAAGACTGGGAATCGCTGAGGTCCGAAATAACATACCCTTTTAGAGGATAAAGGCCAAAATTTTTAAATTAACCATGACTAAATTTCCCTGTAATTGTTGGTTTGCTAACTACAAAGGCTGAATGAAATGATGAGTTTAATACTGCTCCCCAAAGATTAATATATGTGCTTAATGCCTGTTTGTGTGTAGCTTGTATGAATCATTCCCAGTGATCATGGTCTGAGGGGCTGAAGTTCTGATTTTTCCAAGAAAGCTTTGCCATGGACATTAAATAGTCTACCGATGAAAAAAAAAAAAGTTGGTTTCTATCTTCTGGTTTTGCATGGTTCAGTTGTAATCAGTTTCCCTTTTTGATTTTCATTTAATGGTAGTCCTGCTATTGTCCTGCATTTCTGCCACTAAGAAAGTATTTTTATTTTTTTTTATAGTTAGCCCCCTAACTTTGTGACTAACAGTTTTCTGGCATGCAAATTCAAAAGATTTGCCAGGAATTTTTCTTTCTATGAAGCAAAAAATATAGTAATACCAGCAATTTCGGTATCATTCATGGACTGTGGAGTCAGTTTTCAGGACATTATAAATAACCATTGCTTGCAAAAGGCAGTCTATCAAAACAACTGTAAAATGGCAGGTACTTATACATTCTGTACTATCATTCAGCTCCCTTACACTGAAATTAGTAGAAAAAATAAGAAGTTTGGCAAACTTCTCTCTCTTGTCTGAGCAGCAGGAAAGCCTTGGTTTCTGCTAGTGCCCTTGGCAGAAAACAGAAATCAAACAATAACCCAGGTTCCCTTCCCAAGAAGCACACTCCTGCTGTGGCAGCTCTGAAGCACACGGAGGGACAAAACACAATAAAAAATCCATTTTTACGCCGTTCCCTTTCCATGACTTCACATAAGGTTGTCAGCACTAAGGGTGCAATAGCCCCTGTTGCCATTTTACAGTCAAGATCTCCATCCTTGCCGTGTATGAAGGCCATGTATTGGCCTTTACGTATCGTACTACTAGGTGTCTCAAGCTACTAGACCATGGCAGAAAAACCCTTTTGCTGCATTCCACCAAAATATTGCCCATAAGGCTGAGCATCCTTCCTCTTGCATGACAGCAGGCATCTTTTGCACATGGGTTTTGGACATATTTAACGATGCCATGAGCTAAGGCTGAGATGTTGGGAGGTTTTGGTTTATTCAAGTAAAAACACTTCAGATACTTTTAATCTGCTTTCCCCGGTTATCTTGCTGAACGACTTTTTTACTAAATCATATTTATATCATGTACCTAAAAGGTGATGATCACATTTGTGCTGTTGAAAAGAGTGTAAGAGCTAACATATGCCTTTATTCTTTGTTATTGCAAATAACGCAGGTTTTTTAAAAGCTAATAGAACAATATTTATTTGTACCAGCAAATGTTTTTCTCCTGGTTCCTGTGTCACTAGAACTTCCCTACCTTTATGTAACTTATAATAAAACATTTTCATAGGGAATTATAAAATATAAAATCATTTAAATTACACATGTAAAGAAAAAGGAAATGTATTTTAATGAGTTCCATCTTTGGGACTCATAAATGTATTTCTTCATGTAAGGCCTGATCTTAAGAACACTCAAATTAATAGAAAAGGTCCCAGAGATTTCTACATTTTTCAGATTGGTCCCTTGTTAATATTTAATTCCACACAGTTTAACTCAAATAATCACATGTGGAGCTGGTTGGGAGCGGGTTTTATTTCTTGTGAAAGATTTCAAGGGAAAAGAATACATTAAAGAAATGTTTTTCTATTTGCAGTGAAAGCACTTGCTAACTCCAAACTTAATGTTTTGGCTGTGTCTTTGGCAACAGGGAAAATAGTTCTGGTATTTCTAGATATGCTATCTAGCATATAATATTAGATAATAAAACCATTTTAGAAATTCCGAAAGTGTTCATGATCAACTTGTTAACATACGCAGATGAAAATAGTTAAACGTACCATTTGCTCTTAAAATTGTGATCTCAATTTGAGTGCTTCTAGATATTTACTTGAATTCTGAATACGTTTTTTTTCATGCTTTCCCTTTTTACTTGCATGGTGTCCATACTGACTAATTCTGTCTTAATTCCCCCAGTTTTTCAGTTCAGTAGGTATGGTCCCTTATGCCTTCACATGGCCCACAATGATGAGAATTAATTTCAAATCTCACTTGTCCCCTCCATGTTTTGTTACAAAATCAGAATAAAAACTATCAATCCCTCTCTTAAAAACTTCTTGTCTTTCTGCAGACATCAAAGATCTACAACTTTGTTCACAAGACCAAACACTATGTATAAATACAGCGAATTGTGGTAGGTAGGCAATGCAGGCAAGCTAGGAGGTTCTTTGGGGCTGTTTTTAGAACTAAATAGCGAAAAAACCTATCAGCAGCAGGAGAGAGTTCAAGAGCAGCTCATCTTTATGAGTATTTATGTAAAAGATATGATTAGGTTACTTCTCCACACAGTATGCTTCATTTACAAACACGTAGGTGTTTCTTGTCAGTGATGACTGCTTTGACTCAGCCAGGTCTGGATATTAAGCTGGGTTCTTCCCTTGTTATCTTTCAAACCATGGAAAGCCTGTGGACCAAAGAAGTCCTTCAGCTATGCCTGTGCTAACTTATATTGTCAAGTGATGCCATCAGCGACAGATATTCAGTGGCCGTGATGTAGATATACCTCATATGTACAATGGTGTAGTAGACAAGGTAAAAGGATCTGAAATGTAAAAAGCAATAATATTGCTGCTACACAACATAAGATAATCTAGCTCACTGCTTCAGCTCTGAAAATAAAAATAAGGAACTTGTAGAAACTATTTCTTTATCGATGCTTAGTCTCAGGGACTATTATTACTAATGATAACGGAAGCAAGGGAGCCATTTTCTGGTAATTAATGGTCAAGTGCTGAGAGCTATTAACAGAGGAGAAATACCTGAGCTCCTGGTTATTTACCGATATCTCAGACCAGAAAAAGACATAAAATGAAATCCTGACTTTTAATGTAGCCACCAGTAGTGCTTACTAGTGTTTCCGTAGAGGAAACGCCTGTGCAGTAACTAAGTGTGATACTTTGTATTTTGGTACTTTCCATCTGGCTTATGTGACCACTATTTCACTCAAATAAACAGGACTTCTGGTGGCTGCAGGAATGGACTCCACAATCTTAATCACAAGATTTCAAATGCTCGGAGACATTTATGACTAAGTCTATGCTTGGTTTCTAGTCTACTTTTATATTACCACAAAACTGTCTGCTCTGAAGTCACTGGGGAGGGAAAGCTCAGAGAGCACAATGTGAGTGTCTGAGCAGCCTGGAGGGTTGAGAGGCTCATCCAATTAGTTGAGCCATTTGAAGACTGACCAATTTGTACCAAAACTAGGCTGTTCAAAGTTTTTGCTTGCGTTTGCAAAGGGATGTGTATGTTTCCACTGACTCATGAAGAAGTCTGACTTTAGAAAGCTATTTTAAATTAAGAAGAAGCATTCCAAACTACCAAGAACATTCAAAATCAAACTCAACTACCTTCTGTAATAGCCATATTTTCCACCTCTGGAGAAGACTTGCTTCAGCTTCAAAGAAGGAGAAATAATGACATCCAGTGGCCTCTTACCTCCCCAAACAGTGCCCATGTTTGTTATGTTCTTTAGCTTACCTGCCCAGGCACCAAAGCAGAAAATACTCAGTGAACAGACCATATACCACCACTCAGTATGGTCCAAACTGCAGATGTGGTCCCATTGCAAATGGTCGAATTTGCATGTAAAACACTCCATTTGTATTCTCGGCTCACTAGGCTTGCTAACAGAAGTACAGAGATTCCAATTTTCTATTAGGATTAGAATATTTAATCAGAATATCAATAAGAAACCACCCTTACTTTCCTCACAGTAGAAGAAAATACTATTTATTTATACAACATAGTTGTTTGTGGGGGTTTTTAAATGGGTTCAGAAATCCTTCAAGCCCTATACACTGTCTATAAATGCATAGCTATATGGTGTAAATAGATATGTATACCTGTATCATGACTTACTAGTCAAATCCTCACACTTTACTTATTCACCTTATTTAGAAATATTTTTTGTTCTTGACAGAATAGACTTAATCACAAATAGGCTCTGATGCATATGTTAATGGGGTGTGTCTTTTAGATCAGACCTCAAAATCTATGTCTCCTTAGCTTGGATTCTCGTCACTTTCTGTAACTCCTTACTCCAAAATTAAGGTTTGCCTCATTCGTTCTTTGTCTAATATTTTCTGACCCAGAAATGTCAGTATATCCATTCTACTGTTCTTATTATTAGTGGTATTGCTATTGTAGCAACACATGGGAACCTGACTCAGGGACTGACTCCCATTGTGCCAGGTGCCGTCCGCACACAGAACAAAAGCTGGTTCCCACTCCAGGTCTTTAAGCTTGTTAAGTGCTTTGGGCTGAAAAGCTTTGAGTGGATATAAAATATTACAGCTCATTTACAAAATTTGTTTAAAAAGATAATCAGGTCCTAAAGGGAGCTGATTTAACAAATGTGTGTAGTAATATATCAAATTTCACTGTGGTCCCCTGTGATTTCATAACGATATGTGCAACACTTAATTCTCACTTATACTAAAGCCAGTTTGCATTGCTTTTACAATGAAAAGCTTAAAGTAAATGCAAAAATGGACCCAGGGGATGCATTATTTTCCTGCTGCTGTGGCCAACGATAGGGTTGAAAAGGGATGGATACTTGGAGCAATTAATTCTCCTTGGGCATGGGAAAGGGCCTAAAGAGACTAAAGAATCCATCTCTTGCTGATGGTCCCTGCAAGTGTTGCCACTCTCTCTCTTCTCCTCACCATCTTTTCCCAACTGCTGTGATGGTCTCTAGCTGTCCTTTTGTGCGTATTTTAGAGTTTCCGTGCTGAAATCAGACATCTTTATCTGTCCGAACTGAACTATATAGAATTATCCAATTTTAAGGACATCTGGAAACTCCAGGAGATTTTCTGGAATTCTTTTTTTCAACAATGGTTTAATAGTTGTGCATGAAGTCATAGCCATCCAAAGACTTTCAGACTGGATTGTGCTCAGCTCAGTTGATAATACCTAGAAGATGATAATGTAATAGCGGATCAGCCCAGCCGTCCATCTACTCTGCTCTCCCGTTTCTTGCAGAAGCTTGTGGTTACATAGAAAAGATACCATGGTGCTTCTCCAGTATATCCTGCTAGCTAGCATCAGCCTGGAGTTCATGAATTTTTGAGTCTGAGGCTGTATGCAGGTGTTTTTCATTGTCCTCAATGACTCTTTCTCTCAATAATTTGCCTAATGATTTTTGAACTTACGTAAAATTTTTGTAGCTACAGTATTCTACCGCAAAGAGTTTCACTGTTTAACTGCATGCAGGGTGAACAAACAATCATAGGTTTTTACTTATTTTAGAACCTGCCATCTGACCAGTGTTTTGGGTTCCTTTAGTTCCTGTGTTATAACAGACAGTGAACTCCTGGCCCCTTCTCACTGTCTCACTGCCACTTTGGAGATGATCCCCATACACCTCCCCATCAAACACCCACTGCTGCAGCTCAGCTCTCCGGCTGACAGTGTAGTTATTGAGATCAAAGCAACACACGGAGACATGTCAACTCATGTTAGGACTGCTTCACTTAGGCAGGAATGAGGTACATACATGACACTACCTTTGGTAATAAAGCTATAACTTTTCATACATTTTAGATTGAGAGAAAATTTCATGTACCAAAGCTGTCAATTACATTAACTTAAACAGGTAACTGGCATTAAAAATACCAAAACAACTACCTAAGCATTAGATTATCAATGTTTTAAAGAACAATTACAACATCAGCAAGGATTTCAGAAGATTGCTTCTTAGGCTGAACCTCTGTTGCTGTTCCAAAGCAGTGAAGCAGCCATGGGTAATGCCATGGCTCTCACAAGGAGGATCACAAGGCACAGGAGGAACCTTGCTGCATAACCATCCAAAACATTATCTGTTTGGGACTCCCCACCCTACCCCTAAGTGTAGAATAGCTTGAGCATTAGGTATTTTTAATTTGTTATAGCTTGCGAGCAACTGGCTACGTTGGCAACTGCAAAGAGGCTGGGACTGTATCACAGTCCAATAAAAGCCCCAATAAAAGTTTTAAACTAGTTCACACATCTGCAGTCTGATGGGGGGCATTACATAATGCGTGCCGATTCTGCCGTGCTCCCCACTATCCCCTCGGTTGTCGCAGGGGGAAAAAGTGTTACTGTGATGTCCCTGAGGCATTTTTATGGCCTTCTCTAAACCACCACCATCTTCAGACAAACCTCACAAGAATATATTAGAGGGATATAGGTAATTCTCTGAAGTGCCTATAATTCTCACTTCTCAAGATTCTTTAAAAGTATTATAACCTACCCTCCGGTCCACAGATTCCTTCAAAGGGAGATAAAAATACATGTCTGGTATTTTTATACCTTGGATAAAAATAATCAAGCTGGTCCTCTAGGTCCAACCGGTTTTTTAAAGCTTTTGTTCCTCCAAGTGCTATGATTTCACCACACAGTCCACAAAAATAAAGTCCATGATTAATTTCCAAGATTTGAAAATGAACGGAGACATTTAAGCCTGTCCACATCCTGGAGGGTGGGGAGCTCTTAGTAGCTCTGAATATCATTAGAAGATGAAGTAGATTCAGCTAATAGTGTTGGGCATCCTTGCTTCTTTATGTATAGGTGTGCTGTGTCCAGTGGGATTTACAATGGGACTGTACAGCATTTTATTAGGTGGTAGGGTGGGTCTTCAGACGTTGCCCAACTGAGCCAGATTTCCAACGGTCAAAGACTATAATAGACAATACAAAGGTACAATCTTTGCTTTAAATACAGAGCTATGGCTCCATTACGCAGCCCTCAGGCTCACACCTCTCCATGTTGTAGGTTCTTCCCAGGCACCGTGCTTCCAGCATGGCAAAAGAGCTTGAAAAGCTGCACTATAAAACCCACCGAATGCCCTTCATTTACAAAGCTTACAATATTTCAAGACACGTTTTAAAGATGTGCAAGCTGCCTTCCTTTCTATATTCTTTCCATTCAAAGGAAGTCATCACAGTAAAATGCTGAGGGGCCAGGGGGAAGCAACGTCTGGCAGGGGCTGGTAGAAATTTACTTTGAACTCTGATGAAGAACATTTCCACTCTGTTTATTACTAAATCCACTGGCCATAGATGATCCAAGGCTCATAAACTCAGGTATGATGGAACTCCCTAGGGAACTATCAGAGAGAGAGGCTCTGCATGCGTGTGCACGTGCGTGTGTGTCTGTATGTGTTATTTCTCTTTCATTCTGGCTGTGAGAAAAACAGTGATTGAATGACAAAAATTGTTCTTTGCTCTCAGAAAAGTAATGGTACACGGCAGCTAGTCTCAGAATGAAGAGAAAAATGCTCATTAAAATATCAACATCACCTCTTTTTTCTCCCATTTTTTCTGAGCTCTCTGGAAGTACCTCCTTTATACTTTAGAACTGTTTTGTGGATTATGACAGACTTTTCAGCAAGTTTATTTCAGAAAGGAAAATCTGTCTTACATCACCAAGTAAGCCCAACCTGCCAAAATCGGGATGAGGATGAAGTACTGATGCTTTGCTTTTTTCTTCTTTTTTTTTTTCTTCAGCTACTTTAATTCATTACCTCACATCATGAAGTCTGTGTGTTATCTTCTCATGACATTCCTGGGTCATATAAGTTTCAATCCTAAATGAGAATGATTATCTTTAGTTCACCTTTATGTTAATCGGAGCTGAAAGATCCAATTGAGCAGGACCAAAAGAAAAGTGGCTGAAGCAGGCATTAGATGGTAATCCAAAACTCTGATCTTGAAAAGCCCTGCTCAGTTGCTGCTTCTCTGTAGAGATATTTAAGCTTCATTAGCACATTAATTTTTTTAATTCTTCAGGCATCAGTCCAAAGAGGCAAACATTAAACAACCAGTAATGCCGCTCCCTGGGGTAGGAGAGAAGCCACAGTTCCCAAGGGTTTTTTGGGGATATTTTATCCACTGGCTGCTAAACGTAGAACAAGCTACGAAGCAGGGATTGGCACCTAGGTCTCTCTTCCCCGCTGAGTACCCCAGGGAGGAGGCTACAGGAGTGGCTCCCTCTCCCTGCTCTAGCAGGAGGAGAAGCCCAGTGGCCCCAAGGCAGTGATAGACGCCGACTGCAGCAACTTCAGACAAAAGTGGGAGCTGAGCCCAGGTCTCCTGCATTCTCGGGAATACCGTAGCCCCTGGCTGTTATTTTAAAAGCAAAGCATGACTCTGCTTTGGCTCTGAAAGGACAGACAACGGCGCTCCTTTCAGTCAAGGATGCAGCAAATTCCCCTTTGGCACCAAAGCTTCAGAGAAAAGCTGAATTAAGACAAAGTCCTGTCCTCAGTTTCTTATTGGTACAAATAGGCTAGGAAATTCCTCGGTCAACATGCAGGTTATTTTGGAGTGCTGCTCTGGAGCAGCATGGAACGATCACCGAAGAGCAAGGCACAGGCACAGCCTCCTAAATGCTACTCACTACGTGGATTTGAAGCTGATGATAGCTCCTGGAAAGGTTAGCTAGATCTGTTTGGGTAAAATATTTGAGAAAAAGATTAATTTAAAAGGAACTTAAATACATGCCCTTGTCTAAAATCAAGCAAAGGACTGCTGAATCAAACCTCAAACTCTCTGTCATCTGACTTGGTGTGACTGAAAAATAAAAACGCCTGTCAAATTGCTTCTTTTGTAAGTCTCAACCATAGCACGGGGGAAAAAACAGTAAATATTAACAAAAGTTTTACAAGCTTTTTTGTGAGCTTTGATTTAGGTTTATAAAAGCAGGGCTAATACCTGAAAAATAAAAGACGAACTCCTATCTTCCTTGTCAAAATTTTACAATCCCCTGTTTGTGCTTGCATGGTTTAAGAAAAATAGAAGAACCATTCACGAAAGTGGTTTACTCAAAGAGCTCTTTCCAGGGGTAAAGAAATAATGAATTAACACAAAGCAAATAATTTTAGCACTCGCAGTTACTCTTAATAGCAAAACAGGTTACAATAAAATAGGGAGGGTATATTCACACCAGTGCTTTTGCTTAGATATGTTTCCCTATTGTGAGTATGTTAGATCCTTTTCTTCATTGATTGTGGAATAAAATAGTGTATAACATGGCTGAACACAGTGTTTTATTATTACTGTAATTATGTCATCTATTGCCATCAGCTTAGCATTCAGTTAGGATCGGGACGTGCCTGGCATGGTTCAAACATAAACTAATGAACAAGTCTCTCATTTAAACAACATATGCCGTCCATATAGTGGTAAGATACAGGAGATGGGGCTGGAACTCAGC
>NW_008823958.1:46279-47219 GCF_000699105.1 Pygoscelis adeliae | reverse complement strand
AGGAATAGCCAAATATAATAAATACCTATTAAAATCAATAACAGCTTTTCCATCGGCTTAAGTAACTTTTGGACCAAATCCTAAATGTACCATTTGGAGGATTTATAGGTTTCTTTTAATAGACATGAACAAAAGTCTTTTTTATTAAATTATGCATTTGCTGCTGTGGCTTATGGAAATGGCATGCATATCTACTACTAGTGTGACGGACCTCCGTTCTGACAACACTTACGCATTTGTTCAGCTTTATATGGTGAATAGGCTTAGTGTATAAAATTAAGCATGTGTACAGGGTTGAGGCTTTTCTTAATTGTATAATAATTTTATCTGGAGATGTACCAAATCCAGACCTACTTTTCTCTGAGATTTGTTTTTGTTTTTAATCTTGACTCTCTCTTTCTGGTTCCTTGAACCTGCATTTCTGTGCACAGAGCACCTCGGGGAGCTGTACCCTTGCAGAACAGCCTGATGGACCCTCATAGAGAGACAGCACAGAGCATGGGCCTCTTGCTCTCGGGCCTCAGGACTGTACGGATGACATGGTACCCCCAAAAAAAGAAAGCCGAGCCTGCTGAGTGCTTTGAAAGAATGTCTATACTCCGGAGAGAGTTTTCCCAGCCTTGAATCTCAAGTAAACAGACACATCCCTTGAGAGGCTTAAACTTGGGAGAAAGATCATATTTCAAAACCAGTATGATTAGGTTCTCCTATTGGGCAGGTTTAGGTCACTGTACACTCATCCCATAGGTTTTCCAATTTTCCTTTTCAGGCATCAAACATACGCAATGGACTGAAGAGACAGCCTACGTGCAGGGTCATGCACATAAAATGTAGGTGTTAAAGCACCTCAAAGTACAGTTTCATGATACAGGCAAGTTCATCTGTCACTGCTGTCTCAAAGGGATGGTGGTCCCCCAGCACCACCTCCTGCTCCAGCCAA
>NW_008823958.1:43682-46229 GCF_000699105.1 Pygoscelis adeliae | reverse complement strand
GGCAGAGAACAAAAAAAAAAGTGAAATATGAGCTGAACTGACTCGGGGAAGAGGCCAGGCAGCTCGCAAGCCTCAACACAGGCTGGCAGCAGGGGCAGGAGAATGAGTGAGAGAGGACAGGGCATCCCAGAGTGTTATCTTAATCTATAGCTGGAGAGGTAACAGCACTGAGGGCCCAGTTGCTGGGAAGGAGAAGAAAGCCACTTCCTTCCAAAACGACCTTCAAACAATGGTGGTTTCAACCATGAAAATGGCTGTGAGATAATGCATTCACTGTTCACCATGAGCCCCTATATAATAACATTTTTCTAAGGTGAAAAGGAGGCAGGATATCTAACTTAACTATAAAGAAGAAATATATCATTCAAAAATGAAGAATAGATTCAACTGCTTTTAGGATTCTATCCTTAAAATGGTGCTGATGATACATGGAGACCTTTGGAAAATATTAGTTGTAGAAATCTGCACTTCTATAGACAAAAAAATTGCTTACTTTGGAGATATTGTTCTTTTCTTAAAAGCATTTGCTTTAAAAAGGAATCTATTCTATTCTACTAAAAATAGTTGTAGAAAAATAATGCTTTTATATTACAATGTTTTTTCCTCAAACTCTGAGCACTTCACTCTTAAAAACTGAAACCAGTGATTTAGCTGAAAAGGTTTCTGAAACTGCTGAGGGAAAGACCCAGTTCTATCTTCACCACAATGCTTGAATCACCAGATCCTACTGCTACTTTATCTCAGTTTGTCACTTTAGTGCCAGTAATATCTGCAAGCTTCATGAAGTAATGCTTCTTCCGCATTAAGCTAAAATATATACCCAGCAGATATTTCAGACTCACTCAAAATCAGAATATTTAGAGATTTGAGTTCACCCATGCTATGCTGTCCTTTGCTTTCATATTGCTTCTTCACTTAAATTATTCACATCTTTAAATTCAAGGGCTGCCTGTGGAAAAAAGGGACTGTTCTGGATGAATTTAAATTAATAGAAGGAAGTAGGATAACAGAATAGAGAAGGACAATGTGCTTTGTGGGGGAAAAATACCCAAAACAAACAAAAAAAAAAACAAAAAAAAGAAAAACAAGGGATCCGGTAAGGAGTGTCCTTGTTAACCTCTTCCAGAAAACTGAAGACACTACCATTTAGAAGAAGACTAGAAAAGAAATCACTAGTGAAAGTCTTTCAAGGTTCAGAAGCATGTAGTTTTGTCCTTATTTTTTCAAATTCCAGTATTGTACATTTCTAAAGTCCAGCTAGGGATAAAAGTAGATATGCCAAAATACTGTGGGAGAGATTAATTTCAAATGTTGCTGGACCTAACAGAAGCTGGACATGGAAAGAAAATCATGAGAAATCCATATTGCTTGAGATTTATTGACGATTTTGTAGATCCCAGATGTTTTAATGATTTATGTAAGCTACAAATATTTGAGGGCTTATCCAGAGTCAATTCCAAGATTTTCAAAATTTGTCTATCACTTGTCTTAATGGCCCACTGAACCTGAAATGATGAAGTAAGTCTGTTTTCCCTTAAAATGTGGAACAGCTGATGAGGCCAATGGGAAAGACAAGCAGGGATGGGATACTTGCTTGGATCTGCTCTTCAACCGGAGACTCAGGCAAACCATTGCTTGTCTATAGGGACAACCCACGCACAACAGAAATACGTATCTGGGCATGGGTGGGATACCTACGTCCCCAGCTTCCATTGATTTTATTCTCGAGGTGTGAACTTGCTCTGAAGTTGAGATCCAAAGCAGCAGTTGGATCTGTGACCTTCCTGCTTTCACATCCTTTGTGTACAATCAGCAGTCATGGCATTGAATCTGCAAATACAGTAGCTGTTCTTTGGGTGATTTTCTCAAAGGGGTAGCACAGCAGGGGAAAAAATCAAATATGCTGTAAAAGTTATTATCAAAGTTACTTTACCTCTTTAAAATGTGGAAATCCTTATTCTTCTGGCATTACTATGGAACAATTTAAAGAACAAAATGTATTCAATATTTTGCATGGGGTGACTTCCATCAGACTTCGAGGGAAGTTAATAAATCAACAGAAACCACTTAACTGCAGCATTTTCATGGGTCCAGTGGAATTCTAAGCAAATAACAGGTTTGTAAGAATGAAAAGTCACTTATATTATGCACACAATCTAACGTTCAAAGGAGTGTAAAAGATGCTTAAGTGTTAATATTTTATATAGCCGTCGCTCTCAGTAGTAATTGCAAGCCATTAAAAAGGATGTTAAACCATAGCTGTTAGCACTGGCACAGCCCCAAGTAAACACTGAACCCTCACGGAAGGGGGTTAATTGGTACAAGAAGAGGTAATTTATTAAGGAACACTGAAACCCTGTATACACCCAAAGATCAGACTGAACTGCAAAAATATTGTGTGAATGTTACATCTGATAATCAGATTTTTTCCTACGCTACACTTTAGAGTCTCAGCCTATTCAGAAAACTGAAAAACCAACAAGGTTTTTCTACATGGCTCAAATAAACCTTTACCTGGTGCGCTTCAGTCTGCACCTTCACCCACCC
>NW_008823958.1:22318-43648 GCF_000699105.1 Pygoscelis adeliae | reverse complement strand
CAGGCTGCCCCCTCCCCCCCCCCCCCCCCGCCCCGCCTGGCCCGGAAAGTCTGTTGCTCACTAAAACACAAGCTTACTGGCAAGAAAAGCCAACACGACAATCAGACCAAGCATGTGGGACTCCTGTTGCTTTCTTTTGCTAAGTTTGGCACACTGTGCTAAAGCCTTACTAGTCTTGCATAGATCCAAATACTTTTTTCTGATTGATAAGCTTGTATTTTTAGGAATCTGCTTAAAAGGCCATCTTCTACAAGGTTTCTTATCCCCTAAGGCAAGGTAAGGCAAATGGAAGTGGGTAGCAGCCAGTTCTTCTCAGCCCACTGCCTCGTGAACAACTTTTTTTTTTAATGACGGCTCAGAAAAACACAGTTTAGTTGTTCAGACATCAGGAGTGGAGTTCTGCCTTCAAATCTCCACGCGCCACTGTAAGTCTACGAGGCACCCTCCTTCCAACAAGCCTTAGGAGCATCATGCACATTGGCAGCGTTCCGTTAAGGAAAACTACCTGGAAAATCTGCAGACCCAAGAGCCAGATCCAGTCTCCAAGCTGAAAGAAAGGGTATCAACTTTTTATGTTTCTTTCTCCCTGGCATAATCTTTTTCTTGCTCTCCCATGCAGACTTCTCCTGCCTATCTGGTGTTTTAAGTTTTACGTGAAAGGTGCAGAGAGTACATGGCAGACATGTGCAGTTTGGAAAGGCCAAATTTTATTATTTGGTTTTTAGAAATTTTGTACATAAAGTTGAATGCAAAGCCCATTGAGGTCACTGGGAATTCTCCCACTGTGCTCGGCAGGATTTGGATCAGGACCATGAACTAGAATATCTTGAAATCAGTGTTTAAAAGCCTAGAACAAACTAAAAACAGACTTGTGAAACCCTCCCCCCCCGTTCTATGTTCTGCCTCCTGTGGAAAGGTAGCACACAAGCAGGAAATGAGGAATCTGATAGCTGTAACGTTTTCTAGCTGTGATCCCCAAATTTTCCTCTTGATCTCTAGAGGAAGCAAAAAGAGTTACATCTGCTCAAGTTATTTTATTAATCTAAACTAAAAGGGAAGCCTAATACACTAAAGTGATTTGCAATTTTATCTGTTTTGACATAATTTATTTTGCGTTACTAAATGCCGTTATTCAGGGAGGGGCCATTACTTCTCACACAGGAAATTATTTACCTCTAAAATTAAATGCACTGATAGCTACAACTTACATTTTCACAGATTTGATTTAAAGAAGCATTTCATTTCTCTCAGTGTAGATCCCACTCCTGTAGCTTGTTTTACTGTTATCATGTACTTTTGATAACAAATTATCTACACTGGTATAAAATTGGTATCAATGAAAGAAAAGAAAAATTATACTTTAGTGATTATAAGGACTTCAAATTTTCTGATTTTGGATTCTCATATAATAAGCCCAAACCAAGCCTTAATCTTGAGAAAACAGACCAGAGAAAGACTTTGTGAATTTATACATAGTACTTTTTTTACTTCTAATTGCTGTTTCATAGGACTTAACAAGGATTTTTTGTGTAAAACTGAAGCAGTTTAAATTTATTTTCAGATTAAAATACAATTTTGAATAACAGTCCTACTCATTTTTAGATTTCTTTTGTTAGTTCAGCTATTCTCTTCAATTTATTTTCTAAGCTTTCTTGTTTATTCGTCATTTTTATTGTTCAACTATAAGCCCTTGAGGCTTTCAAAGCAATGTTCAAGTATTTGTCACCCAACTGTATCAAAAATATTATTCTAATTCTTTATTTTCCATTCAAATGTCATCCAAGAATATATCACATAATTCCAGCCTTTATTTTTGCACTACTCGTATGAGCAGAGCTGCTTAATTCTAAATGAAATGGAAGTAAAAGCAAGCAGTTTATTTGAAAAAAGCTATCAGGCTGCAAGGTAGTATCTGGAGTATCCCTACACACACTGACTCGGTAAGTCGAAAAAGTGCTGAGAATAGTTGTAATAACACCACATATGTTAAAAATGTCATTCTTCCAAAGAAAAATCTATTCTATGTGAATTCAAGGGCATTAATAGAAATTGCAGAACTTTCAAAGTTTCTCTGAATTTTTTTCCAAAATACTAAAAAAAAGTCTTGAGTTTGGTGGTTTGGGGGTTTTTTGTTTGTTTGTTTGTTTGTTTACTTGTTTGTGGGGTTTTTTTGAGGGGGTGTGGGGGGGTGCAACATAGTGCTTCTGTACTACAAGGCAGCACTAATAAGGATTATTATGTCCTGCCTGGTCCCTGTTAGGTAGGTTTTCTGCTTGGAAATCTCTTATAACATGCTATTGTGTGCAATTCCCAGGAGGCACTGTATAGTTTACAAGGATTGGAGACCGAAGTGCATTGTGGAAGCTGTAATCCATCCAAGGAGGAGCTCAACTACAAAATCTTTGCTTTTTTTGTGGCGATGCAACTCAACAGGCAGGTATAGGTTAACAAATAAGTTACACAGAACATTTCAGTTCAGCACAACAAATTCTTAACATTCCCATTAAGTGCGAGCCAGTCTGAAAGGAATCTTTCACTAAATATTATGACATTTCTGCAAAATAATCATTTATTATGACAGATTCCAATTTTATACAAAACCATTCTGGACCTCAAAACTTCCCTAAGTGTCAAGAAGTTCTCGTTTAAGTTGCCCATCGCTTCTTTCTGCGCAGGTGTCTACTCTAAGTTGTGTGCATGTCAATGTACCCTAAAGCACACTTAAAACAGCGATGAAATGGTGAACAAGTACACCAGAACTGTCAAGGTACTGTCCTATACATGTTGGTTTTCAGCAGTCCCATAGCTCATACAGCTGGGAGTATGGTCCCCAGATGATTACATTGCCATGACATGTAAGCTACCACAAAATTTACTACTACAATGCTCTATAGAGAATTCCCATGTCTTGTAATGGCTTTTGGGGACCCACATACACCAAGGTGGTATAGAGCAGGTATATGCAACAAAGGTTAGCATATGTTATTTGTATAGCATTGCAGGATACTAGGTACCTTGCAGATGAGTACAAAGACAAGGTGCAAAAATATAACGTACTGTATATACAAGATCTAAGGAATGGGAAACAAGAAGCAACTTTATTGATATAAAGGTTTTTTTACCATGAACTTGAACTTCTGTTGAAGGAGTTGTTCAGAGCTGCAGTTTGATTTATGTCCATCTCTGATATGTTTGCAAAATGTGAGGAACTTAAGGGCCTTGCATGACAGCTCCCTTTTGCCTTGTACACCTGTTGCTAATAAACATACATACATACATACATATATTAGTATGGTAGTACCATCCTTAGGACTAGAAACTGAACCTCACGTAAACCATCAGTAGACAATTAGATACTTTTTATTAAGACAAATATTTTGAGAATAAAAGGTGTTCAGTATACTACTGCAGAAAATTTCTTAATGATATTAAGAGTTATTGCTTTAACAGCCCACAAAAATATGTTTTCATCGGAACTATTCTTCACTACATTCCTTAGTTGTGTTTATATTTCAGCTCTTTTGTAGGCTGGAGTGAAGCAATATTTTAGCTAAGAACATTATATCATGATATACAATGTTAACAAGAGCAGTATATACCTTTCAAAGCAGATATAATGCTCCATTTGCATTCACCATATGAGTTCACTTTTGAAAATAAATCTTCAGATAACCCACAAAACAGGGAGGCAAAACCAGGGAGAAACTAGAGGCAGTGGAGTTAGTGGATAAAAAGGGGGCTCTGGGGAAACTCCTTCTAATGTTACTTACACATGCATATATCATGCACTTCTGCTGAAACACAAGGATTTATCTTTTTTATATGCACATATGCCATAAACCATATGAATGAAAGTATAGTATTATTTCATACAGAAGAAAGAAATAAAAAGATTCCTGAATTTCAAAGTCAGATGTTCAGAAGGTAAGAGATGCTCCTAACAACCTAGCTTGCTCTGCTTTTGTTCTCTTCTCTCCCTCCTGAAACTCCCTATATATATATCTGGGTCTTTACTTACATGATCAGATGCCATCCTACACAAGATCTTTGTTTCAGACCATGTCTATTCAAGGGAGAAATGAGGGGAAAATGCTACTGAACAATGCTTTGGGTCGCCTATTTTACATAAATCTAGAATTCTCAAAAAATTAATCAAAATCAAATTCTGCTCAAAACTTATCCAAAAAAAAGGTCTGCATTGACTTAAAATTTTTACTTCAATATGTTCACCCAGCTATGCAACATGAATACATGATGAGAGACAGAAAAGACAGAAAAGATTTATTGGCACTCATTTGGGGTGATATATATAATTCTCTCGCGTCTTCACCACTTATAATACAGTCATCCCAAAATGATGCCACTATAACCTGCATTTCATATCATATCATGTGCTTAGACTGTGCATGATGCACGCAGTAATGTAAAGAAAAAACAACTTAAGAACTCCATTATACAAAATATGTTCAGATTTTACAAATTTCAGACCTTTTTCTTATATACATGCTATGCTTAAGAGACCAGGTGCTTTAGCTACTGGCTCCAGCTGATTGGGACTCAGCAAAAGCCATTAAAACGTCATAGAGTGATCTCAAATTGCTCTCCTGTACATAAAAATGTCATGATTTTAAGGCTTTCTCTCCCCTGACTCTTCTGAACTAGGAGCAGGTCAGGTGGGAAACCTGGGAAAGATTGTTTTCCAAATCTTCCATTTTCAGTCTGACAAGCAGTGAGATAAGTATCTGAAACACATCGTTTATCTAAAATGAAATATTGTCCATTTTGGCCGTTATACTGTGATGAGAAATTCCAGACTCTAAAAAGATGGGAAACAGTGATATATAGGATGCTTCAGATTCCTTAATTAAATCTGTTCAAAAAAGGGTAATAGTGCAGGATATTAGGTATAATTTCAGGAGATACTAATTAGTAGACATCTGTTAATGGAGAAAAGTGAATGTGATTTTTTTTTCCCATAACTAATATTCATAGATGAAGTGGGCGACTTTCACTGTTATGGCTCTGGACAGGAATTCAAGATCTCAGCTTTTGCCCACATCACTGTTTCAGGTTTTTTCTTGTTACCTTGCAGAGGGAAGTGTCTTAGAAGTAAATCTTGTTCCTGCTTGGATCAGTGAGAATTCTTCAGCTGGGACAGAATTTTCTCTTTAATCATTTTATGCCATCTCTAAAATGAGCACTTGAGGAAAATGTATTTAAAATACTTGTGATGTCTTTTCTTTAAGTAGCAAAGGTTCTGCTGGGATCGTATTTTGCTGTACTTGCAGTTTGGGGTGAAAGAAAAGAATTTTCAGCTACTAAGAAAATATGGTTTCCCCACCCCCTTATAACGCCACTTGTTGAGCTGCTTTGCGTGGCCAGAATACCTAAAATCAGTTTTCTAAAATTACAGACTATATTAAGTATATGTAGAATTAAAAATACAACTTTTGCAAGGCCTCATAATTTTCACCCAGTAAAAAAATTGAAGGGCATTTTCAGATTAGCAGAAATGTACTTTACTTCTATTCTTTGCCTGTACCCACTTAGATCTAGATATATATCTCTACCTCCTGATCTATATATCCATTTTACTGCTTGATAGTCATAGCAAGGGTAAGGACGCGTACTCCAATAGAGAAGAAAGCCAACACTGCTTCCTAAAAAGCTTTAATCTGGCTAATGCTGTAAGGAGTGGCGAGTGGGTGGAAGGCTATGCTCTGTGACTACCTGGATTAGCATATAGCTGATGTTCTAAGAAAAAACCAAAAAATGCACTGGGTTTGCATAAAACCACTTTTTCTTTAACATGCTAAAATCTGACCTTCTTGTTTGGACAGTCTTTGATACCCATCATAAAGTCTTCTGGGAAGAGCTCAAGTCTATTTGGTTTTAAATAGCAGTCAAATTACAGAGTCTGCACTAGACAGTAAAACCTATTTGCCCGAGTATCTTTAGGGTGTGTTTCAGCCCAGCGGCAAGACTGGTCTGGAACGATTTTGCAAGAGCAGAGGTCTTGAAGGTGCAGTATTATCTTAGTCGCACCTAATCCAGCCTGTTAGCTGAAAATGTATGAACACTACTGGGTTCATATACCTTCCGTGAGAAGACTGCCTATCCCCCCCCCGTTGGACACTGATTCTTTAGATGGGAAACACACTGTGTTCGTTGTAGAAACATTTTCTTACAGCTATTTTTTCCAGCTTCTATGAGAAATCATTGGACAGTCAGGATCAGGATGGGATTGATACCATGGAAATTTTCCTGTTTCAAGAACTGAGGTGCTATGCTCTTTATTTTTGGTGACATTTTCTCAACTGAACCAGGAAAAATAAAATATTTGATTCTTCCTTCTTCACCAGATGTGCACAAAAGACCCAGAATTTCTAGATATAAAGGTATCGTATGAACTCCGAATCAGTGAAGCATGCCTGTGTATGAACTCAGAATTCCCAGCAGGCTTCAGGAAGAGTTATTTTTCTTTCAGGGATACCATTTGTTTTCCATTATAGCCACCTTCTGTTAACATTTTTCTGAGATGAGACCTTGTATCTAATTGTATTCATCCACAGTTCAGCCTATGACTGACTTTCCTGGCACCACATGTCTGTGCTTGTCATGAGTCCAAGACACTCCAGGAACTGTGTGACTGTCGATGATCATTTCTTCCTCCCCCATGCAAAAAAAAAGACCTATCTGGGAAGAGATAATTGAATTCCCTCCTACCTGAAAACGAGTAATAATGTTATCATGATCCCACAGAAAGATCATGGGTGCTTGTAGTGTGAAGTGTCTTCAAAATTAAGTGGGACGTCTCTCAGTTGCCTGTGCAACCCTCCTCCTTCAAATGAATTGTTCCATGTGTCTAAATTTACCATTTCTGAGGGAAGACTGCAGACAGGAAAGGATGGCCTAGTTTAGTCCTCTCAGCTTTATTCTTTGCTGGCTCTCTTTTCCCATTTTGTGATGGAACTGTATTTCTGCCTTTTGACTTCTCGTGTATTTTCTGTTGACTTTTACATTTCTGTCTGAAAATCCTTTTCCGTCTCATCCTCTCTGTTTTGTTCCTAATAGACAATCCTTTAATCTGAGCATAAATTATGTACCTGACTTCTGCTTTTGAGACTTTCAGATCATCAAAACGCTTTCCCTAATAGTTTCTTACTAGACTTCCCCCTTTTCCTTTGCATTGGTGGAGTTTGCAAGTGTCTTTTTAGAACTACCGCTTGAAGTAATTGCCATCTCTCCTGCAGCTTCTGTATCCCTTTGTTTGTTGTGCTTCTTTTCTTGCTCGCTCACTGTTCTTAGAATATGAAACTCAAACATTTAATAATCACTTTCATTCAAATCACATTTCTCTTCTAACCACTCAGTCTATTCTTCCTTACCAGTCAGTATTAAATGTAAAATAGCTACTGCTATAGTAGCTCCCTTCTGCTTTTGAGACAAAACGTCTTCAGTGCATTTGTCCAAAAGGTTTCTGCTACCACTTCACCTAGTAGCTTTCAGTAGAGTTACGATATTTCTCTTGTTCTTCTTAAATCTGTTTACAATTAAAGGCATACAGAAAATTAATTTCTTACTTTTTACCCAAAATACAGCTTGGTTTGTCCAATCCAGTCCTCACAGTCACAGGCAACCACACAAAATATGCACCTCTTCTAGCAGCCCACAAAATATACTGCTTGCATCACAGTATACTACAGGTAACGTGTGTGTGTGTATATACATATATATACACACTAGAACAAATACCTCTAGTAAAAGACAGAAAGGCTCAACTGCATTTTGTAGAAAGTGAGCAGGAGCGTTAAAAGGCATAATGAGTTACCTCTGCAATAGCAGCTCCTGGATGATCACAGCAAATATACACATCCTTGAACTAAAACACAAAAAAATCTTTTTTTTCCGCTATTCTTCCAAAACAAGTTAATCCCTTCTGTAGATACGGTTTTCCTGTGATTTGTCTCTGAACTTTGGTTATGTGATAAAGCTCTTTCTCCTTTTTTTTTCCCTGCTCATCACTTTTTTTTTTTTTTAAGTTGATGTCCAGATATGCTCTTAGATCACACCACAATTATCTAATCAGTGACATTTCTGAAATATTGAGAAGGAAAAGATCTGAAGATAAATATCCACTGGGAAGATATAGAGAGAGTTCAAGAGGAGCAACACTACAAAATTCTGTGTCTAGAAATAGGATGAGCATCTGAAATGAATGGCAGTTTCTTTCCTGTGTTATGTTTCCATATGGAGGTTGAATTAAGGACTTCATACTTGAAAAGCTTGAAAGTTCCCATCCTGAGCAAGATGCCAAAACTTTAACTGATCAAAGCAGTATGTAGGCCATTTTCCTGGGAATACAAAGAGACTGATGCAAATTGGAGGTCCAACTCCAGAGAGCTCCATCTGCAAGACCTGCAGATAGTGCTGAAGAGATAGAGCCAAGACTGATACACACCCTGCTCATTTTGAAAGGGATAGTTTTTCTCCCGGTGGACTTCAAAATTGCTCCACTTTACCCTACAATGTATATACCTTTTTTGATACCTGCCACAAGCCAGGAGATGTTGTCATCTTTTTTAGATGATTGTACAGCTTCAGTTTTCCATAAAGTTTTCTGCTGTATCAGTAAGAGAGCAGGGAAATTGCTTGTCTGCGAGGCAAATCTGAAGGCTCAGAGACCATCCAGCTGCCTGAAGAAGAAGTCAGCCCCATTTTCCCTCTCACGGGACAGGGCCTCCAAACTCTAGAGTGTTTGGGCTAAGCGGAACCACGCCTGAGATACTGACCTTCGGTGTCTGTACATGTGTGTCAGATGACAACTCAATGTGTTTGCCTACTTCTGCAGTGAAAAGCACGTCCAGAAATTTGGAGTTCCCCTCCTATCTAAGACTGAAGGATCCTGTGTCCATAAAATGCGAATAGCCTGACATTCACTTTAACTTATCTGTGCACCTTGATATCTTAAAAAGGAAATATTTTTCTTCCCAAAGAGTTTCCAGGATAATTCATCAGTGTTTGCTTGGTGTTCAGATTTTGCAGTAATATGCACTACATAAATATGTAGACAGCTTAGTTTCATGACATAGATATCACTACCCATGTGTTATTAAAAAAATAGATTGAAGGAGAGGCCATATTCTTTGAAATAAACTGTAGCTTCATCTGTCAGTTCCTGAAGAAAGGTAAATTTACCTTCTATTGATCATTTCCTACTGACTTAGTAAAAATATTGAAAAAAGGGATAAGGCGTATTAGAAGCATTTACCAAATTTGACCCTGGTTTGCAAAATCAATGGAAACTTGCCATGCTTTAAAAGGTAAGCAAAAAAAAAAAAAAAAGAAGAAGAAAAAGAAAAAAAATAAAGATACTAAAAATAAATTGGTAAAAGAGAAAAGTTCCTGTAATTTTAGGTTTAAAATATGAGCCTGAGTAATCAAGGAAAGTATTTTTACTGCCCTGTCAATATTTTTCCTGGAAGCTCTGGTAAATAGACTTTCTTTAGATCTGTAGTGTGCGTGCCTAATGGTCTTAGGTGTCTCTTACCGCAGAAAACTTTATCCTTAAGAAATACAGTAAACAGGAACTCTGTGGTTACGTAGTTCCTGAAAGAAAAAAAAAAAAAAGAAACATGTTCACTGCCATGACACACAGACAATTTATACTGATTTAAGAAGAAGCTGTTCTCTTCTATTTTGAATCTTTCATGTCAGCCTTTGTTTCCATTGCATTAAAAAACTCTATTTTTAAAACCTATCAGTGAACTGGATCATGTTTTCTCAGTCATTTGAATTAACATCCTCATAACCCCAGGAGTCCCGCAGAAGTGCTGGAAAGCAGAAGGGAGCTTTTTTTGCCTTTCTAAAGCTCTATTTATTTACTTTGCTGGAGAAGAAGATCAGCCATCTTCTCTTCTGAATCAGCAGCTAGTAGAAGCTGCAATCCATCCAAGACTGAACTAAGCTAGAAAAATTATCTCAAGATGACTTAGGCACATAATTCTCCCAGGTTCAGTGTCACCTCAGTCACTTCTTTTTAAATTACATTCTTTGCTTCAAAAGCTGCCACTTGTGCAGATGAAATAACACAACACCTTGTTGGATCTGCGGATCTCCCCATCAGCTGCAGCTCATCCCCATAACCTGGTTCCTTGAGTAACGCTCATCCTACATTCACAATGAAGTCCATCTTTCCAGTTTCCCACATGGATGCATACTTCAATTGTCTAACATAGGGGAAGGTTTGCATTACAAACAGTATGTTAGCAGGGGAATAAACCTCAGCATTTGGTGTTATCTGCCACGCAGACCATGTGCTCTGTCATCATGCCTCATCAGTACGAGCTTGGTCCATTCTTGACCACAGCACTGATCAGAATTAATAGTTAGGAAGAGTATCTTCTTCTCTTAACTCCTATTGAAAGCAACTGCAATGCTAGGTACAACCATAAAAGATGTGACCTACAGCATTGCACAGAGATGCAGATACATTGTGGTAGTATTATCTGAAAACCAAACAAGACCAAGATAATAATCAAAAGAGCAACATTATGTGCAGATTCAAAATAGTTTATTTTCTTAAATTATAAATTCCCTTCATGTCAAACTCACTGGTCAAAAAAAAAATTTACTCCATTTATTTGATGATCAATTATTTTGCTATCCCCACCTATCTGTGCAAGGTCATCCCTAGTGAATAGGAAGCATGCTGAATGCACTGTAGGCTTGGCCTCAGCCCTTCCAGGTTGCAGTCCAGTGATGAAGTTGAAATTTGGACAAATACCTTATTTTCTGTTATCCAGTTGTGGTGAATTCTGTGTTCAGGGAATGGATAGGGTAGATTGGTGGGAGTTATAAAATGTTAAAGCGCCAGCGTAAGGCGTCAGCATGCCCCACTGCTCACCTCACCCCTCTGCCAGAGTTGCTTCTCCGGGGGAGAGAGGTGGCCACCATGTATTCAGATAAGCCTAAACTCATGCTCTTGCTGCCTCTGCTCTTACAGTAACATCAATGCTGGCAGAGGCTGGGGCATGTGATTTAGGCTCAGGTCACTGAGGTCCTTTTTTTAGAGGACACCATTTATCTATCTGAGAAGTTGAAAAAAAAAAAAACAAACCCTTGCGCTTTGTGTCAAAAGCACTGCAAAACCTGGGCTTACACTGCTGCAGCCTTGTGCCATCAGTACTACCGGCAATGCAAAGCGAGAAATGGCTGAGAAGACCCAGCTAAGTCAAACCAACTCTTTGTCATCACAATTTAAGTAGGGCAATAACAGGATGGAGTTTGCAGGTGTCCTGTCTTTTGGTCTGTTCTTTTATTCCAATGATCTTTGTACTCTTATCTTTCCCAAAAGCCCCCTATTATTTTAGTTAATTTTCCACTTTGGCTCAAATACTCCATTTTTGTCACTGTAATTTCTCTCTGTGTCTCTCATTCAGGTGATTTAGGTACTGCGCAGAGCAGCAGCTGAAGATGTTGAAGCATGTCTGTTGTTCTATTGGACTGATGTCTGTTGCTGTGTAGCCTCTTCCTAGCTGACTTCATTTTTCCCAAGGATCACACCTCACACTTTTCTCAGTCCATTTGCATGGACACTACAAGAAACAAACAATCCTTCCAGCCTGTGTTGTCAGCAATATTGTCTCTGAAAAAAAAAGACATAACGTCAAATTAATTTTTTCACTAAAAATTGCCAGGTTGCCAAAATTGGCGTTGAAACAAGGGGAGGAGTCAGGTTTGATTAATTTCACGACATGAAAAAGTTGAGGTGAAAAAACTTTTCAAAAAGTTTTCAAAATGTCCTATCACTCTCAGAATAAAAAATTTTATTGTTCTTTGAAACAACCTAATTCAAACACTAAGATAATGGGGGGAGGTGGGGAAGAATGAAAGAAAACACAAAAGATGACAGTTTTTTTCAGAAGAATTTTCAAAATTTCAAATATTTAGCCAGATTTTTCATGAGTGGCAGATACACAATCTAAAAAACTCTTCTGAAACCAAAACAAAAGCACTTTCTACCACTTCTAATCCAGTGTGATAATTAGATTAATGAAGTAAACCACATAATTTCATTCAGTGACCTAAGATAAATGATACCCTGCTTAATAAAGTTTTCTCTAGAAAAAATTCTTGACTCATTTGTTAGCCTGTCCAATGAAACACAGGCAGAATTTTTGTGGAATTTGTTTCTCAGAGAGTGTCTTACAACATGCATTTTTTTTCTGAGCTTCCTAGGGGTCCTGTAGCCTGTGAGTTCAGATCCCTTCAGAGAGAAGAAAAAAATGAATCCACAACTCCAGCATCTCCAAGGGCTAATATCTCCCTTTCAGTTCAAATGTAATTAATTCTCATTGGATTGACAAGAATTGGATTCTCAATGGATTGACAAGTCCAATCAATTCTCTGGACTGACAAGAACCCTGGGTCTGTGAATACAGTCAGTTTTGTTATAAATACGTTTTAGAGCTATTATAAATGAACAATAAAGTTGATTTATCATAAATTATTTCTGCCACAGTTAATGTTATCTATTACATCACCATAGTATCCTTCATGTGAATAACTGATACATACTGAACTTCACAGAGAATTGAAGCACCATGCTTTAAGTCTAGAATAACACCTTTGAGGTCAGCAATGGCTCTTGTTTAATTGGAGTTAGAATCAGTGGCAAGATCAGCATTAGCATCTGAAGACAACAGTTTCGAGGGCACCTTTTTGGGAGTGGTACGAGGTCAGTTCAGATCTCTCCAGAAATTGCACCTTGTCTTGAAAATTTTCAGGGAATCTTCTAAACCTCAATCAAGATGCCAGGAGGGATGTCACGATGTGTATTTCCAGCTTTCCCTTAAAAGCTTCACAGGTGACAGAGAGGAGTTTATGGAAGTCAGGCTGAAGTGGAGGGCTGAGCAGATGGAAATACTCCTCTGAAGTTCAAAATACAACATGAACACCCAGATGCTGGAGCCATTCTTTCCCCATAAGCCAGCCAGGATAGGAGCCCTCCAGCCGATGTGCTGCCTCTGGTGACTCTGGTCTGCCTTTCTGAGGGCTCTCATTTGCAGTACAGATGGGTGCAGGCGTGCCTTCCCTGCATATGGTGAATCATACAAAGCAATGACACCGGTGCTGAAATGTTCACTATTGCTGTGCCTCCACAAATCTCGCTCCTACCTCTTCATTAATGTAGCCCTGAGAACTGGCACGGCCCGCTCAGCGATAGCCGTGTATTTACAGCACGTAGAGGCAATGCTGTGATCTACGCACTAGCACGAGAAAGGTTCGTATGAACAGGGTTGTGCAATAAACAAAATGTTAACTGTATCTGAAAAGCTTTTCTCTGCTCAGCTTTCAGCTTTGTACTGTTTATTTTTGTTCAACAACAAAAACAGATGTTTTCTAGTGTTTTTGCTTCTCCAGCTGTACCATTTAAAATGTTGTCAGCTGTTCAAAGACACTGCTGATTTTTGGAGAGCAGAAAGAGCTGTGGGAAGTTAGCTATCTGGCACTGGAAATTGGATTTTCTAGGTGCACAGTCCATTTTTTTTCCAGTGAACACACCATGATTAAGGATTCACTTAGGAGTTCTTCGAAGGGTCCCAGTGTGGCTTAGGCCCGCAGAACAAACTACATACATCTCAGCAAATTGGACCTTGGCGTGAGCAAAATGTGTATTAATGTACAGATCACAGCTGCCAAGACACACAAATTCTGCGTGTGATTGCTTGGATTTCTGGTCTCTCTCTTGTTGGGGAGGAAATGTCATGATCACATGGAGACTTAGCATGAGAGGCCACTGTAAAAAACAAATAAAATGGAACCATATTTTCTGACTGGAAACAGAAACACAGTTTACCATCAGATTTTTACTGCAATACTGTAACTTCAAAGTGTAAGTAATGCTACATTTTTAATACAAAGAAATAAGCAAAGAGGTTTTTTCTGGTTTGTTTTTGTTCAATAAAAGCAAAGGCCGAAGGGGTCTGACTGAATTCTGCATTTAGATTTGGAGAGCACTTTCCTCAAGTGTGCATATTTTGTTATGATTCCATATTTAGCTCAATGCTCATATCCCACTAATACGTTGGACTGCATATGTGCAGCAAGGTGAAGGATATTTATCCTAATTTGTAGCTGGTGAGAATCCATCACATCGCAAAAATACATATTTGGCTTTTAGACTTACAACACAGGAGAGACTTTTATAAACCAGAAGATGTTAGTCCTGATAACTTGAAAAAACAAAGACTGTAGCTACTTCCATATTCTTGCCTGAGGATCTGAAATCAATAGCATTTTTTTAAAATTCAATTTACGTTTATGTGTATTTAGATTCTTCCACTGAAACTTAACAGTTTCACATGTCTCATAAGGCACTACTCTAGAGGGGAATCTGATGAAGGCTTAATCCTAAAATTCAGATCAATTATTTAATTCATAGCTACATTGAACTGTAGATCAAAAACTTTCCTAATACTAAAGCAAATAAGATCATTTCTATTCTGCAGCGTAGATTTCTATTACATTTTCTGTATCACCATGCTCTGTTAAACCCATGTAAATCAATATAACTTCACAAACTTCAGATGAATGTTTTCTTACCTTCTATATTAACTGTATCAGCCACATCACCAATTTCATTACTGAAATTAGTTCGTTACTTCTGCCCATACCACTTTGAGGAAAGACAGCTACAACTTGCAGGCTCGGTCCCCCTGATAGACACCCTAGCAGACTTCCTAGTTCAGGAATTAGGAATACACAGCAGCTTTAGCCCCAAAATACTGCAGAATTACCTGATTTCAAAGCAGTTCACCGGGCAGATTGACCTAAACCTGGACCTCCATTCATTCTAAAGAAATGTGGAAAAGTTTGGGTCTTGTTCTGAACAGGAATAAAACAATACAGCTGAAATGTCAAAGAGATATAAAGTGGAAAATACTGAATCATGAATTTAGAGACTGAGCTAGGACTTCTTTTTAACTCTTTCTCTTTTTACAGTAAAAGGGACCACTGATGACTTGATCCATTGACAAACTTGATTGAAAAGGAGCAAAAGTAAAACTAAATAAGGAAATACTTCCTTTATATTGTTGGTGTTTCCTCCTAGAAAACTCAACACCACAAATTGTCATGGAGGCCAGAAGTACCTAGGATTATGAAAGGCTATTTACTTGTGTAATACGGTCACTCAGAGTTAAAAGTAGAGGTTAAGAAACTGATGGAAGAGACATTCCTCCTGAGTAGATCAACCTAGATCCGCTTTGCGTGCTTAACTGCATACTCCTAATTAGTCTGTGGCATTGGTCACTGTTAAACAGTCTTCAAACTGTAAACTGTTGGTTTGAATCAAGTTCTATAATTGTATTCTGAGAATTAAGTGTTTATAAAGAAACACTCAGGACACAGTTACACCGTTCTTGATCTATATCTCTTGTTGCAGTTAACAAAGAGCATTCTTATAGAAGAATTTGTGTGGCATCAAAAAAGACAGTGTCAGCTATGCTCATCATTCCTGAGAAATCCTTGTCTAGCCTATTTTTAAAAATCTTCAGTAACTACCAATGACGATAAGAAGTCTATTACATATCTGCTCTGTCCTTATACTGAAGAGCTTTTTTATAACATTTAACATGTGTCTCTCCTGCTACACTTTTATTTCACTTATTATTTCTCCTTCTGCCCACTTTCAGTATGGAAAAGTTTCAATTCTTATCCTCTTTATGGTAAGCTATTCTGTATTTGAATATTGTTGTTATATTGTTCCTCCCTTCAACCGACCCTTACAAAACAAACATTCTGTTCAATCTCTTCTCCTAAGCTATGCAAGGCAGAGTACTTCAACTGGTACTTCTCAGTAATCAATTTGTATGGCTTATTTGTACAGCGCTTGTCTCTTTGTGAAGCTTTTGCAAGAATTACTTTGAGATTTTTCATGTTCAAAACTACAATGTGCTCATTTCATCTCACCAAACATTAGCATGACAAGCGACTAACCTGTAAATAAGGTTTGGTCCAAACCTGACTGAAATAAAAAAATTCCTTTACCATCTCTGGCTTGTGGATTGGGGACACACCAAGGAAATAATTTAATTTTCCTGTAGAAACAGCATAAATGTTTTTAAGGAAAACCACTCCACCAGCTGTTTCCTTTGCCCTCTTACTCCCCATCTAAGTTCCAAATATGTGCTCAAGCTGATCATGTTGTTACTACAGAGATTGCGGTATGTTTATTTTTGTCATTTTAAGTGGTATGTTATCTAAAGTTTTTTAATTTACTGGAGAAGCTGAGTTCTTTTAAAACCCTTTTTCAATAAATGATCATCTTATCAACGTTGGCCCATTATAATGACATTTACTACATTTCATTACAATAAAACTTTCAAAGAGTGGAAAAAGAAAGGGTTGATGGATGCTAAGCCAAGTAAAGGTTGTAACATTCCTGTATTTTATCAGAATAGAGCAAACATGAAGCAGTATTTTCTGTTGTTCCTTTCCTCGTGAAAGAGCCATTGGAAAAGTGAATTTCAAAATGTGATTCTCTCCATATGCATTGAAAATATTTCAATCATCACCAGAAACTCAACATAATTAAAACTTAATTTTACCAATGTTATTTCTCCTCTTAAGATCCTTTCCACAGGAGTAGTAGTATTTACATTATGCCTATTTCATACCTAGGGAGAGGTACCATCTAGATCACAGGATGTTGAGTGAGGCTTCTCTTTACAAGACAGGTATTGGCAAACATAGTAGTAGTAGTAGTAGTAGTAGTAGTAGTAGTAGTAGTAGTAGTAGTAATATTAAAGGCACCCAAATAATCAGATACCAGACAGGGATCCAACTTGTTGGTTCTAAACAATGCTACCTTCTGAGCAGGCAGCAAATAAAGAACATTAAGTGAGCATGCGCTATACTGTGGTGTATTGTGCTGACCTATCCACTGGTCAGATATACAGAGGTGAGTGACAGCGAGAGCAGGAGGAAGCCCTTTGGCCATTCTTGTCTGGTGAACTGGTCCTCTGAACTCTTGTTTCTTCTGCTTCCTGCTCAAAAGTCAGCTCCAAACTAAAGAGTAACAAAACCCCAAAATATCCAAACAATAATATACAACAAAATACAATGATTACTGAATTAATTGCTATTTGGACAAATCAATTTCCCCTAATACTCTAGAAAGCAGATTGAGATTATTTACTATTAAGCCATTCTTTGATATTTTAGGTGAATTTCTTCCCACTTCAAATTTGCTTTAATATCTGAGAAATGGCCATGTATTCAAGTGACAGACAAATTGTGAGAGACTCAGACTTTAAGTTTGCTTCAACTAAATACCTAAAGATTTAGATAATTATTCAAAGCTTATCCAAACAATTTGAACCTCTTCAGTCAGCACCCCTGGCTGGAGATCTCACAAGAATATGGAGGCTGTCTTGTGAGATGTCCAGTACTTCCTGTTTCTGGTTAATATTTTGGCCTTTCTCTGTTCCCGTCTCGGTATTTTGGCTCTTATCTGTTCCTGTCTAGGTATTTTGGCTTCCCTTGGTTTCTGTCCTAGCTGGAAACCAAAAGTGCAGATGCATGTGAAAATGAGAAATAGTGAATAATATAGCTAAACTGAATATTTCATATTCTAAAAGTTTGATTCATGTTCAGATTTAAAAATTAGGAATAATTTGGTTACCCCTTGTTTTTTTCAAAACTCATATGCTTCTCCCTACCATAAAGGCTCTCAGAACAGTATTTTCTTGTTAATTTGTGGCAGCTATGCTACATGACTTAGCACTGTACTTTTTGTGATGATTAAACCTCCAAAAAGATGACATTGAAATCAGCTAAATTTTTCTAAGAAAGTAATTGATCCATGTCTTCAAGGGGAAAAGAAAGGAACAGGAAAAAAATGGGTCAAGAAAGTTCCTACATGAATTTTTTAGGATAATTAGTGGGTTAGAGTTTCCTTGCAACAGGCGGGTATTTTCCAGCTGGCCAAGGGCAGCAGTGATTTCAGATCCAGCATGTCTGATGAGTTTCTAATGAAATCCAAACAATGTCTGCCCTGGCTCTTTGCAAATAGAGAAGTCTGTGCTTAAACCCTGGAAGGCTCTAAGGCATGAACTCTTCTGTGTCAGCTTGGAGATTTGCAAAGGTTTGCAAGAAAAGAACTTCCCAACGTGTCCAACGTAATGGCTGTCAGAACTGCTTGTTCTTCTCACCACACTTGGACACATATTCTCCAAAAACACCCAATCCAGCTCAAAAGGCCTGGCTCATAGGCTCTGACATCAAGGATCCAAAAGTAGCTGCAGTTGGTGAACCCTAGTGATTCTGGAAATGTCCTTAGGAGCATCAAAGCATAGGTCATCTCAGATCCTGGGAGCTCCCTTCAGTGAGGGGTGGCCAGAGAAATAAGCAAGGAGATGAGGGATTTAAAAATAAATCATATTACAGTGAAAATGCTGCAAGAGCCTGTGGACTCAGTTATTTCTAATATTTATAATATCATTTCCAAAAATTTAAAGACCAGCTGCAAAGCTTTAGGAATGGACAAGTAAACCAATAAAATGAGCCTAAGTACTAATGTGAGGCCACCCAGGTTCATTCCCTCAGTAGTTACCAAAGTAAATGTGAGATGCAGGAGTAGGTGTGTCTTCCCAGAACTATGTCCTGTCTCAAACAGGGATTTCAGGCACCCTTCAATGATACCCACCGCTGTCCCAGCTGTATGACTTGGAAGCTCTGGGCAGAGCATGAAATTAGAGGGAAGGAGCAGCTGCGCTTCTGAAGTTGGCAGAAGCTGCTGCCTCATAGGAGCAGGAGAGCAAGGCAAGTGGCAGACAAGAAAGATCAGCCCCTGATGGCATCTTGCTTCCATGATGGCAGCAGATCCCAACTCCTCCCAAACCGCCATAAGCTGGGGAAGCCCCTCCTTTCATGGATCCACCACCCTTGGTGCCTGACAGGACAGCAGATCCCAAGTCCCCAGAGCTCCCTCATTGCATCCTGCACACTGCTGTGTGTGAAAAAGCTGGCCCTTTGCTGTGAGTCAGTCTTCAAGGGCCAACAGCTTCAGACCCTCTGGAAATTTTGCCAAAGTCTGGAGGTAACAGTACCCCAGCACAAGGCATGGCTGCGTTCCTAGCGAAAAATGGCCAGAAATTCAAAAACTAGTGATTTTCCTAACTATGTTTTTTAGCAAGAGATGAAAACTACTGTGATAGTCAAAATGCAAGAGCTTTGCTCTGGCTACACAATAAGTAGCTACTTACCTGTGAGTTATTTAATATTATAAACAATAATATCAATATAACATACTGAAAGGTAGTCAAATACTACAAAATGAGAATTTGGCCTCCAGTGAACAGCTCTGTCCTGGTGCCAGCAGGTCAGGACACCACTGCAAAGCCAGGTGGTGTAAAACTCAGTGCAGAGGGAATGCATACCAATATCTAGGTGTTATGATCCCATTGTTGAAGGACTGAGGTCTTCGCATTGGAAAACAATTTTCTGGGAGGAATGAAATCTCTCTTGGGAATTAATCCACACTGTGTAATTATGTGTGCATTCGCGTGCTACTGGTGTCAGTGAAGAAGAGGAATGAACTGTTCAGTGAGACTTGTCTAGGTTCTTCGTTGTTATGATATTTCATCTCCTAAGGTGACAGGTATCTATCTGATGCCTTTCTCCATTCCTCTCCTTTAAAGGTTTTCATGTAAATGAAAAAAAAAAAAGGAAAAAAAAAAAAGATTATCATTCAACTGAAAATCTGAGTAAGCAAATGCATTTGGCTCTAACATACATGGAAAGTTTATTCTGGAGCCAGAGGTGGTTACTCTGACCATAATTTTACACAGACAGTTACAAGCAGTTATCTTGGTGGGTTCATACCATTTTAATGTGAAGTACTTTAATGTTTTACTTTTTAGTATTTTTCAATAAATAAAGCAGAATGAACTCCAATGGTATGTACTGCCAACTACTTTCCCAACCACTGCTCTTTACAGAGGATAATTTATAATGATCAAAGATAAACTAAAGTATTAGGCTTGAAGAAATATGACTTCAGGTTTAAAAGTTCATTTTATGAGGTAGATAATCTTAAAAATTTTTTTCAGGCCTCATAAATTTGATTGCTTTTTCCTTAGTTCTTTAATTGTTAGAAAAGCAGAAAGTTCAGAAATACAGTTTCGTTTGTATTCCCAGGAGTTTCTAATCATTGCTGAAAGAACATGGGCCAGTCTTCGTAGGCGCTGAACATGTATTACTGACCATCGCATTTCTATTGGAAGAGACCTATTTAACACTCCTCTGTCAAGAAATGATCTAAGCACGTGATAAATTTTCTTCCCATTCTATGAAGAACACAGCGTCCGATCCGTTTGATGCTAATTGCTAAATACTAGCACAATGAGAAAGATAAGATCAGTGATTTTTTTTTAAAGGCAAAGCATATATTAAACTTGTGCCAGACATAAAACAAAGACAGCTCTCAAGTGACAGCAGGCAGGTAAAGGGCAAAAGCCAGTGCTCATGTTCTCACATGCAACTCCCCATCAACTTCCCACAACAGGTATTTGGGGGTGAGGTGTGCCCATGCACACACCCTTGCGTTTGGTCTCAGTTCGCTTCTCCAGAGTTATTCTGTCAGTATATGGAAAGGCAAAATACACCTCTCTGCGTGCAACTGGTGAAGATTTCATCTCACGCTGTAGTGAATCACTCAGGCGCCTTCTTGTGTGTGACATATTTCTTTAAAATATGTAGACACAAAATATAGAATTTGAATTGTTCTGTCTTTACATGTTTTAATTAATTATTCATAAATTTCAGTTGTATTTAAAGACGTCTTCCTAACCTCCTCTTGAGTGACCTCAAGTGTTTTTAATGTCCTACTAAATGATGCATTAGTACAAGGAGGGCATAAAGAGTTCAGCATTTTTTTTCTGGTTAAGAAGAAGATGCAGCAAAAAATTAAAAGCTCAGATATTTCAGATTTTCAGCCCTGTTTGCACAGTTTTTAAGCCTGAAATGTATATAAACATATAAGCCATATATTTCAATGGAATAGAAATTCAGGGCTCAAGAAGCAAAATAGCAGGACAACGGGTGTTAAATAGAGAACCTGCATGCCTTGTATGCACTGTAAAATAAAAAATACAAAAATAAAATTCTTAACCTTCCATTTTTTATCATCAGTAGAATCTAAACCATACTACAAAGGAGATAGATACACTCCAACATCCTCTTGTCTGAGGATTATCATTTCATGATGATATAACGAGTTACCTCATAGTTACCTCAAAACTGAGATGGAGCAAATAAGAATAG
>NW_008823958.1:12375-22303 GCF_000699105.1 Pygoscelis adeliae | reverse complement strand
TATTCTTTACACATCAAAAAAAAAAGTGAAATCTTGAAAAATATCAATGGAAGATGAATTCAGCCCCGTTGCAATCTTTTCACAGTGTGAGTTGGAAAGCTGTGTTCACAGGAGGTGTATTACTCATAAAATTCAGCAGACCAGGTTTGCCGATTTTTGTGCAACCCTCTGAGGTGGGTGAGATGACAGACTGAGTCTATCACCCATCCCTGCACAGATTTAGGTGCAGGGAGAGGCATGATGGTGGGATTACTTCTGGGGAAGAGCTTGACTTCTGTATACAGGCCATAAACTTCTAAATGTTCCAGGATGATGCATTTCTTCTGCTGTCATTGCAACGCAATACTTCTAATATCTCACTTTTATTGAGCAGTGTCTTTGAAACCTGCCTGCCAATTGGCAGCTCCAAGTTCAGTGTTACAGCACATTAACAGTGAGCTCATTAGTGACCGAGTAGCTGTGAAGCAGTGTCTACACCATGCAAGCTCAGAAAACATCATAGCATCCTCTGAGGCTGTCTCCTTCTAAAAATTTTACTTAAAATTGAAGCCAGGACTTACAGCTATGGGACATGAGGGATCTGCTATTGTACTATGAGAAGGAATATGATCCAAATTACTTTCTCTCTCCACACACTAGGAGGGCAATCATTTAAAAATTCTAGTATTTGTAACTGGCTACAAAATGAAACAAATTGGACATTTCTCTGATTATCATAATACAGTTCTAGATTATCCCAACATGATGCCATTTAATGTTCACAACTTTATGTTCAGGATTCTACTGCATTAAGTCAATGGAGCTTCCCGTTGTCATTATTCCCACCTTCATTTTAGGCAGCTGTGGGGGATGTCGAATTGGGCGTCGGGGGTGGGGGGGGGGGGGGGGGCATGGGGCTGTGCACATGTGTGTGCACATGAGAGCAAGGGAGGACAGGAGGGTGGAGGTGAGAGAAAGGGAGTGAGGTTATGAAGTTAGTTAGATCAACAATTAGTGACAAGCATTCTTGTGGCACCTGTGACAATGAAGATTGATCAGGTATTTCAGAGCTCAGAAATGCAAGGCATTTGGCAACCTCTGATCTAATTTAATTGATTCTTTTCCAAGAGTTTTTCAAACTGATGACCTTTCCAAACCTAATTAGATGGTAGGAATCAGAAAGAGGACACTGGAGAATTTTAATAAAAGGAATTGAATTGTTTCTTCATCTTCACAACCTGGGATTTATGAGGGAATTGCACGGGCTTTGTAGCAATGTAAAATAAATAGACATTAGATGATGACAGGGAAAATAGAATTGCTGCCAAAGCTAAAAAGAGCTTGGCAAAAGAAGAAAGAACTACTACATAGTCAGTCATTCTTTACTGTACAAACCTTTTCATAAGGCACAGAAAAGAGATATACAGAAATAATGGACCCTTGCTAAAAGATGAAAAGGACTTTCTATAGCTTACATTTTTCACCAGCGAGGGCTAAGATGCATCTCAGTTGCTACAAAATCTTATTGTTCTCTTTCACCATTCAGAAAACCGATTAGAACTCATACAGAGCATTTGCAGCCTGAACTTTTAACATCAGAAATAAATAACTGAAATGAGTTCAGGAAGAGAATAAAGTTGTTATGAGCATAAATACATTAAAGAGATATCAGTCAAACCCCATTCTCATATATTTCCTTTTTAACTGTGCCTTTCTGAACTAGGCAGAGTGATTTTTCATACAGTGAACTTCTAGTAAAATTGTGTTTCCATGTTTGACAGCACTAAAAATATATTCATACATGGAAGGTTTCAATATTTGAACATTCAAATAAATTGGAGACAGAAGAAGCCCTCTTCTTCATGGGCTAAGGTATTTCCAACCCATTTTTATTTTTTTGTCATCCAGATATAATCTAGGAACTTTCCTGTGTACTTGTTAGCTAAGATACAGAATCACTAGAAACACCTTCATCCAACCTTATACTTACTTCTGCTGGTTTAAATCATAAGACAAGATGTCCAATGGTAGTGTCACAAGAAAGACAGCTGAAATGTAGCTTGTCCTTCTTGCTTCTACAGGGGCCTGAGATGTATGTCAGAAAGCAGGTGTTACATTGGATCACAGCAAGACATCTGATGCCCCATGCTACCACACATTCACTATGACTCCTTCAAGTGCTCTCCACTGGGTTAAGCAGGGTGAAAGATACCCATTTTTTGCATTACACCAGAATGGTTTTGGTTTGGTGAATTTATCACTTTGAATCTGTCCCACACACCAGTCAATTCCAACCAAAATGTAAAAAGTGGTAGAAGGCTCAAAAATAACTAAATACCTAGGGTTTTCATGAAAACTGCCAGTTTAGTAAAGGAGGGACCAAGTCCGCACTGTTCCTCACCCGTGGAGAGATGATCAGGCAAAAGTCAAGTGTTGGACTTCCTGTCCAGGCAAAGCCAGGGGGGTAGTCACTGCATATAAACTTTAGGACTAGCTGTAGTGTAGCTGTCGTCAGAGAGGCATCAAAGACATATCAAACACATGACATTGGGTTATTGGAAAGGGAGACTATTTAAAGAAAAAATACTGCAAAAAAAAAAAATTCATTCTATTTGTCTTTTCCCACTGTCCCTTGGGGAATTAATTTGAGGCAGTAATATTTCAGTCATTGCCAACACTTACTGTTGCATTTTAACAACATATATAAAAGACATAAAGGAAGTTTTAACGCAGAGAAGAGAGGAGTCACCTTTTCTGAAGTGGCAAATTGCAAGTACAACAAAAGAACATGGCACTACGAGGTGTGGGAACACAAATCATTATATAAACTCTGTAGGTAAAATCTAGGTCTACTGAAGTCAAATAGATTCTGCCATGAACTACAGCAGATTCAGGATTTTATCTGATATAAATACATCAAAGCTGAAAAAAATCTCAGTGAAGGAAGAAGTTTTGTATACTAACCAAACTCAAATTCTTGGAAACAACATATTTTGCCATTTTAGGATTGCTACTCTGATTCTCCTTTCTTAAGAATTACCTGCTTTATTCCATTGTTCATGTTTTTTTAAAAAAAAAAAAGGATCCTCCTGAAAATTATAAAAGCTTTTCTCACATAGGACCAAGGGATTATATATGGCATGGTTTCGGAAACAAGGACAAACGCCCAGAGTAGAGCCCAACAGCTGTTAATATAGAGGAGCTATTAAAGGGGATCTCCTGGTATTACATTGCAAGCTGTCATTTTTGGTAGTACTGGAGGTATCTATTGATGTAATGGTCTCAAGAGACATGAGGGCTTAAGTAGTTTTTTGAGACGTGAGGGTATTGACCTGACCTACTCACAGCAGTTGAATTGTTGGGAATGTTGATTCATGATTTTACAAAGACCTCACTATTCTTATTCTCCAGAGTGATTATACACCTGACAAATGGTAAAAGCAACATTACTGGACCTGAGAGAGTTATTTTACTTTTAATGCATGCCATTATTAAGCCTGATAGCCTCTCTTATTGCTGTTTTGATAGCTGCCTGCTGTTTAAATGAAAGCACCACGTTTCCTGACAGCTCATGCACAGGTGGCCCTGGTCTCATTCTAAACAAGTTGAGGAGAAATCAATCTTTGTGAGGAGGGGGTAGGAGAGAGGTGTCAGTCCATGTCATCCCAAGTTTGAACAGAGAATTTCACCCTGTCACAGGGAGAATGAGGGAAAGGGGCGGCAGGGAGAGGATGCTGACAGGCACCCCTACCTCACTGGCTTACTTGGTCTGGGACCATCTCTGCTGAGCCTTATGATGGCAAGACAATGTCTTGTAGCCCTTCCATGTAAAAGCTGTGGTATCTTATACCTGCAGAGATTTAAGGTGAAAAGCATTGACATCATTATTTATGCTGTCTTTCTGCAAACCACAGCCATAAAAAGTAGATGCAACTATTGCCGTGGTGAGTTACTCTTCCTGACTACGTCAGGAAAGCCCATTTGATAAGTCCATGTCACTGTAAAAATAATATTAATGCTGAATAGAAGTGACCGATGCTAGAGGACAGGCCCTGTTTGTGTGTATGTTTCATTGCCCAACCTTCATTAAGGTTGGGCAATGAAATGGAAGAATTGTCCCTTGATTTGTAAATATGTACGTGTGGCTTAAAATACTTGGTTTGAATTTCAAGGTGTCTTTGGGCTGCACTAAGGAACCACAAAGAAAGCTTTGACCTTTGAGGACTCTTGGGTTAGGTAGTCTTTTCTAGGAGAGTTTGACTGGCAGAGTCAACAAGAACCCCTTCCTGTTGAAGACGCTCTGCCACTTGGGAGTCCCATCACCACCACTGTGCCCACCAGCAGCTATGCTTCTGAAGAACGAGCTCTCCTTTAGTAGGTATTGAGCCGCAGCCGAATTCTCAACATCTGGAGAAGTGCAACCCACAGACGGCAATCTGAGCTCCAGAGAGGGAAGACACCCTTCTGCTGTAGTCCTCTCTTCTGGGAAATATTTACTACTTGCTAGTTTTAGGAGGTTGTCCTTTCCATATGCAGAGTATCTGAATCACACTTCAGTGATACCGAGGACGCTCTACTGACTCTTTAGGAAGCTTGGACACCTATCTCTTCTACTTTGAATTGCTGTGCTGCTCCAGCTGATCATTTTTAGCATTGCAGCATGTCAGCTAAGAATATCCAAGTGGGCAGACTGGCTCCTATGAGCCTAAGCCAAAGGTTGTGTGTGGATTAGAGAGCATTTGAATCCTCTCTAGACACTTGTAGACTTATGGCCCCTGTAAGCCTGAATCTGAGATATTGGACCCATGAGGAAAACTGCGGTGCCATCCCCCATAAATGCAATTGCTCTCTAGCATTTCTTGCCTTGTTAATCCTTGCTTCCTCAAAACTGTGGGAACGAACTGAGCAGTACAGGTCCATCGGGAACAAAGGAAGGTTCTTCTCCAGGCATTTATTTAGCATCTCCTTAGTCCTGTCCCACCACAAACACAGCTCTGGCCTTTCTTTTCCAAACTTTCTTTTACAAAACAAAATCTTACCAAGCCTCTTACTTACAGCAGCCTCTACACACCAGTAAGGTTCAAGGGTGTGGCTTTGGCATCAACTCTAATTATGGCTTGGGGTTATATTAGCTAATTAGCTGCTACAGCTTTCTCCGTTTCTGGCTCGAATGAGAGCAAAAGTTGCAAAAGCCACAGGAAAGACAGTTGGTCCTCAGACAATTTTCAGCCCAGAGAGAAGCAGTAAGTACTAGAAAGCTTGTGAGTAAACCTGGAGAAGAAGTTTGCTACCGGCCTTTTGTAACAAGCCTGTGGATAAATTTTTACCTTATTTAGAATGGTTACAAATCTTGAGAAACTTCCCTGAATTCACACACTTCACTTTAAGGTTTTGTAGAAAGGAGAAATGTTTTGCCTGCGATATATATTTGGTAGCTGGTAGGACCTTGATGCTGTGTAACCTGCTTGGCCATTCCAAACTCCACTCATAAGGAGGTGGCAATATACCGATGGGTTATCTCTATGCAAAAAATCAATTAAAAAAATTTCTTAAAACTGCGAGGACCTAACCTAAAACCCTGTTAGCAAAAGGTGAGAGTTCACTCTCAAAAAGGAAAAGTAAGGTAACATTTATAAAAAGCATTTTTGCAATGATTTAATTCTGCTCCCAGTGAAGCTGGGGTAAAATTGCTAATGCCTTCAAAGTGTGCAAAATTAGAGTATCACTTAACACCTTTGATAATCCTACCCCAAGCATACTCCTCTGGGGTAACAGTTGTACACTCATGAGCTTCACTTTAAAAACATTGGCAGAAATACGGATGAAAGAGACTTTTTATTCTTTCCTTTCTGAGTAGTTGTATGTTCCCCTCACTGCAGTAGCTCAGTGATCACAGTCATTTATGAAGGTCTGACTCCTATTCTGGAGATGAAGATCAGAGACAAAAGGAGGTTAAGGGTCTGATTTGTCAGAGGTGTTGTACACATGAAAGTCACCTCTGATTTCAAAAGAATGTCTTTCAGTGTGTTTTTTCAGGCTCTAAATTATTACAAAAGACCATGCAGAGCAAAGAGAAGAACTCTGGAACATTGGAACAGGCTGCCCAGGGAAGTGGTTGAGTCACCATCCCTGGAAGTATTTAAAAGACCGGTAGATGAGGCACTTAGGGACATGGTTTAGTGGCATGGTGGTGTTGGGTTGATGGTTGGACTCGATGATCTTGGAGGTCTCTTCCAACCTTAATGATTCTATGGTTCTAACTCAGACACAGTGTACCCTCAGCTTCAGCCCAAAGAGTCTCAAGCATCTGACCACACAAGCGACAGGCTCATGGTCCCAGTGGATCTTGCCTGATGTACTGGAGAAGTTTTGGGATTGCTGATGAGGCTTCTATGACTGTCAGTGCTGTGGTCTGCATTGCCTTAGCACTTGCACCCCTCAGCTGAAGCCAGGACCCCACCGCAACAGACAGAAGGAAGAATGACAGTTCCTGCTCTGAGAGTTTGCATTTTAAACAGGCAACAGACCAACAAATAGCAAGAAGACGGTTCATTCATGGCCATTTGGCAGGTCAGTGCTGATGTTGAATCAGAATCCAGAGCCCCTCATGTGCCTAGTCCAGAGACTTATCTGTTGCCAACCCAGGGAATTCACCTTGCTGCTCCTAGCTCCTGTGAGAAGAATCCTTTTCCCTTTTGTCAATGCCTCAAGTTTTTCAGTAAATGTAAATGTAAATGTACAGAAACTGAAAAAGGATAACTGTAGTTCTTCACATAACCCCATTTATACTTGAAGTTAGCCTTGCTATCAAAGCTTTTCCCCCCATTTTCGTTCTAAAAAGATAACCAAATAGGGTTTGCCACCATCTTTGAAGGCTGAATACTTTAGAAGCTGAAGAAAAACCTTCTTACCATGCCTCTCCAAAACACTAGAATCACGCTTTTTGTTTTTGCTATTTAGCTCAAAGGTTTTCTTTTGCCAAGACACCTTGTTCTCTTGTAAGATACACAGGCACTTTGACAAGGACTCCGTGTAACTCTTCTCCAAAGTGTTTATGTTTCCTCCACCGAGATCAGAGGACTTTCAGGCTGCATGAGGATCTCTTCTTGTGAGTTTTCCTTTCAGTATTTGGCCTTCTGCAGGAGCTGAAGGTCTTATTGCCTTTTGTTTATTTTGAAACCGGGCTTAGGGACTGATTCTGATCTATCTGACACCAAAGTAAATCAGGAAAGCCACAAGGAAGAGAGGCAGTTCTATCATGGAGGAGCACCAGAAATGTGCTCAAAATTTGATTCGCACCAGCCATGGTATATTGAGGAGTCACAGATCTTGCTGTGAGGTCCGAAAAAAGATCCTGAGTGGAAAAGAGTTTTGGAAATGCTTTCAGCTTTCCAGAGGAAGCTTAGTGAAGAGTATACATAACCAGCTACACGAGAGTGCATGTTGCAATAGCCTAGGCTGGGACAGCAAATTTGCCAGGCACAAAGGGACTCCTATAAAAGTGTTGTCTAGTCGGTGGGTAGGGACTTCCAGCTCGCATATAGCCTCTTTGGCTACACCCATACCAGTAAACCAAGCAGGGCCAATGCATAGACATGGGTACTGTTGCACAGCGATCTATCTCTGCTGATTCACTGCTAGCATGCTACACTACACGGGAAACCATATAGGAAATACACTCCCTTCTATATCTATATTGTTAGGCTGTCCTGTGCCAGCTAGCATCCCTGGGCACTGTTCAAGGGAGAGCACAAGGCAGGGACTGTTCCCAAAATCAGGATAGATGAGTCCATTATGTTGAGGAGAGGTAAAAAGAGTTTAGCCATACGGCTGCAGGCCAGTCCCTTTGCTCTCGTTCACCCTGCCTGTGCTATGTGGTAGATGCTTTTAATATCCATAAGAAAATTTCACAAGTATAACAGCCTGGATGCTGTGAGGTAGTGATCCATACCCACTCTGTAATTAGGTCATTACCAGTTCTTAATAAACATTGCCTTTTATATTTTAAATGGGGTCGCTTTTGTTTTACAGAAAATGCTCTCCTTGGCTGCATGTAAACCTTATTACTAATAGCTAAGCTTCCTTTTTTTTAAAGTATGCAGCTGTTTCGATTGTTGTTAGGCCTGCATTTGGGGATTATCACTTTTATTTCTGATTAAAATATCTACATGGTAATGTAATTGAAACAATTGTTCCAAAGTAAATGCATTGGTTGTGGTTTTCATTATCAGGATAATCTTCCTCTCTCCCTCACACCCAAAGCAGTGAAATCCTTCCCTCTCTAGCAATATAAAACCGCATCAATGTGCACAGCAGATTTTAAACAGTTTACTGCTCACTACCCATTAAACTATTTTACAAACAACAATGAAACAGGAAATAACAAAGCATGCTCTTTGAATTAATACTTGGGCTAAAATACTCAGAGTTTCTCTGCAGTTCATAAACTGCTCCAGCTGTGTGTTCACGGTTTATGACATTTTGAGAACCATGCTCCTCAGCAAAATCAAAACCTTCTCCACAGTTGGGGACCTGCTGCAGCCCCGTGGGCTCTACTGTGCGGAGGCAGCACCGCGTCGCTGCACGATGCCAAAAACCAAGGTAGCTCCCAGGCTGCTGAAGTGAAGCCCTCCCAGCACAGGAGAAATACGGAACATTTCACGTTTCTCTGCTGTAAATATAAATAAATCAGAGGAGGAGCTGATGATACTGATGCCGCGAAGATGAACCTTGCGGTGGCGTGAGGCACCGCTCGGGCCCGGAATGGTGGAGGAGTACTGCCACCTCTTGGCTAGACGCTAAAATGACGGTGTCCAGGGGAAGACCGCTCCGTCATCCAGATCACGGACAGCGCTGATGTTGTCTGCTAACGGGTGTCAACAGACTGACGCGGGGAGGGGTGGGGGGTGGGGGGAACAAAAAAGTCTGTTTTGTTCCATATTTACACTGCTAAATAGTACCTGCACATGTGAACATTTATTAGTGCTTACCGGTTTGGTTTCCCATCTACTACGTCTGAGGCACTGTCCTAACAAGGGTGCCAGAAAAACACTTTAAGAGTCATCGTCTCACAGCAAGACCAAGCAGCAAACTCGGTTGATGTAAAGAAACCCCTCCAGCCTTTCAGTGCTGGGCTTATCCCAAGGCAATGACATTTGTGGGGAGATTTATGTTATTCTGTTATATGATGATGGAGTTCTTCCAAAGGAATAAATTATATATCAGTGCTGCACTGACACTAGGCAGGTAATGATAGTCTCAGAGGGGACTCAACAACATCTTGCAAACATCTGTGGTCATTTGTGTGAGCGCCAATTAACCTGTGGTGGTCTGGTAGATGCGGAGGGCTGTATCTTAGGTTCTGGAAGTTAAAAAACTTTTAAGAAAAGAGGGGATGTTTCCAGATGCTGGCAGAGGAACTCTTCAGGTTCTTCATGGAAAACAAAAACTGCACGGTGCTCTGTGCTGCTCTGCAAGCCATCAGCTGTCCAGCTGTAATTGGTTTCAGTAAGTGCAGGGAAGACGGTAGGGCATAGGGATGCGGGCTCATTCTTTTCTGCCACTGACGCAGAGAACATCTTCGAGTCTGGTTTTGTGTATATGCTTGAGCCTCCCCTGGTAACAAAAATCTGACCACCTCCCTAAGGAACCTTGAGATGTACAGTCAAAGGAGTTGTAGCTAGTGCCAAGTTATAATCAGCCCCTACGCCCAGACAGCTCCGTGCCTTGGGTCCCTAACACGCACAGGTCCTTCTGCTTAAAATCTGCTGGTTGGTTTGTACCTGGCAGGAGAACGCCATCATTGATTGCTTAATCAGGAGAGCGAGAATGGACTGAATATATATGTGACTATGCAATGTGTGTGAGTATGCATCCACACAGATAAACATGCTTTGTTTACATGTTACCAAGAACATGACTTTGCACTGACATCTGGAGTGGTTCAGCA
>NW_008823958.1:6746-12349 GCF_000699105.1 Pygoscelis adeliae | reverse complement strand
AGCCATGCCATGGGACCTTTAAGCCATGCTTTAAAATACAGATTTTTAATCTATACTCTTCAAAAACTACTTCAAAACTATTTCTAAGTAAGTTTATTGGGCTGAATTTAGGATCAAGGACAATCACTGTGATCTTTCGCTCATATTTCTACATAAAACCTTCCCAACTTATGAGTCTGCCACAAGGAGACAAAGTTTTTTAGTAACTCTGTTGGTCTAAGTTTATCAGTCACTCAAAACACCTTCCTGAAGTGAGCTGGCAAACAGAATTAGAGTTGTTTGGTTTTTTTAAATGAGAGCGCCCATATTGCTGTTTAAATACAAACTATAGAGTGGAGGTTTAAGCACTTCCTTTTCATTATTTTGGCTTTAGTTTTTCTGATAATTAGCAAAACCTTCAGGAGGGGTTTTAGTTTTGCAGGAGGACTCCAAGAGTTGCTTGGCTCTTTCGCTCCCTATGGATAATAGTCTTTTATAAAAAGCTGATCCCTGTGACTGTAAACAGGAAAAAAAAATGAGTGTGTTGGGAAATGCAATAATAGTTTGTCAGAAAAAGCATGCAAACTGTATCCGGAAAGCCCGTATGTATTCACCTTCCAAAACTGCCATGAAAATTAAACTTTTCAAGATGAGAAGTACTTACCAGAGTGGAAATTAAAATGAAAGTGCTGAATGTCCACAGCTCTACATTCTATAATGAAGTAGGAAAGTTTTTGCAATCCCTTGTTTCTCAGAAATCATCCTCCTTACTTCTGAAATGTTTTATGGTAGCACAACTTAATAGTAGGTTTCCCTGTTTGTTTTGTATGTTTGTATAAATAAAATTTGACTTTATAAAATATTTCTATATTTCAGGCCAACTTACAGAATAATTATAGCATTAAAAACTAAACTTTTGCAAGAACAACTCTGGTACATTGTAGAATCGCTTGGCTTTGTGTGTGTTGCTGTGAAACATCCTCAGTCTGCATAGATGCAGAACATGTTTAACCAATTTTTACAATATAAATACTTTGCAATAAAGAACAAGGCTGTGCTTTCATGTTTATGTGTCAGACACAGATCCACACTGTATCCTGCCAGGCTTTTGTAACATTTAAATATATGTACATATATATATGTTTTAATAGTACTAATTGCCTGATGAAACATTCTTCCACTTCCTATTCTTTCCCCTCAGGAGGCAGCTGTTTATAGCACGTACTGCAGTGAGGGAGAGCACACAGTTCAGACTTAGGAACAGGGTATAATCAAGGCAGCTATAAAAATAATTTCACTTTGTAAAGGTTTCTCAGGTTTAATTGAGCTCTTAACAGGCACAGTAAAATGTGATGGTGATGTGATTGACAAAATTTGACCATATCTTTCTGTATGAGATCCTGAACAACGGCATATTTTGTTCCAGGGCAGATTAACTTTTACTCCTGTTTCACTCCATCTTTGAAATTATCAAGAGAACTGGAAAAAGAGTTCTGAAAAACTGCGGTGCTTGGACTTTATCTCTCAGTTCTGCAGACAAAGGTTTGGTCTTCTATCTGCTCAGATATACAGTTACTTTCTCTTCTTGGTTTGATAATAGAGGCTTCATCAGTACTCAGGGTGATGAAAGTAACGTGTGAAGGCCTCGCTAACAAACGTCAGAAGGATTCTGTCACAATTTCATTTTTATAACATACTGTATTAGTTAAAAGAAAACTTGATTACCTCAGACATAACATTCTGAAAGTTTTTAACTGCTTGATCAAGGGGTCACACCTCTAAAGCAGATATTCACTCACAGCTGCCAGTGTATACTGGCGCTCTTCTAGCCTAACCACCTGAGTAACTTTTGCTTCTTTCACTATGCAAAGGGAGCTCCTCTATACAAATACGCATACACACACCCTTATCTGCCTGACTCTGGCTATTAAAACCAGAATAATTTTAATTTATAGATTTGATTTTCGGCCACCTGGGGCTTTTGCTTCCCACTGAGCCTGAGCAGGAAATCCACAGGCAGGAGGCTCTGTGGCCAGGGGCTCCACCTGGTCCTTGTGCTCTGCCAGGGAGGAAACCTGGCATGGAGCAGGGGGTGCGTGGATCTTGCAGCAGCACCTTCCTTCACTGGGACCCCCTGGTCAAAAATCTGCAGTTTGTGCACAAAGAAGGAGAAAAATACACTGAAGAGATCATTGCATTTTTCTTTGCAGAGTTACTGTCTGCACTGTTAAGGTTCAGACATCACTTACTGTGGGCCTCCTTCTTATGTGCTTATTCATATTAAGTAGCACCGTTGAAGTCAGTGCTGTACGAATAGCATTTATGTAATGCTTGGTAAAGGCCTGCAAAGCCCTGTGAGATGAGTATTCTTATTATTGCTTCTGAGTTATAGGTGAGGGAATTAGCACAGCAAGGCTAATAGAGGGGGCTTGCCATTCAGAGCCAAGTCATCTGTTGTTTTAATCCACCTCTAACTCTCCATTGTCCAGTGACTTTAGGTAATTGCCTTCCTAGACTCCCTGGTGAAATAATATTCATCCCCTGACCCTGCCATCAGTGTGTGCTGGAGCTTCCCTGGCAGAGCAGGTTGGCCACTTTCTGCTTCCTCCATTAACAGAAGCAAAACCAATTTTCCCCTCCTTCCCTGCTGACTTAGTCTCTTCCCCTGCCCTCATCTCTGGAACACCTAAAGTAGCGGGCTTGTTCTACAGAGTCCTAAAAAAGTGCGTCATGTCCTGGGTTATGCTGTCCAAGCTTAGATCAACACCCAAGCTAGAAATTATAAAAGCAAAGGAAATCTTGTGGGAGATATTGTTGATTGCAAAAAAATATTGGGGGGGGGGGAGAGCGTGGAGAAGCAATATTGTTTTTGCTGTAACTAGTAATCTACCTATGGGGAGCAGAAAGTTACTGCTGGTTTTGATACTACTGTTTCCTTCATTGTTGCCAGGATACCTGAAACTGGGATAAGTACCACCTCTTGGCTGGTGCTATAAATCTGCGAAACCTAAAACATGGGACTGGACCTCCTGAATCATCAGCTCCAGTGCCTTGCTGACACAGGCAACCGCACCATACATTAATCTATAAATAAATATACTGGCAGGATGTTGTTCAGCAGAACTCTTTGTAGAAGGCATGCATACAGAAAAAGAGAAATAAGGCAGCTAGTGAAAACAGTGCTCAGAAGGAGGTCCCGGCTCTGACCCTCTAGACCTCAGGCATTCTGTGGGCCATAGCCACCAAAATAAAATAAGACTATTTAATTTCAATTAAAAAATATAAAAGATGGCATTGCTGTTTTTTGATATCTTTTTATTTCAGTAAGAAAGTTTCTAGTCTTCCAAAATTCTGGGAAAATTTAACTAAGAGGATGAAGTCCTACAAAATGGAAGAATGAAAAAATTCCCTTAGCATCTCACAAAATTTCTCCACTTTCATCCTTCTTTTCCTCCTTTTGAAGTATTCATATGAGAGGAAAAAAGAATTACAAAATCTGTCCCATAGCTGTAAGTATGAGACTAGCACAGCTTTACAGTAGAGTGTCACATTTTTGTTGTTTGTTTATTTTACTGATGATAAGGACAAAGTTGTGTATGACTCAATTCGGATCACTGTAATACACAGTAGTTAACATTTGATGCTATTAAAACCAGTGTTTCAATCACCTGGAAAAGTCAGTTTCATTTCTGAAGATAGTAGAAACTATAGGTCGACTCTGTTAGTGACAAGTATTTTGAGTCTTTGTGTTATTTGTGCCTCATCTTGTGTTTTCAACTTCTTAATTAAAGTGGAAATCGAATGCACTTGTTTTAAAAGGGAACAAAGTGGAAATGATTGATGAAAAGTAGCTGCAAGAATTGCCACTCTCTGAAACCACTTGATTTGGCTGTCACAGAGGACTTTCCAAAGGCTAAATTAGAAGGGCAAAACAAAGGACCGTTGTATGTTGAGACTGCAGATGGTAGTCTGAACCCTGGGGTCTAGGCAGATTAATTTCAGTATGAATTTATAGTGCTTTAAGGATATACTGTTGCTGTATTGATACCAGTGTAATTAAAGAATCACTGTAGATTGATTTAAAAATATAGTAAAAATGAAACCTTGCAGGAGAGACTAATACTTCAGAGAAAAAAAAGTCTGTCTTTCAAGGGACAGTTTGAGGGCTCTTTTCCCTTTTTTTGAATATCCCAGTTGTCTTGCTGCTTTCAGGAGCTTTGGTACTTGGCCAATACTTGAGCACAGAGTAATGAAAACAAGAACAACTCTAAAATCCTGAGTCGTATTTTTTTGCAAATGCCTTTGAAATGTCTGAGGGCAGCATTTCTTCTTTGAGGTTCATCTATTTTAAATGTTTGTGTTGAGCTGAGTATAATTTGACTGAGTAATATTGCCTGGTGCACTCCAACGTTTAGGATCAGGGTGATATATCAGTGTGCATCGCATAATGTTCCTCTCACTGTATCCCATCTGAGTATTACTGAAGCAAAGGCGGAGTGATCAGAAAATAGCATGCTGGACATTGGCTTTCTCTGTTAAGACTGATGCAACGGAGAGTAAACATTTTTTTGTCTTTATATATATTTACATGCATTTGAACGGCTGCAAGCTGACTAGTGCACCTAATGTAATAACGTTCTGAGATGAATGGCAGCCAATATTCAATCTTGTCTTAACAACAGATTTAAAGTCTATCTCAAAGACAAGATTCATGGGGACTATTATTATCTTTATATATAGTATGAGAACTGGAGCCTGGGTCCATGACGCTGCACCCTGAACACAAAGACCAGCTCTGCTCTTAGTCAGCCTTCAGTCTAATTAGGGCGAGAGCAGTGTGGGACATAGTTGTGTACTGTAGTAACAGTGATCTTACCTAGTAGGGAGAATGTAAAAAGACAACATGAACTCTCACTGTTTCCCTGGGATGGGATGGCAGGAAACTTGAAGAAGGCTACTATGGTTTAGATTTGACCATAAAGGACACAGGAAATATTTATTTAGAATTAGAATTAGCACCTGCTCCTTCGGTGGTGTGGTAAGAACTGCTGAAAGGTGCCATTAAGAAAATGAGTAGGTGGAGGTCTGGGAGGTGACTGGGAGCTCTGAGAGCTGGTAAGAAGCTCTTTGCTAAAGTCCTGTTTGTATTTGTGGGGGCACGAGCAAGTACAGGGAAAGTGCCCAAGGATGTTGTGTCTATATAGGTCTTCACAGGATTTAAGCAAAATATTATTAACTTGAAGGGCAAGTTTACAGTCCTCGTGAAGATCTCCTAGCACAACCATATTCCAGTGATCTGCTTTCTCACTCAGAGAAGTGGCTGTCAAAGTAATTTATGACTCTCCTAGATCTAGGACTAATTATGCAGTGATTCTCTCCTAGTGATGAGGGCATGAAGGACTGTTCCACCAGCCCGTACTTGTCAGCTCTTACAATAGTGTCCCTGGCCCTCCAACAGGAACTTTTGTTACATTGACAAGAGGGAGCTGCTGCTGAGAAGTCCTACATCAGAGAAATTCTTATCTACGGCAAGGTTCCTTTGCAATAGTCCAGTAAAGGAAGGAAAAATTAAAACATCTGGTGCTCAGTATCTATAGTACAAGTGCAGTCTTTGAAGATCTGCT
>NW_008823958.1:3836-6728 GCF_000699105.1 Pygoscelis adeliae | reverse complement strand
TCATCTTTCCTAATTTTAGGGGTCTACAGTGTAGGTGTCTACACCTGAGCTAGTCAAGTAATCACCACCTATAGTCACTGGAGACCCAGTTAGTTTATCAATGGCAGCCTGGGGCATGTTTCGCCTGATCCCAGACTCTACTGACTATGCTGAAGAGACCTCTATTGACTGTGAAAGCAGTCTCAGTGATGAGCTCAGATATACACACTTACTTTGTAGATCCCTAAAATTAGAGAAGATGAATCCCAATCTCTGACCACACATTCAAATTTTGAAAATAGATAGTCCCAGAGGACATATCAGGTCATTAGAAGACAGGAGAAAAGAATCAGGACCTGCGTTCAGAGATGGATTTACAAATGTTAGCTTCTCCAGCTTATATTCAGGCCACTTTACTATCATATTTGGCCTAGATTTGCAGATGTAACTTCACTGGGCCCATATTGCCTTTTCATACTGACAACTGTGCATGGACAAGGCACGGTCAGTACCTTGGCTTTGCAGGACTACGTTTCATCATTAACTCCTCCAACACATCTGAAAAGGAGTGATCCAGTCTAGGAAAAAGGCTCATACAGTTTATTCTTCCCATAACCAAGTGAGAAGCAAAGACTGAATCATGTCTCTCAAAAGCAGTGTTCAGCCTGTGCCCTGGGTAGAACATCTATGTGCTGGCCATCCTTTGAAGAACGACACAAGGTACTCACTTCAACCATTATGGGTTTGTTTTAAGGGAGCTCAGGTTCTGTAAACAAGACAGAGCAATGTTTTCTTCTGGCAACCCACACATTTCACAACAGCTTTCACAGGCTCTACCAGCAGACAAACAAGTAGCCAACTAGCAAGGAGAGAAAGCAAGCCCACTCTTCAAACGGAAGGAGCTCTTTGCTAACTACAAGCAGTGACGTGTGCTGCTTCCCCAAGCATGTGGCAGTGACATGCTGGAGTGTGAGATGGGCTTGCTGAGGGAGAAATTCAGGTGGAATTTGTTACAAAGCAGCTCTGCTGGTTAACTCTACAATAAAGCATTTGTTTTGAGGATATTCACTATCTCTCTCGGTTATTCCTGTAAGCTGTTATTCTAAGAGCATAAACACAAACCATGCTCTACGGAATTAGACCCGATGTGGCCCAGTAAGCTGCTCCGACAGTGCCTTTTCATAAGGCATCTGTTTCATCCCACGTATTACTTTTATTGCCCTTGCCTCAACTCTCTGTGTCCACCTGGAAATGCAGAGACCAGAACTGTGCCCTCCACTGTAGATGCCGGTGGACAAAGCTGCCAGGATGTGCTAGAGAGTACTGCTGTCAAGAGTGACCAGAGAAGATGGTTTTTTTGTTGCAAACAGCCATGTCGGTGAATAACAACTCTCATTTGAACATTTTTGTGTGGTTCTGTTGCAGCCGCCTTCTTGAAGCAGCAAGCTACTCATGCAGCCAAAACCTTGTGGCTTAGGCTGTGGACTTCTAGCTCTGGCCGTGCCAGTGAAAGAGGTTACTACTTCTGCCTGCTGGAGGTTGGTGTTCCCTCAGATGGCAGCTAAATTGCCTGTATGAGTACACCCTACCCTGTTAAAGTCAAAATGTGCTGGATGGGCAAAGTCTGGTTATTTAAATAAGGATCTGAGCTCCTGTCCTGTCACAACAGTACCCAAGCTGAAGGTTATTGCACCCTCAGCTGTGCTGACACAACTTGTTAGTATGGCCATGTTCAGGCTAACATTAGCTTAAAAATGGTTTGCTGGATGGCAGGAAAACAACAGTATAGGCAAATAGCAAGAGATGTGGAATTTATCTGTTACAGTAGTCAACTTTTGCCTTCAAAAATAGGACTAAGACATCTAATTCTGTGAGACAGAATTAGCCACCACGAAGAAGATGAGAAGAGCCTATGCATCCACTGAGACTTATTCAAGTCCTAAAATATATGACTCAATTTAGACTTGAGAGCTGCAAATTAAGGACTTAAGAGTTGGATGCATGCTTCTTACAATAAAAGAAATTAATGGTATGTAGGGGTTTCTTTTTCTTAGCGTTTATTTTCTTTTATTATACCATATAGATCCATTCCTGAATAGAGTTGGTCAAAGTGCATACAAGAAATTCTCCTCTTCCAAAACCTCCAGCAAAGTACCACACCCAGCTCCACCACAACCTGGCTCCAAAATGAGATGCCAGCTAGGTCTTGGCGGATGATATTCGCCGCTGCTACTTGCAACAGGTTCCCACAAACAGTAGTGCACCTCAGCTTTGACAGCATTTCATCAGACAGTGATCGGTGTTCTCAGTCAAAAAAGCACTTCCTTATAAAACTATGTATATCAGGACCATCTGGAGACCCCCATCATAACAGTGCAATAAAATATACTTTAAATTTATATTGTGACATTGCGCTTATTATAAGTTCAGTTCTTTCAGCAGATGTATAAACCAATAACTTTCCTTGTGTTAAATATTCCCCAAAGAAAAGTAAATTGACCTCTTCAGGGATTTTCCGAGGATCAGAAAAATGTCCTTTCAGTGTCTGTTTTCCATTATTGTAATTACAGAGGGTGATGATAATCCTTTCAGCATTATTGTTTCGACATGTGCATGATTTATAGTCGGACATCTAAGTTCATTTGATGCCGTTGTTGAGAGCAGCGCGTTGTATCAGAGATAAAAGGAATGAAACAGACATGTAATCTGATAACTAACTTAACTTGTGAGCGGAATAGAAATGTGGTCTTATTTAACATGATTATAAATAACTGCTTAAATTTCAAGTCATCAGTGAAGTGTAAATGCTCTGAGATGAATATTATAAATAAACAGTTTCACAAGAGGGTATTCAGATCAGCTGATAATATTCCAGCAAAGGGACAAAGAGTTTCTGCTGTGCACCCCGGCACT
>NW_008823958.1:0-3823 GCF_000699105.1 Pygoscelis adeliae | reverse complement strand
CAAAATCCTCAAGGAGATCAACAGGAAGTTCACATAAATAAGCAGCAGTAAAGAGTCTGTTAAAAGCATCTCTACTGAATTAAAAGCCCTTTTTTTTTTTAATAAAAGGGGCTCTGATAAATTGTGCCTACACAGGTGCTTGTGCATGCCAGCAGGATAAACTGCGTCAGTGAGGGAACAGCTTGTGCACAGAAGACATTTTCTGTTCCCGGGACAGGGGGAGGGTTACCCACAGCAACCTCTGCCCAAAAATGTTTCAAACTAGCACGCAGTGGGATTTGTTTGGTATGATGGCAGTGAATCCCTAACAACAGCTTACCTAAAGCCCCCTGGAAAAGAAGAAAAACAGCAGTCTGTTTTCATACCAAACCTTTTGTCTTCAGAAAGAAGCACAGGCAGGTCTGCGGGCAGGATGTCAGGGTATTCCTATGAAGAAGCAGAGGAAGGGGTTCATGTCTCAGCTACTGGGCACCAATTCTCACCACGCTGGGTAACTCATCAAGCCTGAAGTGCAGGTATTGGGACAAAAGCACATTTTTGCTTCTACTGCTCCTTCCCAGTGTAATAACCCTCAGCTAAGGGCTGGGTCAGGCAGCTGTGTCAAGGATCTCTTCAGTGACCTTCATGCAAGCTCCCAGGGTTCTCAAGTCAGATATCCCAGCTCTTTAGGGAGATGTGGCTCTGTGCAGGAGGTTTATGTGGCCACATGCACATGTCTACAGCTGAGCTGGTCACCCTTGGCTCCTCTTGTTGACTGCAGTGAGAAGTAGGTAGAGTAGAGAAGTAGACTTTCAGGGTCTCATCCCTCTGGATGAGATGAACTGTGTCCTAGAAGACACTACTTATCTCCAGTGACTGTGCCAGTTGTATAAGGTGACTATATGTAGGTGTCTCAAAAGGTAACTGAGATGAGACCCACCTGCTGTGCTTGGCAGAAATCAGCCTTTATTTTATAATGTTGGAGATGCTTTTTGTTTCCTACTTGTGTATTGTATTGAGTAACGGAGTCAGTGACGTGGAGATCCTTTTCAGTCTTTTAAGTGAAATATTGGGATACAAAAACAATCAGGAACATCAGTCCATATTTATTTTAAAATGGATTTATTAAGATGTGTTGAATCCTGATACAGATACCCTTGCCTCGTAAAAGTACCCTTTCTTGGTTCAAGAAGTAACTTTATCCAGTTTCATTCGATTTACCTTATAAATTAAATTGTTAAATTGAAATAAAGCCATTCAGATTCCACCAAACATTAAAAATATGTGGACTGAATATAGTTTAGGCAACACATTCAAAATTTACTAGAATGACAAAGCTGGTGATAGAAACCCAAAGTCCTGCATCTCAGTATTATGCTGTATTAGCTAATTATTTTCTCTGAGATTTAATTTCTTTTAAATTCTTTGTGTAACTGGACCATATTCTTATATGACAGTCATCATTACTGCTACATGGGCTGGACTGAGCCTTTGTGATAAATCTAGTCAAGTCACTAATTGGTGCTATGCTGGCTTACATCAGCTGGAAGGTATAGGCTATTATCTACTGTTATCCGGGATTTGACTGAAAAATTACTGATGGAATGATTTCTATTACAAATTTAGATTTATTCAAACCAGAATTTTTACAGAAAGTTTTAACTAGATTATGAATAAAAATGGAAATTTTCTACCTGGGGGAAAATCCTGTAAAAATGAATCTTATATAGTCCAAAACATTTCATTTTGATAAAACCATAATAACTTGTTTTACTTAGCTTTTTTGTGTATGTAACATGAAATAACTCAGTATTTTGAAACATCTAATTTAAAAAAATGTTTCAAAGCAAAAATGGAAATATTTTATTCTGAAAATTTTAGCTGATAATTTCTAAAGCATCAGAACCTTTTTTCTCTTTTCAAAGCTTGGGAAGAAAGCAAACTTCAGCAAAAACAACCCAGTTTGTCAAAGTAGTTCCAGTGGAGAGTCTTCCAGTCTGACAGCAGTTCTTTGTCCAGGTCCCATTACAAACTTCTCTCCCGTATTTGAAGTTCCATGTGAAAAACCTTTGAAAATAGGAACCAGGGAAGAACACAATTGGACTTGTATTATTCCATCCTCTTTTATCCCTGATGCAACACTGATACATTCTATTAAAAAATGCACTTAGCTATGTGTCATGAGATCAAAAGATATTTAAATCATCAGCTGTGATGCTTGTCTAATTAAACTAAGAGAGTGATTTAATAGTTATGGCTAATCTTTACATGCAGATTTATTTTTTTTTAGATTGTGAACTTGAAATTAGCCTGAAAGTAGCTGCATATTTGACCCTCAGCAGCAACAACAAATGGTACACAGCAGCTCTGACATGCTATCAGAGTAATGGATCACTTTAAAGAGCCTGGAAATGATTAAACACGGGTGCTGCTGCTTGCAGTCTTTAATTGATTGATTTGAGTTTGCGGTCAGAAAATGACTGTCAGCTACAGCTTATCTATAATTATCAGTAATCAAAACCAGACTTTTCTCTCTTCCTAATGCTGTAATGCTCTTTCAGTGCTCTTGACATATGTGTGACTCAGGCATGCATCTGCAGTTGCCTAATAGTGTTAGCCTGAATAGCAATATGCTCTGATACACACTCAACAGAAAAAGAAATACCTTTGTACCTCTGAAATAATCGCTGTGAGTAAGGAGGAGAGAAATTGGCAGGGAAAGGTCTGAGGTTTAGAATATTCTTTTCATGTTGTGCTGATGACAAGGGAACAGCAGAGAAAAATCACATTCTTTCTTTCCCCCCCTCCTTGTTTGTGTACTGGATGAAGAGCAACCGGCGTCCTCCTGGAGCAGGAGAAAATTTTATTCCATATCAGTTAATGGAAGCAAGCAAAATCATTCCATTCTCTTGGACATCCCTCCTGGAGTGATTAGAAAGACATTTTCTTTTAAGGGAAGGCCCTGAGAATTGCTCTGAAACCTACTTTGACTGCACAGCCTGAACAAGAAGATGCTTGCTCTGCTGAAGCTACTGTGAGGTGTCATCAGCATCCCTGTTGCTCCAGAAACAGAAGTGGCTCTCCTGACATTTTTTGACCTATCTTGAGAGGACTGATGCACATCACGCTGAAGGGTTGAACCCACTTCTGTCAACTCCTACCGGATGTTCTTTGGGTGAAATCGGGTCCAACTCCTTTTGAAAAAAGGGAAAAAACTGCTCAAATACCATTCAATTTATAGAACAAATTATTTGGTCACCTAATTCCAGATCAGAATCAGGCTCATAAATACTAAGTGACAGAAGATGCTTCCTGCAACCAGAGGTAGGAGAATAGGTCAGAAGCTGGTTAGGGTGCAAGTCTCATCCCTTTGCAGCATGCCTTGTTGGGTATGGTTTTAGACAGATTACAACTCAGTTTGTTGATCTTTGTGAACCCTGCTTAAGACCTCCAACCCTTCCTACGAGTCCAGTTCAAGGATTTAGCTGAACATGCACCTGAAGAACAGGCACCACACCACTTATCACTGCAGTGCCCAAATCCCATTTAGATTTACCTTTTCATATTTTCTTTTTCATAATTTCCCTTTCGGGACACATACAGGAATTCTGCTCTGTATAAAATGCCTTGAAAACTATGGACCAATGAATAACTCGTCAAAATTTGAATGCTCCCATTTGACCCCCTCTCACTGTTGATCACAGAGGGATTAATTTCCACATGTGAGAAGCACGTGAGAGTTGAGATGTGCAACAGTCAAGTTGGAAAACACAAATCCAATTTTTTGGGTATATTTCTGACTGGGTGGCAAAAAGAAGGGAAACCCAAAGGAGGGGAGGGGAGC
>NW_008823957.1:25562-28564 GCF_000699105.1 Pygoscelis adeliae | reverse complement strand
AGAGTTCATGGAGACAATGAAAGAATACTGAGCAGGGACTCAGAGTGGGGAAAGAGGGAAGTGAGATGGCAGACAGGCAGGGAGGGGGAGAGATGCCTTGAAGAATGAGGACAGCCCTGGCTACCCACAGCTAATGCCCACCCTGCACACCCAGTAGCATTGTGGCCAGTCCCACCAGCCCTGTTCATCCTACCCTCTGCTGTGCACATCTCACTGCCCATTGCCAGCCCAGGCTGTCTGCTCCAGACCTAGCATCTCCTCTCTGCAGCCATCGCCCACTGCTGCCAGCTCCACCCTGGGGCTGTGCCATGTGCTGGTGCCACTCTTCTCTGTCTCCTTGGAACAAGTAGTTGTAGAAAGCAAGAAGGTCTCCCCTGAGCCATCTGTTCTCCAAGATGAGCAGGCCCAGTTCTCTCAGCTTCTGCTTGTATGTCATGTTTATCAGCCCCCTAATCAACTTGGTGGCCTTTGTTGGACTCGCTTCAGTATGTTGATATTCTTCTTGGACTGGCGAGCCCCAGCCTGGAAGCAGTACTCTAGATGTGGTCTCAAATGGGACAGAGGGGCAAGGTCACTTTCCTGGACCTGCTAGCAACACTGTGACTAACTCAGTTCAGGATACACTTGGCCTTCTTTGCTGCAAGGGCACACTGTGGTCTCAAGTTCAGTTGCATGTCTTTAAAACCACACATCCTTTTCTGTGGATCTGCTTCCCAGCCAGCCAGCCCCCAGCTTACATGACTTCATGGGCTCGTTCCTCCCCCTGACTCAAAACCTTGCCCTTGCTTTTTTCGACCCTCATGACATTCCAGTCAGCCCATTTCTTTATGTTCACAACTCTTTGTGCCTGGTAGTCCAGCCAATTTTCCACCCACCTTGTCATTCTCTAGCTGAAATAATTCATCTCCAATTTGGTCATAAAGGAAGTACGGGAGAGGCTGTCAAAGGTCCTTCTAAACTCTAGGTACAGATGTCCTTTGCCCTTCTCTTGTCCACAGTGCCCATCACCTCATAAGAAAGCAATGAGGTTGACCCTTGGCTACACTAGGGCCTCAGCTCAGAAACAGCAGCTCCACATAGAGGGGAATCTGCCCTGGCTGAGCTCACCCAGCAGAGCTCCCAGGCAGTGATCACACCAAGATCACTAAAGGGAAGGGAGAAAGTTGTCTGCAGTCATTCCAAGTGGGACCTGAGCTCAGGCAGGCAAACATTCAGGCAGGGAGATGTGCTCAGGAACTCTACACACTGTGTACTGCCCTTGTCGGAAAGAGGGTCTCTTCTGGACACCCCTGTGCGATCACAGCAGGGTTTGTGGGGTGTAGCCTCGAATCCAAAGTCCATTCCCTCCCAGAGGCAGTTGCTGCCATCCAACCTGGCCTTGAACACTTCCAGGAAGGTGGCATCCAGAACTTCTCTGGGCAACCTGTTCATGTCTCACCACTCTCACAGTAAATATATCCTAATATCTAACCTAAATCCACCCTCTTCCAGTTTAAAACCATTACCCTTCATCCTATCGCTACACTCCCTGATACAGAGCCCCTTCCCATCTTTTCTGTAGGCCCCCTTTAAGTACCGGAAGGCCGCTATAAGGTCTTACAGATCCTTCTCTTCTCCAGGCTAAACAAGCCCAACTCTCTTAGCTTGTCCTCATAGGGGAGGTGGTCCAGATCCTAATCATCTTTGTGATACTCCTCTGGACCCGCTCAAGCAGGTCCATGTCTTTCTTATGCTGGGGGCCCCAGACCTGAACGCAGTACTCCTGATGGGGTCTCATAAGAGCAGAGCAGAGGGGTAAAATCACCTCCCTCGACCTGCTGGCCACGCTGCTTTTGATGCAGCCCAGGATAGAATTGGCTTTCTGGCTGCAAGCACACATTGCTGGCTCTTATTCAGTTTTTCATTCATCCACCAATCCCCCCAAGTCCTTCTCTGGAGGCTGCTCTCAATCCACTCATCACCCAGCCTGTATCCATGTTTGGGATTGCACCATCCCAAGTGCAGGACGTTGCATTTGGCCTTGTTGAACTTCATGAAGTTCGCAAGGGACCACCTCTCTAGCTTGTCAAGGTCAAGGTTGGAGGAACACAACCAGCTGTGGAATCTGCTGAGGACAGTTGGGGACAACCATCACAGGGCTACAGCACTCTGGGGAAGAACAAGGCCCTAGGCATGCCCATAGCATTTTCTATGTAGTCACAAACTGCACAGAGTGGGGACAAGCCAAAATAAATGAGAATTTTTTCCTGAGGGCAGTGTTAGGCAGGATGGGGTCAAAACCTAGCAGAACAGTGCACGTACCTGGGGAGTCAATAACAAGTGACCATCAGAAGAGAAAGAGAGGGACATGGTACGTCCTCATGCACAGAAGCACTTGCATGTCCAGCTGAGGATGGATGGAGCTTCTTCTGAAGAACAGCACATGAAACAGCCCCACCAGACTGACCCAGACTAATGTCACTTGCCTGCCCTGGACCCGTCCAGCACTTGAGCTGAGGCTTCTGCTAGCACCGTGGGATTCCTGCCCTCGAAATCCTGGGGCCTTTCATCTCAATGCTCAGAAGAAGCCTTCATTGGGGAATGGGCATGGCACAAAGCTGGACATGAAAAGGCAGCAGTGCAGGAAATCAAAGCACAGCCCATATCATTAGCTGCGATGGTTTGCATTCAAGATGAGCTTGTCAGAAAATTGTTACCTCTGCAAAGGGTGCCTCTGGTCCTGCGGCAAGGAAGGGCAGGTATAAAAGCCAGCCCAAGTCCCCGCTCTCCCATCCACTTCTCTTGCCTCCTTCTCCTTGGGAACAGGTGAGTCTGAAGCCCCTTCTCCTCCTCTTCCAAAGCGAGGTCTTGTCTCGATGGACATCTCAGCTGATATTGTCTTTGTCCTGTGCTGGGCCCTGGAGCTCCTTGTTATGGCAGAGGGTTGCGGGGAGTATGTGTGCTAGAGTGTGGCTGGGATGTGGCTGGGGGGGCTCTTTGTTTTAAAAACAGGAGAGAGCAAC
>NW_008823957.1:20952-23256 GCF_000699105.1 Pygoscelis adeliae | reverse complement strand
TCGCCTCTGTGAGAGTTTGTCATGTGTTGTCTCTGCCACTCCTTCCTCCCTCATGCTCTTCCCCTGCTTCAGCGTGGGGCCCCTCCCACTGGAGACAGTCCTTCACAAACTTCTCCAATGTGTTTCCTTCCCACAGGTGCAGTTCTTCACAAACTGCTCTAGTGTGGGTCTTTTCCATGGGGTGCAGTCCTTCAGGAACAGACTGCTCCACCGTGGGTCCCCCACGGGGTCACAAGTCCTGCCAGCAAACCTGCTCCAGCATGGACTCCTCTCCATGGGACCACAGTTCCTGCCAGGAACCTCTTCCAGCTCTCCATGGGGTCACAGCTTCCTTCAGGGTACATCCACCTGCTCCGGCATGGAGTCCTCCATGGGCTGCAGAGTGGTTATCTGCTCCACCATCGACCTCCATGGGCTGCAGGGGGACAACCTGCATCACCACGGTCTTCACCACAGGCTGCAGGGCAATCTCTGCTCCAGCGCCTGGAGCTCCCGTGCCACCTCCTCCTCCTTCTTTGCTGACCTTGGTGTCTGCATAGCTGTTTTCTCTCACATATTCTCATTCTTCTCTCCTAGCTGCTGTTGCACCGCAGTTTTTTACCTCTTCTTAAATATGCTATCAGAGAAGCGCTACCAACATTACTGGTTGGCTCAGCTTTGGCCAGTGTCGGGTCCATCTTGGAGCCGGCTGGAACTGGCTCCATCTGACATGAGGACAGCTTCTGGCATCTCCTCCCAAGAAGCCACCCCTAGAACCCCCTCTACTACCAAAACCTTGTCACATAAACCAAATACACTATATATATAAATGACTGAAGGGAAGGTACAAAGAAGACAGGGAAGATGCAAATAAGACTCTTCTCAGTGGTGCCAAATGACAGGACCACAGGCAATGAGCACAGACTGAAACACAGGAGGCTGTGTCTGAAACATCAGGAAACACTTTTTTACTGTGAGGGTGACTGAGCACTGGAACAGGTTGCCCAGAGAGGTTGTGGAGTCTCCCTCCTTGGAGATATTCAAGAGCCATCAGGACACAGTTCTGGGCAACCTGCTCTAGGTGACCCTGCTTCAGAAGGGTGGTTGGACAAGGTCACTTCTAATGGTCCCTTCCAACCTCAACCATTCTGTGATTCTCTAAAAGACTTTTTACAAAATAACTTTTGCCACAGTTGCTATGCCCTTCCAGGATAGCTGAAAAGGGGTGCTTCCGGTGCATGCCCATGATCAAATCCATAAAGGAGGCTTTTAAATTTTTTGTCAGTACTCTTTTGTCATAGATCACCTTCTGCATCTTCCAAAGGAGCCTTGGTTTCTATTGCCCACTTTTGCTTGTTCCTGGTGATACAGTGCTGCTCTATCACAATCTTTTTAGGGTTGTCACTGTCTATATTTACACTGTAATCTAACATGAGATCCCTCAGTGCCTCAAAATTGATCTTTCCTCTGCTTGTTGCATTTAGAGTGATGCTTTTAACCTCTAAATTACACTTTTCTCTAGACTGCAAGAAGCTGTGGGATTTAGGGCCTGATGACAAAAACTCCACGATATGCTCATCTGGAAGACACTTGCCTATGAACTCACTGAGCAGGGGGGTCCCAGTCCCCTGGATGACTCACAGATAACACACAGGCTGTGTCAAGATAAATGCAAAGGTCTTGCAGGGCACCTGAGAGATTGTAAAGTTCTAGGTGTGCATATGCGGTTGTGAAGTAAGCTAGAGAAATGTTAGTATTATACTCCAGGGTCTGGAGTGGTCATGGAACCACCCTTTGGCGTGGTTCCATGAGACAGTGGCCACATCCTCATCAATAAAAGCAGAAGAGGACATATCATAAGCTGGAGAAAAAAGGTAACCATACAACTCATCTGGTTGTCTTACAAAGTTGATGTTGAGTAGGTCAGATCTCTGTCCAAATTTTCCCCACAGAGAATTTAAAAACAGTTTTGCCATTTGGAGTTTCACAGGGTTTTTCTTACAGGCCACAAAATGATGTCTTCTTTCTGCCTGTCAAGTTTCAAGTTTCAACAAGTTTCATGTGGTGAATAATGCCTGATGTAAATTAATAACTTGGTATCCTTCTAGATATTGTCTAGCTCCAAACCTCTGGATCAGCCAGTCCCACTGCCTGATGTGCTCCATGGAAGCCATGAGGTGGACTGCTGCTTCCTCTGCCCCTGCTGTATTTGAGGGTGGGGGCCAAAATGGACTCTCAAATGCTCCCTCGGGACTTGGGAGTGCAGCAGGAAGCCTCCACAGGGAAACATCCTCATTGTGTTGGGAGGGAGGGAGGGAGGGAAAG
>NW_008823957.1:18648-20927 GCF_000699105.1 Pygoscelis adeliae | reverse complement strand
GCTTTGGGGTGACTGGATTGCGGGCCTAGGAGCAGCGGGGCCCCTTCCTGTCAACACAGCCATATGAAACTGCACCAGTGTGCCCCAGGCCAACATCATTTGCCTGCACTGCACCCATCCGGCACTTGAACTGAGTATTCTGCTGGCACTGACACATTCCTGCCCCAGAAATCCTGGGGTGTCTCTTGATCCCAGCACTCAGAAGAAGCCTCGTGAGGGAATGGGTATGGCATAAGCCAGGAAATTAACAGGTAGTGTTGGGAAAAACAACCACCCAGACCATGTCATTAGCTGTCATTTTCTGTTCATCATGAGCACCTTAGAAAATTACCACTTCCATAGAAGCTACCTCTGGGCCAGGGGCAGTGCAGGGCCACCATAAAAGCCAGCTCAACTCCTTGCTCTCTCATGCAATTCTCTTGCCTATTTCTCCTTGCAAACCAGGTGAGTCTGAAGCCGTTTCCTCACATTCTTTTTCCAGTCCTGCAGATGTGTACTCCTCCATCCTATGCTGGGTCGTGGTGCTGCTTGTCATGGGAGAGGGAAGAAGGGTGAAGGTCTGACTCATAGAGCATCTTGCACTTGTCTGAGGAGGCTCTTCATTGAAGAAATAGTCAGCAGCCTTGTTGGGCCTGGCAACACTTTACAATACCATGTCTGGATGAGGCCAAAAAACCCTTTTGCCTCACTGCTTAGTTTCTACCTCCCAGCTCAGCAGGTGCCTTTGACACGCTCGCAGTGGGGTGATGGACTCGTGGAAAACTGTTCCTCACATGTGTCTGTGCTCTGCTTCCTCTCTACCCTCTCTCCCAGGTGCACCTCCGGCCCACAGACATGTCCTGCTACAACCAGTGCCTGCCCTGCCAGCCTTGTGGCCCAACCCCACTGGCCAACAGCTGCAATGAGCCCTGTGTCAGTCAGTGCCAGGACTCCACCGTCGTCATCCAGCCCTCTCCTGTGGTGGTAGCCTTGCCTGGCCCCATCCTCAGCTCCTTCCCACAGAACACCGTTGTGGGTTCCTCCACCTCCGCTGCTGTCGGCAGCACCCTCAGCTGTGACGGAGTGCCCATCACCTCTGGGTGCTGTGACCTCTCCTGCATTACCAGCCTCTACTGTGGCAGAAGGTGCCCCCCCTGCTAAAGTTGCTGCTGACAGCCCAGACAAGGATCCCCAGGAATCCAGACCTAGATTCTGCACTGAGGACAGAGCTCCTGGCCATCGATTTCAGAGGTGCTGAGCATTCAGTGTTGCCCTTCCAAAGGAGGGCACCTGGGGCTTTCTGAAAACATGACCAGTCTAACTCCCCTGCCTTCCACTCTCTCCCATCTCTTTCTTGTCTTCTGTTCTTCTGGGCTGTAAAACCCCCAGAGCCAACCTGGGGGATCTGCTGACCTGTCTCCCTCCATGTAGCAGGCAGATGGATGCCCTGTGGGATCTCCACTGTGAGTGATGGGCACAGACTTTTGGCAGCTGCTAGTGCTCTCCCTGCTCTGGTTGCTTCTACTACAAGTGAACTCGTTTCCCTCTTCAGAGTCATTAAAGTTTTCCGCATTTCAGCCTCTGCCTCCACATAATCTTTTTTTGTGTCGTCTCGAGTTGTCAAGGAAGAAAGGCATTGTCTTGGGTGGTAGGAGGTAAGGTGGGGGCACAAGCAGACCTTTCACCATTCGCAGAGGAAGGTGAGGGTGGGAAACAGGACAATGGGTCCCTTCCAGTCACTGTCTCTTGGAGCTAAGGAAGACATACTCAGCTCCTCCACAGCCAGTGGTGATCAGGCCCTGCCTTCTGGCCAGAGGAAGGGGAGGGTGGGAAACAGGACAATGGGTCCCTTCCAGTCACTGTCTCTTGGAGCTAAGGAAGACATACTCAGCTCCTCCACAGCCAGTGGTGATCAGGCCCTGCCTTCTGGCATCAAGCCTTTGACATAGTTCCCCACAACATCCTTCTCTCTAAATTGGAGAGATATGGATTTGATAGCTGGACTGTTCAGTGGATGAGGAATTGGTTGCATGGTCGCATCCAGAGGGTAGTGGTCAACGGCTCAATGTCCAGATGGAGATCAGTGAAAAGTAGTGTACCTCAGGTGTCTATATTGGGACCGGTACTGTTCAATATCTTCATCAATGACGGTGGGACCGAGTGCACCCTCAGCCAGTTTGCAGATGACACCAAGCTGAGTAGTGCAGTTGACACGCCTGAGGGACAGGAAGCCATTCAGAGGGACCTGGACAAGCTCCTGAAGTGGGCCTGTGTGAACCTCATGAGGTTCAACAAGGCCG
>NW_008823957.1:10325-13684 GCF_000699105.1 Pygoscelis adeliae | reverse complement strand
CCCCCTCCCGGCTTCTTGTGCACCTCCAGCCTTCTCAGTTGGTAGAGCATGGGAAGCTGAAAAGTCCTTGACTAGTGTAAGCCTTACCTAGCAACTACTAAAACATCGGTGCCTTATCAATTTTGTTCCCATCCTAAATCCAAAACACAGCACTGTACCAGCTACTAGGAAGGAAATTAACTCTATCCCTGCCGAAACCAGGATAGGGGGGTAGATATAGACTAGATATAAGGAAGAAATTTTTTTGCGCTGAGGGTGGTAAAACACTGGAAGAGGTTGCCCAGAGAGGTGGTGGATGCCCCCTGCCTGGAAACATTCAAGGTCAGGTTGGACAGGGCTCAGAGCAACCTGATCCTGTTAAGATGTCCCTGCTCATTGCAGGGGGATTGGACTAGATGACCTTTAGAGGTCCCTTCCAACCCAAACCATTCTGTGATTCTATGATTCTGTGATTCTATAATCTCTGCTCATATATGGCCCCATGGCCTTAGAGCACATCCTGCAGAGGGGGAGCCCAACCACTGCTATCCCCCAGTGAGGAGCCCGGTGCTACTGGAGGTTCTGAGAGGTCAGCAGCTCACAGGGTTGTGCAGAAGGGAGTTCCTCATGCTCTGGATAGCCCTGTGCTGGGAAAAGAAGCTCAGTCAGAAGATGGCCCCAAAGGATGCAGCAGAGCTGACAGAAGTAACTCTGCAAGGGGAAGAAAGCATCAAATGGGGAGGAGAAAATGCTTGTTCTTAGCATGCCTGAAATGCCCCTCCTGTGCTCCTCCCTCCTCCAGCAGCAACATATGTTGCTCGTGCAGCTAAGATCATTACAGTGATGGAACCTGGTGGCTTTGGACTCCACATGGTGGGAAGGGTCTCTTCCTGGTCTGATTAGCCCAGTGGAGTCCTCACATCCACAGTGAGAAATGCCTGCTCTTCTGCACATCCCTGATGGACCATTTAAGTTTTTTATTTTTGCCCCACTGAGGTTTTACACCGTCTCTCTGGGGACACTGCTATTTCTTCTGGGAGCAGATGGGCCCTATGTTTCTACCACTTGTCCCCTTTCCTTCCTCTGCCACCTAGGAACAGCACCTGTCTCCCATATCCCCAGAAATACATGAGGAACCCGGTTGTGCAGCACCCCTGAGAATCTGGCTGTGTCCCCTGTTATGGCAGGTTAACTTGCAACCCCAGAGACGAACCAGGCTCCAACAACAACTTTAGAGTCTAAAAGAGCCTTCATCAAATCTCTGCAATAATAATAGTAATCATCATCATCATCAGCAGCAGCAACATCATCTGCATTTTCCTTATTTCCCAAGAGATAAGGGCTCTGCACACCCTCAGAGAGAAAAGGGGATCCCAGGAGATATAGATGGTTCCAGGATGCACTCAACCTCACCCAGACAAGGCAGTTCTCTCTTGGGAGTCTTCTGGGAGTTCATCATTGCAGAGCTGGCTGCAGCTTGTCCTTTCATGTGTCCAAGTTGGACAGGAAGGGGCCATAACACTCTCCCATCATAGGGTACACAACAGAGGAAAAGCAAATGCAGAAAGATTAAGACTTCTGCCTTTCCAAAGTGAGGGGTAAAAGACGTATAGACCAGCCTCCCTGACACATCCTCCTGTACAACATCTTGGCAGTCTCTGCTTCCTTGATGCTTGTGTCTCCTCTCCCACCAACCTCAAGCCCTCGATGGGGTTGGCCTCTCCTGGCTCCTGCACAGTGTCTAGCCCCAAACTCCTGTCAGCACACCGCAAGGCTGCAGCTCATACAAACACAATGATCAACAACAAATCCTGCTGGCACCAGCTGTCCCACTCAGCCCCCGAGGCACTGTGGACTTTCTCCCTCTGTCCAAAAGGAGATATCTCAGGAATTAATAAACAAAATTTCCTGCCCCACTGCCCCATTACATCTCATAAATCCATTCTGAAAAGCTCATTGGAAAAAAAACAAAACCAAACCAAAACCAAAACCAAAACCAGACTTTCCGCTTGAGAATAACCCTTCCATTCTCAGTTTCTTCAAAGCACATTTGATCTGCATTTATCCTCTCCTTACTTCTATCCTTTAAGAAACAAACCAACCAAACTATTTTTACTTTTTCCATAGATTCATAGAATAATTTAGGTTGGACAGGACCTCTGCAGATCACCCATTCCAAGTCCTTGCTCAGAGAAGGTTTCATTAGACCCGACTAGTCAGGACTGTGCCCAAGTCTTGAAAATTTCCAAGGCCAGAGCCTGCACAACATCTCTAGAAAACCCATTCCAGTACATGAGAATTTTCAAGGTCAAAAAAAAAGGTTTTAATATCTAAATAGAATTTCCCAGGTTCCAAATTGTGTCTGTTGCCTCTTGTCCTACCACTGCACACCTTTGAGAAGAGCCTGGCTCCATCTTCTCCACATCCTCAGAGCACATAGTTATAAACACCCGTAACATCTCCATTGAGCCTTCTTCTCCTAAGGCACTGTTCGCTCAGGGTCTATTAGTGCATTAACTGAGCAGGTTAATTCATATCTTCTGCCTGCACTGCTCCGTGACTGCTCGGGGGCCAGAACAGCGATGTTGAATATATTAGAGGATAAGGAAGAAAAAAAGGAAGAAGTGCTTGGACAGATGATTATAAATGATTACAAAATCTTGAGACAAGAATGGATGATGGCACATGACCCACGTAGTAATGGATGCTGAGATTCAGGAGTCGTGAGCATGGCCATGGGCAGGGACATCTTTCATTAGATCAGTTCCTCAAAGCCCCATCCAACGTGACTTTGCTCTATTCAATAATTCTAGAAGAGAAGGTCTACCTAGTCTCCTTTTCATTCTTCCTCTAAACACCTATGTAAGAACAATACATCAAAAAGAATGTGCAGACACTAAAAAAAAAAGCGTGGAGTCCTAGTGCTCCTTTTATGCCCATTAGTTCTTACATGTAAACAATGTCAGGTCTCAGCAGACCAAGTGCAGTTTGCAGGGCTAGGAGCAGCTGGGGCCCTTCCTGTCAGCAGGCTCGTAAAGAAAAAACACCAGGGTGCCCCAGGCTGACATCACCTGCCTCCACCGGACCCCTCTGGCACTTAGTCCGTGTCTTCTGCCCACACTGACGCATCCTTGCCCTGGAAATCATGGGGCCTCTCATCCCAGCACTCGAAATAAGTGTCCGTGAGGGAATGGGCATGACACAAACCAGGAAATGCAAAGGCACCATAGAGGGGATCAGCAACACATGCCATGTCATTACCTGGGATGTTTCCGTTCATTAGGACCTTGTAGGAAAATTGTCGCATATGCAGAGGCTGCCTTTGGACCCTGAGGCAGTGTGAGGCTGGTATAAAAGCCAGCCCAACTCTGTGCTCTCTC
>NW_008823957.1:5175-9537 GCF_000699105.1 Pygoscelis adeliae | reverse complement strand
AGCCCTCCCCCGTGGTGGTGACCCTGCCCGGCCCCATCCTCAGCTCCTTCCCGCAGAACACCGTTGTGGGCTCCTCCACCTCCGCTGCCGTTGGCAGCATCCTCAGCTGTGATGGAGTCCCCATCAACTCTGGGTGCTGTGACCTCTCCTGCATCACCAGCTGCTACGGTGGCAGCAGAAGGTGCCCCCCTTGCTAAAGCCACCGGTGAGAGCCCAGACAAGAAGCCCCGGGTACCCAGAAGATGATGCCGGACTGAACAACGGAGATCGTGGCCATTGCTTTGAGAGGGCCTGAGCATGCCCCGCGCCTCCTGCAAAGGGTGTCTGTCAGCCCTTTGGAAGGGGTGAGCCTCGGCTCCCTCAAAACGCGGCCGATGCCTCTCGTTTCCTTCCTCCACTCTCTCCTTTCCCTCCTTTTCCTTTGTTGTTTTCTGCTCCCCGGGCCATGAGGCCCACCAAAGCCAGCTCAGGGGGGACCTGCCTGCCCCTCTCCCTCTGTCGGGCGGCCAGAGGAGTACCCTGTGGGTTCTCTCCCTTGATCATGCATGGGGCACTGACTCTTGGCTGCCCACAGTGACCCTTCCACTGTGGCCTCCCCTCAGAGACATCTTGTTTCCCTCTTTGGACTCATTAAACTCCGCTGCATCCCAGCCTCTGGCTCTGTGTGGTCCTTTCCTCTCTGGATGCTCTCCAAAGCTGTCCAGGGAGAAAGGAGATATGCTGGGAGGGAACAAATGTGTGAGCAAGTGGACCCTTTCTCATTCCTAGAGGACTGGGAGGGCAGGACACACTGTCTGTGCGCCTCCTCGGGTCACTGTCCCTTGGAACTGAGAACAACACCTCTGGCTACTCCACAGCCAGTGGCCATCAGCCCCTCCCTTGCTGCATCTCTGCCCAGAAATATTCCCCCTGGCCTCAGAGCACGCCCTACAGATGGTGATCCCAACTTCTGCTGTCTTCATGGGACGACCCCAGTGCTGCAGGAGGTCCTGGGAGGTCAGCAGCCCCACAAGCACTCAAGGCGGTTCCTCTTGCTCTGGATGGAGCTGTGCTGGGGGAGAAGGCTCAGGCAGAAGATGGCCGTGAGGATGGAAGGAGGGGACGGTAGGAGAAATCACCTTGGCCAGAGCCCAGAGCCTCCTCCTCCTCCTCACCTTCCCACCCATCTCCAGAAGGAAGGGGCATGCCATGCATCCAAGGGCAGGGATAGCTAGGGCAAGTCCCCTGTTCTTCCGTCACACCCACACAGTGCCCTGTGCAGCCCGGCGCCTGGTTACACACATTTGCAGGGCTGAGGTGTCTTTGCAGAGTGCACATCCCCGACTCCCATCAGACCGAGCAGCTCCAGGACAAATAGGTTTTTCACATGGGCCTACAAGATGACACAGATGAGCTTATGACAGGTCCTCCCATGGTACTCTAGAGAGAGCACCGATCAGAAGAGCCCTCTTTGCAGCTCATGGCAAGCGCAATCCCATCCTGGGGGGCAGGGGAAGAACAGTTCCATGGCAGAAGCTCTCTCACCGCCTTCTCCTTTTCCCTCAGGCCACTGAGCCCAGCCCCTCACAGAAAAAGGATCTTCGCCTGCAGGTCTCTGGGTGCATAAGGGAAATAGGGCTGCCAAGGGAGAACTGAGGGCCCTTTCCCCAGAGCTCAGCCTTGCACAGAAGGGCCTCCTGCCAGGATGCCAAGAGAGGAGAACTGTACTGTGCCCTTCCTCCTAGCTCCCTCCTCTCCTGAAGCCTACAGATCACGGGCAACAGCCTTTGGTGCTTGAACCTCAGAAATTTGGGACTACAAAGGCAGCCGAGATCTTCTGCCCTGACCTATCTGTGAGACATTGAAAGGGAATGGGCTGGAAAAGAGAGGCAATGAGGTCCTCCAGGGGCCACATTTCCTGCCAGGAGCCTGCTTCAGCATGGGCTCTGCACAGGCCACGGTTCCTGCAGGGGATAGCCACTTGGTCCGGTGTGGGATCCTCCGTGGGCTGCGGTGTGGCTATCTGCTCCACCGTGGTCTCTCCCACGGGCTGCCCGGGAATCTCTGCACCGTTGCCTGGAGCACCTCCTCCTCCTCCTGCCCCCTCTTCTCTGGCCTTGGTGTTTGCAGGATTGTTTCTCAAACTTTTTTTTTCTCCATTCCTCATTTCCGGTGCAGTGTTTTGCCCTTTCTCAAATACGTTTTCATGGAGGCACCACCAGCGTTGCTAATGGGCTCAGTGCTGGGCAGCAGCGAGTCCGTTTTGGAGCCGGCTGGAACTGACTCCGCCAGACTTGGGGGTAGCCGCTGGAGTCTTCTCACAGAGGCCACCCCTGCAACCTTCTCCCCCAGCTACCAAAGCCTTGCCACGTAAGCCCAATAGAGTGGGTCCAACGGAGTATGAGGCACAACTGGATGAATAAAAATTTCAACAGAAAAGAACGAGTGCAGGCTTCAGTAAGGGATGGATGTAACTTTGAATAACCTTAAGAAAAATGGTGTTATTGGTCATGCTTTAACATTTGGAAAGAAATGCTCCAAAAATACAGCCATCTGATGTCCTCGGTAGATCTTTCTGATGCCTTTATCAAGTGGAGCGGGTGGTGCTCTTTATGGGGATTTCCTTATTTTTATTATCATCAGATCTTAACTGCTGTATTTTACATTCTCCCTGGGCCTCTTTGACCCCCCAGGGCCCTTTCCCGAAGGATTCTGCCTGGCAGGTCCCTGAGGGGACAAAAATCTGCCCTTATGGAGCGCAGGGTTGCATTTCTGCCTTCTGTTTTGCAGAGCTGCTGCACACTCCAGACATGAGAGCTATCCCAGCTTTTCTCCAAAACCCCAATAAGATCACAGGTGTGCAAGTGTGCACAGACTTTTTGGTTGTCCTGCTCGTGTTCTGGCTCAGGCTCTTCTCTTACGTATGTCTGGGGTCAAGCTGGAAAGGCAAGTCAGTCAGTCAGTGAGTCAAGGTCAGGATGAGGTCTCATGACAGTAATCGGGGTTCAACAATGTCCAGCGATCACCAGGTGTGTTCCTAGAGATAAGGAAGGTCTCGGGTCAAGCTGGGAAGTCGCCCGCCTGTCAGCGTCCAAACTGGGATCAGCGGGGTCCGCGGCCAGATACAGGCCCAGCTGTGTCACAGCTGGCCCCTTGGTTGGGGACAAGCAGTAGAACTTAAGCTTGAAAGACGCTCCCATGGGAAGGGGAGTCGGCCCTGGCTGAAGCCTCCCAGCGGCACCATCTGGGAATGATCTCAGCAAGGTCAACAAAGGGAAGAGGGTAGCCCTCAGTTACACTACCTCTAAGCTGGATTGGACACAACGCAGACTAGGATGGAGGATGCACTTAGGGCCCTTACAAAATACCTGCAGCCTCTGTCGCACAGAGGGACTATGCCTGACCTCCCTCATGAAACAGCAGCAGAGTTTGGGCGATTTGGCCCTGAATCACATATCCCTGCCTTCCTAGACACAGCTGCTGGGCACTCACGTTCCCTTTTTTATGGGGGACATGGAAATCCTGGTGCTTGAACACCAAAGGAGTCCTCAGCTGTTTGACTCTCCCTGTGCCACCCAGAGCGTCCGTCCTACATCTCACAGTAGAGCAACATCTGGACCCTGGACCCTTCAGTTCAATACCCATTTGGTGCGAGGTCCTAGCCCCGGCCTCACTCAGCACCAGGCTGAGTGGTGGCAGTGGCATGGACATGAGGAGCCTGTGTCCCATCCCAGGCACCAGCAACACTGCATCATAAAGGGATCGATTCAGGGACAACGGCCTGCATAGGCGGGCAGGATTTCTTGGCCTTTCTCCCTGTATACCAAGCAAGAAATGGAGGGTGCAGGAGGCAGAGACTGCATCTCAGTTCTCTGGGCACCTCTCTGCCAGGTTGAAGCCACCACCATCCAGCTGTAGATTCCTTTCCAACTGCCATTCCTGCTATGACCTGCACATGCCCTCATGATGAGGGTCACGCAAGTACAGACTGACACACGTGTGCTCATGCATGCCTGCATGGAACCATGCAAAAATCTGTACGCTCCCAGCGGCACCATCTGGGAATGATCTCAGCAAGGTCAACAAAGGGAAGAGGGTAGCCCTCAGTTACACTACCTCTAAGCTGGATTGGACACAACGCAGACTAGGAGCGTCAGCAACTGTGGACTCTGCTGAGGAGAACCTGGGGACCGCATGGGACATGACCTCTCACATGGCAGTCCTTGGGCAGCCGGACGAGAAGCATGAGAGCGGTGCCCGTTTCCTGACGACTTTGCCACAAACGAGCCCACAGCAATGACCCAGGTGCACATCACCTGCCTGCACGGGACACCACTAGCACTTGAGCTGAGTCTTCTGCCTGCGCTGACGTGTTTCTGCCCT
>NW_008823957.1:0-4345 GCF_000699105.1 Pygoscelis adeliae | reverse complement strand
GTCCCCATCAACTCTGGGTGCTGTGACCTCTCCTGCATCACCAGCCGCTACTGTTGCAACAGACGTCAACCCTGCTAAAGCTGCTGGCAATGTCCCTGGGCAAGAACCTCCCAAGACCTCAGAACATGGTGCTGGACAGGAGATAGAGCTTCGGGCCATTGTATTTAGAGCTTCGGGCCATTGTTTTGTTCTTCTACTCTCCTCTCTCTCTCTCTCTCTCTTTTTCCTTTGCTGTCACCACCTCCCAATGCCAGCCTAGCAGGGACCTGTGGGCCTCCCTCCCTCTGCAGGGCAGGCAGATGGACACCCAGACAGAGCTCCACCGCATCTTAGTGGCTGCCCCGGGTGCTCCCTGTGAGCCACCTTCTTTTCTTCTTTAGACTCATTAAAGTTGTGCTGCATGCAAGCCTGGGCCTCCGAGTCCTCCTTCCTTCTGCGGCAACTCTTCCAGTCCGGTCAGGGAAGAAGGTGGAGGAAGGGGAGGGTGGGACTCCCTGCAGTGGATTTTGTTCCCTGGCAACATGGTAAATTAATTTCATGTTTTCATGAATAAACTGATCGTAATTGCTTCCAAGGAATTTTGAGCTTCGTGGGTGTCCCACCATAGCTTAACTCCCTTAGGCAAAGACCACGGCAGCTCTCACCCAGCGTTCTCTCCTCTCCCCAATCACACTTGATGACATCTCCACCCACGGTCTACATTATAGCTAACAGGCACCTTGGGCATTTGAAGTAGGCAATTAAGAATGAGGCAATTAAGAAACCAATGCACCCAGGAATTACCACACATACAATGAGGTGCAACGGGAGTCAGCCATTTCATGGCAACAGTCAGTTCCAGCAAACCAGAAATGTGGGTCACAAATCTGCCAGGTCCTCTGTGCTCTGGTCAACTACCCACAGCTCAGCCCAGGCATGGTCAGACCTTCACCTGGGGTAAATGGTTTCTGTCATTCAGCAAGAGGGGCTGGTTTCTCCCTCTGACAGCAACAGAAATAGTAGATTTAATCCACCCCAGCTTTGTTCCTTCACTCTTGTCTGGGCAGCTGATTCCCGTTGGTCATGCACTGGGCTACAGCAAAGGAGAACAAGACACCTGTAACTGATCTCATTCCCCTGGGCTTCCCAGACCTCCCAAGGTGGGCACATGGCCCCATGTGCCATTATGTTCTCTATGTATCTTCTAACCCAGGAGGATAATGGCCTCCTCACTGTCACTGCATGGAGAAATCAGCACCTGCAGACCTTGCTGCACTTCTTCTTCCTCGTCAGGTTTCCTTTGTGGAGATCTGCTGCGCCACCGCCGTTGTGTCAAAAATGATGAAGACTTTCCTTGTCACCAGGAAAGTGACATTTGTGTTGCCTGCTGGCTGGCACAGTCATTTTCCCCCTTCTTCCTGGCTATCACTGAGTTCGTGATCCGCTCTCAGTGATGTCCTTTAATGGTGATGTCACCATAGGCAAACTGCTCCATTACACCATTCTCATGAAAAAGAAAATCTGCTTCCTGCAAGCCCTGGTAGCGTGGGCATTGGGTTTACGGTCATCTTCACCCAGGTGGCTCTACTGCTGACTGGCATCAAGATGATTTTGCATCAAGAAAGCCACCGCTGGGATCCAAGTCCCCAGACTCGGCCTCTGCTGATCCTGATCCAGCACCTGCCACCACCCCCGCCTTGTACATGTCAAAGATCACCAAAGAGCTGGAGAACCTGTCCTATGAGGAAAGACTGAAGGAGTTAGGTCTCTTCTCCCTGGAGAACAGGAGGCTCGGGGCGGACCTCATCACAGTGTTCCAGTACTTAAAGTATGGCTACAAAGAGGACAGAGGCTCTGTCATCACAAGGAGCCACAAGGAGAAGACAAGGGCCAACGAGTACAAGTTGCACCGGGAGAGGTTTCATCTTGACATAAGAAATACATTCGTTACAGTAAGAACAATCATGCACTGGAAAAACCTCCCCAGGGATGTGGTAGGGTCCCCATTGCTGGAAGTTTTCAAGATGCGATTAGACAAGGTGGTAGATAATCTCACCTAGGGTCTCTTTCCAGTCATGAAAGACTGGACCAGACGATCTTTCGAGGTTGTGAGGGGTTGACCTTGGCTGGCTGCCAGGTGCCCACCAAGCCATTCTATCACTCCCCCTCCTCACCTGGGCAAGGGGAGAAAATACGACGGAAGGCTCGTGGGTTGAAATAAGGACAGGGAGATCACCCAGCAATTACCGTCACGGGCAAAACAGAGTCAACCTGGGGAAACTAATTTAATTTATTGACAATTAACCACGGAGTAGGATAATGAGAAATAAGAACAAATCTAAAACCACCTTCCCCCCAGCCTTCCCTTCATCCTGGGCTCACCTTCTTCACTCCTGACGTCTCTACCTTCTCCCGCATGAGTGGCGCAGGGGGACGGGGAATGGGGGTTGCGGTCAGTTCATTGCACGTAGTCTCTGCCACTCCTTCCTCCTCACGCTGCTCCCCTGCTCTACTGTTGTGTCCCACCCACGGGAGACAGTCCTTCACAAAATTCTCCAACGTGGGTCCTTCCCACGGGCTGCATTTCTTCATGAACTGCTCCAGCGTGGGTCCTTTCCAAAGGGTGCAGTTATTCAGGAACAGACTGCTCCAGCATGGGTCCCCCACGGGGTCACAGGTCCTTCCAGAAGACTTGCTCCAGCGTGGGCTCCTCTCCACAGGACCGCGGTTCCTGCCAGGAACTTGTTCCAGTGCAGGCTCTTCACAGGGTCACAGCTTCCTTCAGGGTACATCCACCTGCTCCGGGCTGAGGTCCTCCATGGGCTGCAGGGTGGATATCTGCTCTGCCGTGGTCTTCCATGGTCTGCAGGGGCACAACGTGCATCACCATGGTCTTCACCACAGGCTGCAGGGGAATCTCTGGTCTGGCGCCTCTGGAACACCTCCTCCCCCTCCTTCTTCACTGACCTTGGTGTCTGCACAGTTGTTTCTCTCACATGTTCTCACTCCTCTCTCCCGGCTGCTCTTGTGCAGCAGTTTTTACACCTTCTTAAATATGTTATCACAGAGGCGCTAGCAACATCGCTGACTGGCTCAGCTTTGGCCAGCGAGGGGTCCATCTTGGAGCCGGCTGGGACTGGCTCCATCTGGCATGAGGACAGCTTCTGGCATCTTCTCACAGAAACCACCCCTGCAGACCCCTCCGCAACCAAAACCTTGCCACATAAACCCAATACAACCTTCCAGCCTGGACTCTTCTATGATTCTATAATCCTCTCAGTGATGTCCTTCAAAGCTGCTGTTGCCCTATGCAAACCGCTCCACCGCACCACTGTTATGACAAAGAAAATCTGCATTCTAAAAGAGTGTGTTGCTTTGAAGACTAATATTTTTTTGAGAGAAAATGGGATGCCGCATGGCTAATAGCCTCTTCATTTCTTAGACTTGTTCACCTAAAGAGACATACTGTGTAGGCAGGGAATAGCAAAGACTGCAGTGCTGGGAAGGCCCTGGCCTGCATGTGAGGAGCAGCGGTGGTGTGAGCAGAGCTTGGCTGGCCCTGCCTCAGAGCATGTGGGGAGCCAGGGAAGCTGTGTATGTGCCGGGTCATGCCCAGCCTTCGTGCTATGGTTGGGTTGGTGCCTGTGCAGTACCGCCATGTCCCTAGGGCACAACCGAAGCTGGACCCGTGGGGCTGCCCGTGAGGGTCACGCACACAGGGAAGAGGAACTGGAGCTGCCTGGGTGCTGGCAACTGACCCCAGGGCTTGGGCAACAGGTCTCATTAGGAGGAGGTGAAGCCTTGGTTTCCGGGCACAGAAAGAAGATGCCCAGCGCCCAGAGAGATGGACAAAGATGGTGTCTCTGCCCTGAACTGAGGGCAGGAGGAGCATGAGTGGAACCTCACGTTGTTCACGGGGTGCTGTGTGCCCGAGCCGCTATTTTGATCCCAGCAGGGCCTTCAGGAGTTCATTTTCTGCACCCAGGAGACCACGGATACCTGAGGGATGCCAGAATTTAGGGCATTGTCCAGGGCTGAAGGCCAAGGCCTAAAAGGAAATTTTCAAGTATAATTGAAAAGCATACCTAAATGCTGACATTCATAGTGAAGCCACAAGTTGTTCACACAGAGTCAGGGAAGATGGACGCCTGAAACAAGCCATGGGAGCCTTCTGGGGGTGCTGGTTTCACAGGGAGTGGGGACTTCATTGCGTAGACTGAGTGTGGTTGATACCAATCCTAACTTATGAATTACCTCAGCCCTGCATATCAGGAGAGCAGCTGGGCCCTGACAGGTGCTGAAGGACTGTATGAGGCACCTATCTCATCTGCCTGTGCCCATGGACCCTAGATCAGGTAATGGAGGG
>NW_008823956.1:185047-187696 GCF_000699105.1 Pygoscelis adeliae | reverse complement strand
AAGGTCTTTTCCAACCTAAACGATTCGATTCTATTCTATGAGGATTATGGAGAGGTGGGGGTGGCCTGTGAGACCACGCACAAGTCATTAACACATGGTTAGGGGAAGGGTCGAAGGTGGGGACAGCAGAGGGGAGGGGAGGGACACGGGGTGGAAAATGGAGAGGAGGGTGAGTAGAAAGGGTGAGCCTCATGTCATCAGTGGCCAGTCAGTATTTCTGCCTGACAGCCCTGTGCCTGCTCACCACAGTGTATCCTAGCTTATGATATCATTTCTATGTGTCCACCTGGGTGGACAGAATTTCATTCTCTGTCCCAGGTCCAGATGCCAGCAAATGGAGAAGAGGCCACAGGTCCAGGGCTCATAGCTCCGTGCGTCAGCAGCTGGAGAGACCAGCATGTGCGTGTATGTGTGTCAGGTCCAAGGACCAGTCATGGGAAGGACCTGGGAGCATTTATATTTTTCCCTAGCGCATTTAACCTCATGCGTGTGGATGTGTCTGCACAGTTCGCTAGCAGATTTCACACCGGATTAGCCTGCGAGCAGGGGGGAAATCTGTATCTGGAAAGGCTCAAAGCCTGAGCCCGATGTGGGTAGGGGAGTCCGGGTCCTGGGAATGGGTATTAGGCAGGCTGAGAGCCCGGGCCAATCTTCGAGAAGTAACACAGCAACCTATACATAACGCTACCATAGGGGCTAACTTATTAAAATCAAAATGTTCTTATAGTTGATTATTTCATAACCTAAAGATTCAGTAAAACTTAAGATCATCTTCAACATCAGCAGCTGGAGAGACCAGCATGTGCGTGTATGTGTGTCAGGTCCAAGGACCAGTCATGGGAAGGACCTGGGAGCATTTATATTTTTCCCTAGCGCATTTAACCTCATGCGTGTGGATGTGTCTGCACAGTTCGCTAGCAGATTTCACACCGGATTAGCCTGCGAGCAGGGGGGAAATCTGTATCTGGAAAGGCTCAAAGCCTGAGCCCGATGTGGGTAGGGGAGTCCGGGTCCTGGGAATGGGTATTAGGCAGGCTGAGAGCCCGGGCCAATCTTCGAGGGATCCAGGAGTGTGCAGGCACTTGGGAGACGAGCTGGCGACTGCACGCACGTGTTTGCTGGCAACCGTCATCAAACTGCACTAGCTGGCAAGCAGGAGGAGACACGCACACCAAGTGAGAGGGCCCAGGATCTGGGCAGGGATGTTAGATGGATGGAGGGCCCACGCTGACGTTTGGGTGTGCTTGTGAATCCAGAGAGCAATACCGTGTGTGTTTTCACCGGTGACATTCAGTCCTGTTTAGCCAGAGAGGAGGAGCGGGACTTGACTCTCTCCACTGACCTTTTATGCAAGTTCTGGTAGTCTTACATGTGGGTGTCGTTCAAGGCAATGCTCTGCTTGTGGCAGTCTGTGGGGCTGGCTGTATCAGTGTCTCCTGCATGCCTCTGCGTGTGTGTGTGTGTGCGCATGCGCGCGTGTGTGTATACACGGCTGCGGGGAGCACAGCTGTCCTACTGGCAGATCCTGCAAAAGGGAAAGCAGCAGCCACCTCCACTGGCCTGGGACAGAGAGTCCTCAGGGTGCACCAGGATGGGCTCCAGGGGCTGGAGAGCAGGAATTCTGGGGTGCCTGAGTCTGGTGGAGGCAGCAGCTTTCTGACATCATTTAACACATGTCCTTTACAGGAACTTACCAAGTTTGGGAGACATATTGTGACGAAAAAGAGGAGGACTTAAGGCAATCACCTCCACTAATTGCCAGTGAAAACTCTGGACTGAACGGAGTGCAAGCCAGCGTGGGATTCGTCTTTGCTCAGTTTTGCCACCTGAAAGTTTGCTTTTGAGGTTAGATTTTAGGTGGGTTTTTTTCCCCCAGTCAATGGAGGTAGACCTCTCCTGCACTAGTGAGAAAGAGCTAGGCACTTCATTTCAAAGTTCTGCTTCTTAGATTAACGTACAGTCATGTAACATCCTTTTCTAGAGCCTTCCCCTGTAGTAGGATCATGCTATAAAAATAGCAATAGGGTGGGCTATGAGTCATCCCTCTCATTATCCCGGGAATATTAGATAGAAACAGGTCTCCCAAGGAATACCTAAAAAATGTTAACATGTTTCACAAGTGAAGAACGAAATGGAATCCAGAGAAGAGCTGGTATCTTCTGAAAGTCTACCTCAAGCTGTCCACACATGGAGGGGGAGAGAGGAATGTGTTTGCGACGGCAAGCATCCTTCTGTACGGCTATGGCAAACTGAAGTCACGCTCAGATTGCTGTGTAGGTCTTGGCAAGGATGTTCAGAAGAAAAAGAAACAGAACACGAGGAAACAGAAAACAAGCTAAGTGCGACCTGTGCTTAGGCCTGCGATCTGAACTGAGGGCCATTTCATACTGTCGTGGTTTAACCTCAGTTGGCAGCTAAGCACCACGCAGCCGCTCGCTCACTCCCCCCACCCAGTGGGATGGGGGAGAGAATTGGAAGAGCACAAGTGAGAAAAACTCGTGGGTTGAGATAAAAACAGTTTAATGATTGAAATAAAATGATAATAATAATAATACACAAAGCAAGTGATGCACAGCGCAATTGCCCCCCCCCCGCCAACCGATGCCCAGCCAGTCCCCGAGCAGCGGCCCCCCCGGCCAGCTTCCCCCA
>NW_008823956.1:178505-181903 GCF_000699105.1 Pygoscelis adeliae | reverse complement strand
TAATCTTCCCCGGCACCGAGGTCAGGCTGACAGGCCTGTAGTTCCCCGGATCCTCCTTCCAGCCCTTCTTGTAGATGGGCGTCATGTTGGCAAGCTTCCAGTTGTCCGGGACCTACCCCCAGGACTGCTGATAAATGATGGAGAGTGGCTTGGCGAGCTTCTCCGTCAGCTCCCTCAGCACTCTCGGGTGGATCCCATCTGGCCCCATAGACTTGTGAGCATCCAGGTGGCGTAGTCACCAACGGTCACTTTCCCTGGGTCTGTGAGGGGCAGCAGCCCCGGACCCCGTGTCAGCTGCTGCCTGCCTTCACCATTCAGGAGCAGAGACAGGGTCTGCCATGGGCGAGGGGTGGGTGGGTGTGGCCTTATATGTGTGGCCTGGCCCCCCTGCACACAATGGAGGGGTGGGGCAGTATGGCCTTTGTGGTGGGTTGACTTTGGCTGGCTGCCAGGTGCCCACCCAGCTCCTCTATCACTCCCCTCCTCAGCAGGACAGTGCGGAAGAAAATAGGATAAAAAAGAACTTGTGGGATGAGATAAGGCAGTTTAGTGAGGAAAAAGCAAAGGCCGCACGTGGAAGCAAAGGAAAACAAAAAGATTTATTCTCTACTTCCCAAGAGCAGGCAATGTCCAGCCACTGCCTAGGAAGTAGGGCCTTTGGGGGTGGGGGAGGGCAGTTTGGAGAGAAGCCTTGGTGCTGTGGGAGCACTGCTCAGCAGTAGCCAAAACACTGGTGTGTAATCAAGAGCTTTCTAGCTACAAATACAAAGCACAGCACTATGAGGGCTGCTATGGGGAAAGTGAACTCCATCCCATCCAGACTCAGTACAGCCTTACATGGTCTGTCCTGGCTGCACTGCATTCAAAGGAGAGGTGCAGCGTGTTACAGAAGAAAAAGCTGCAATGTAAGGATGTCTTCCAAGACATGTGCAATAGGACTTAACAAACCGTGGCCTCACCTGTACAAGTGGGTTTCCTGCTAGAAGAAACCAGACCAAACTGTCTGAAAGCAGCAAAGTGGCAACAAAATTGTGCAAACTCAGCTAATAAATATGCATTTGGGGCACTTGCACAGGGGGGTTGTGTGTACAAATGCTAAAAATTGAATGGTAACTGATGGTATCATAGCCAAAGCCAATAGGTTGTGTAAATTGTAAAAATGAATACGTGCAGAGTCTTCAGATTGCTTACAAGGAATCAAGAATTGTAACACGGGGGCCTGCTCATGCTCCCAGCTGAGAGCCACCTTTATTGCTGGTGATAAAAAAGAGGTTTTTAGCTAGTGCGTACTTAGAATCATAGGATAGTTTGGGTCGGAAGGGACCTTTAAAGGTCATCTGGTCCAACCACCCCTGCAATGTGCAGGGACATCTTCAACTAGATCAGGTTGCTTAGAGCCCCATTCAACCTGGCCTTGAATATTTCCAGGGATGGGGCTTCTACTACCTCCCCAGGCAACCTGTGCCAGTGCTTCACCACCCTCAGCATAAAAAATTTCTTCCTTGTATCTAGTCTAAATCTACCCTCTTTTAGTTTAAAACCATTACCCCTTGTCCTGTTACTACAGGCCCTACAAAAAAGTTTGTCCCCATCTTTCTTATAAGCCCCCTTTAAGTACTGATAGGCTGCAGTAAGGTCTCCCCAAAGCCTTCTCCTCTCCAGGCTGAACAGCCCCAACTCTCTCAGCCTTTCCTCACAGGAGAGGTGTTCCATCCCTCTGATCATTTTCGTGGCCCTCTTCTGGACCCGCTCCAACAGGTCTGTGTCTTTCTTGTACTGAGGGCTCCAGAGCTGGACACAGTGCTCTAGGTGGGGTCTCACCAGAGCAGAGTAGAGGGGCAGAATCCCCTCTCTCAACCTGCTGGCCACACTTCTTTTGATGCAGCCCAGGATACAATTGGCTTTCTGGGCTGTGAGTGCACATTGCTGGCTCATGTCCAGCTTTTCATCCACCAGTACCCCCAAGTCCTTTTCCGCAGGGCTGCTCCCAATCCCTTCATCCCCCAGCCTGTATTGATACCAGGGGTTGCCCTGACTGAGGTGCAGGACCTTGCACTTGGCCTTGTTGAACCTCACAATGTTCACACAGGCCCACTTCTCCAGCTTGTCCAGGTCCCTGTGGATGGCATCCCATCCCTCAGGCATGTCAACCGCACCACTCAGCTTGGTGTCATCCGCAAACTTGCTGAGAGTGCACTCAATCCCACTGTCTATGTCATTGATGAAGATATTAAACAGTACTGGTCCCAATACAGATCCTTGAGGGACACCACTTGTTACTGATCTCCATTTGGACATTGAGCTATTGACTGCAACTCTTTGGATGCAGCCATCCAGGCAATTCCATATCCAACACCCATCCATCAAACCCATATCTCCCCAATTTAGTGACAAGGATCTTGTGTGGGACTGTGTCAAAGGCCTTACAGAAGTCCAGGCAGATGACATCAGTTGCTCATCCCTCATCCACCAACACAGTCACACCATCGTAGAGGCCACCAGATTAGTCAGGCTGACTTGTCGGTAGTTTCTAGGGTCCTCCTTTTTACCCTTTTTAAAAATGGGTGAGATGATACAACCAGAGTTGTTACCATGATGCTAATCTGAACTTTTCCACGCTAAATACACTAGAGCATATTGTTGGCCCGGGACAGGCTGGCTGAGCCCGTCCTTTTTTAATTTATTCATTCTTTCCCTCTATTTCTGGTGCTTTCCTTATCACTTCGTTGGTTTAAATTCATATGCAAGAGATGCTTCCAGCAGTGAATTGGGAGTGGGGCTTTTGTGGTGGGAAAACTGGGACTGATCCCAGCTCCACCATCATTTAGTATCATTGCCAGTCCCTTTCCCATCTAATTTTTGCCTCCCAATCCTGCCTCTCACCGGATTCTTCCTTGGCACGGCCTCTGGGGCCTGCCCCATCGCTGGCAAAGCTGCAGGAAGTTTTGCCTGACCAGAAGGGACCCAGCAACCCATCCCTGCAGGGGTGTGAAGGGTGGTTCCTTCTGGTGCAAGCCCAGAAACACGGACTTTTTTCCAAAAAAAAGGCAATTCCTTTTTCCTGCTCTTCCTCTGTCCTGTCCCTCCTTGCCCCTGCATGCCAGAGTAGGTGTGAAAGGGGATAGAGACCCCCGAGCGCATGGCCAAGCCGGTGACCCCTGCTCTCGCTAGGGAGCTGCGACTGTGCAAGGTCAGCTTGGCATTCCCAGCGGTGTGGGGGCCACATCTCTAGTCCTTGCTCCCTGGCCATCCCTGCTCGAAGTCGAGCAAGGGGAAGCTTTTGCTTTTGGGGGGCTGGAGACTTCCCGAACGCCGTGGCCACCGCAGGGGCTTTCCTGTTTTGCAGGGTAGGGTGGCCTTTGGCAGGAGAGGGAACGCAGCCGGCGCTGAGCTGGGTT
>NW_008823956.1:155930-178456 GCF_000699105.1 Pygoscelis adeliae | reverse complement strand
TGGAAAGCATCCTTAAAGATCTGCCAGCTCTGTTCTGCTCCCTTGTCCCTGAGGGCAGTTTCCCAGGGGGTCCTATTGAGTTATTCCTTGAACATCTGGAATTTTGCTTTCCTAAAATTCAGGGTCCTGACTTCACTCTTCACCTGACCCATATGCCTCAGGACTGCGAACTCCACCAGTGCATGACCACTGCAGCCCAGGCTGCCTCCAATCATGATGTCACCAATTAACTTACTTGCGTTGGTGACCAACAGGTCTAGTATTGCATCTCCTCTGGTAGGGCTGTCTATTACCTGGCTAAAGAAGTTATCCTCAATGCACTCTGGGAGTCTCCTGGATTGCCTACAGCTCGCCGTGCTACTTTTCTAGCAGATGTCAGGGTGGTTGAAGTCCCCCAGCAGGATGAGAGCCTGTGAGTGCAATGCCTCCTGTAGCTGGAGTAAGAAGGCTTTGTCAATAAGCCCCCCTTGGTCAGGTGGCCTGTAGTAGACACCAACCACAAGGTTCCCCTTGTTGCCTCAGTCTCTAATTCTTACCCATAAGCTTTCAACCTGCTCGTGGCTATTCTTCAGAGACAGCTCTTCACAATCTATCCATTTCATGACGTTGAGGGCAACCCCTCCACTCCTCCTTCCTTGCCTGTCCCTTCTGAACTAGCCATTGATAACCACACTCCAAGTCATGGGATTTGTCCCACCAAATTTCAGTAATGGCAGCTAGGTTGCAGCTTTCTAGCAGCACGGTGGCTTCCAACTCCTGCTGTTTGTTGCCCATGCTGCATGCATTGGTGTAGAGGCACTTCAGCTGGTCTGTCAGCCATGTCACCTTCCTAGACGAACACCCCTTAATTCCTTTGAGGTATTTCACTGGCGTTTCCCTGTTAGTTCCTATTACCTCAGGAGCCCCTTGCTCATCTCTGTAGGACTCCAAGTGTACTGCAGTGTACCCAGCACATCTCAGAGCAACAGGCTGAGGGCCCTTGCTAGCACCCCATCCCTCTAACCTTGGCGTGTCATCCCACAGTTTGTCACAAGCAAGCCTGATATTATCCCTCTAGCCCTCCAAGTCTAGTTTAAAGCTCTGTCAATAAGCCCTGCTAGCCTGTGACCAAAGACCCTCTTCCACCCTTGGGAAAGGTGAATCCCATCTGACACCAGCAGGCCTGGTCCTGTGTAGGCCATCCCATTATCGAAAAACCCAAAATTGCGGCAGTGACACCAGCCACAAAGCCATGTATGAATAGACCGGCTCTGTCTGTTTCTTCCAATGTTGCTGCCCACAACTGGAAGGATAGAGGAAAAAATAACCTGTGCTCCGGATTCCTTCACCAACCATCCCAAGGCCCTGAAGTCTCTTTTGATTGCACTTGGACTACGTGTTGCAGCTTCATTGTCACCCACATGGAAGAGCAGTAATGGGTAATAGTACAAGGGCCGTACCAGGCTAGGAAGATTCCTAGTGATGTCCTTAACCTGGGCCCCAGGGAGGCAGCAGACTTGCCCAAGAGGACGGTCTGTCAGGCATATTGGACCCTCAGTTTCCCTTAGAAGGGAGTCACCTACAACTATAACCCGTCTTTTCTTCCTCGTGGAGGTGGTCGTGATACAGGGGGTAGGCCTTTCTGACCTTGGTAACACCTCTAGTGTAGATGGACTGTCATCCACATCATCCATTGTCTGGCCTTCCACATTCAGAGCCTCATACCTGTTGTACAGAGGCACCTGGGAAGGCAAGGTGGGCAAGGAGGGGGTTCGCCTGCCACCCCAAGCATGGACTTGCCTCCATTCACTCCTTTCCTTTAAGCTACTGCCTTCAGCCTGGCAGGGGAAGGGTACAGGATCCCCTTGATTTTGGTTTTTTTCTGGTGGCCATCCCTGTTTCTGTCTCAGGGAGGGCAGAGCATGGTTCCACCCGTCTATCTCCTTCTCAGACTCCCCGATGCTCCTTAACCTTTCTACCTCCTCTTGTAGCTCTGCCACCAGGCTGAGCAGATTATCCACCTGGTCAAACCTCACTCAGCTGTTCTCACTACTGCCATCTGTTACCAGTGAAAGGCTCTGGCTCTCCCCGCAGCCTGAGGCCTGGATGGCTGCATGGTTTTGTGGGAGCTCTGTCTGGGTTGCCAAGTCCATTTTGGCAAGTGCAGAGGACATAGCTTTCTGCCAGGTGGATTCCATAGCTAAGCTCCTTCTGAGAGGGTGATGACCACCAATTGAACTCACCTCTTGAGCTGGTAGGGTGACGATGCCCTTCCTGTGCACCCTTCCACACAAACTGCCACGCAAACTGCCACGCCACACCCTGGCTGCTGTGCCACACTCCGTTTGCCTGCTCTGTTGGCAGCGCTGCTGGCTGCTAGCACTCCCTAGGCTGCTTTTTATAAGTGTGGGGTGGCCGTGGTTGCTCTGGCAACTCCCAGGCCTCATCAGAGTCTCTCACAAGAGCTGCCAGCTCCTGACGGGTCTCTCCACTGCCCTGGCACTTCCCTGCCTCAGGAAACCTCCCTGTGTGCCAAGATCTGCCACTCCACTGTGGATCGGGCCAGCTCCAGGGCAGCTCGCCTTGGCAGGTGAGTATGGAGGTATTCATGGGATAGGATATGAAGGAATGAAAAGGCAAAGCCTTGCGTAGGTTTCAAGGAAGGGGATTTGGGAACTGCAAGAGACTGGACTGGAGGTGCTGACGGGACAGGATTATAGGGGGTGAAGGCGAGGAATTAGACATCTAAATAGAGGGGATTGGGGGACACCAAGTAATGTGACTGGCAGGGACTGACGGTAGAGAGGATTCAGGGAGACCAAAATGAGGGACTGGGAGCCCCTTCTCCAGCCCACACACCCCAGGGGACCCACGTGTCTGGGTGTCCCTACTCCGCTCAAGAGGGCCCCCAGGCATCTGGGACCTGCCTAGGAACTCCACTGTCCCCTGGGGACCCAGGCGCCCTGGCTCCGCCTAGGAACCCTGCTGTTGCCTGGGGACCTGGGCACCTGGGCTCCGCCTAGGAACCCTGCTGTTACCTCGGGACCAGGCATCTGGGTGCTATGCTTTGGGGCCATGGGGTCGTGGTGGGTGCCCCTGATGCTGGTGCTGGCCCCCTGGCTCCCTGGAAACCCAGGCATCCAGGCAAGAGGCATCCAGGCAAGAGGACCTTGCCTGTGGCAGTGGGTGGCCCTGGCGTCCTGGCTCCCTGGGGTGCACCCCTGCCTGCTCTGCTTCGGGCCCCCCATTGAGCGGGCACGGGTCTGCCGTGACATTACTGGGGCCCCCCTCAATGACCCCCGACATCGACACTGCCTTGAGGCCCTCGTCCAGGCTGCTGTGCCACTCGCCTCTGTCACTGTGGGTGCGTCATGGGACCCCAGGGACATCCAACCCAACAGGGACCCTGCCCAAGGACCCCCATCCTGACTGGCACCTCCATCCCACCAGAGACCTCCACCCCAAGGGGGACCCCCACCCTGAACAGGACCCCAGAGCCCACTTCAACCAAAGCCCTCACGCTGACACTGGCCAGGATCCCGGCCAACTGGGGACCCCTTTCCTAAACAGGGACCTCAGGGACCCACCCCAGGCAAGAACCCAACCATGCCAAGGTCTCCCCAGTCCTGACCTGGACCCCAGGGACCTCTGGGAACCCCAACCCTGCCTGGGATGCTGAGAATCACCCAACACTGACCAGGGACAGACTGGCCCTTCCCAGGACCTCAGGAATCCCCAGGGATACCTGACCCTTCCCAGTACCCCTAAACCCTGATCAGGACTCCAGGAACCCCCAGAAACCCCCAGCCCTTACTGGACCCTCCCATCCCTGAACCTCCAAGCCCAACCCTGTACTGGTCCCAGTGCCCCTCTACTGGTCCCAGGGTCAGGGCAGCGCAAGGCACTTCGGGAGATCATCATGGATGCCCTGCATTTTCTGGAGAAGCAGAAGGACATGAGTGAGCAGGGGACATGGGACATGTGAGGGGGTAGGGCCAGGACATGGGGCATGGGGGATGGGACATGGAGGTCTTGAATGGGGGCTGTGGTGAAATATAGGATATATGGAGGTCTGGGGGCTGTAAGGGGATATTTGGGGAATCCTGAGGGTATATGGGCTTCAAGTTATACAGCTTCTGGGGGCTTTTGAGGGGGTATTTGGTGATATATGGGACTCCACGATGCATATATGGGGTCGAGGAGAGTTGTACAGGGGATCTGTGGGGTCCAGGGAGTGTTTATGGTGATCGGGGAGAAGGCACATTGTCTCACCTGGATGTCTGGGTCACCCCAGAGCCCTTTGAGGTGTCTCTGCAGGAAGCCGTCGACATAATCTGGGTGAAGCTGAGCCACCTGGAGGAAGGTATGGGGCCAGTGGGGACACCCTGCAGGACTCCCACCCTGGGGAACCCCTGGGACCCCCGCTCGAGGGACTGTTGCAGAGACCCCCACCCTGGACATCTACACCTCAGGGACCCCCACCCTGGGCACCCCAAGCCTGGAGAAACCCCCAGGGACCCTGTCTGGGCTGGACAAGGGCTGAGCCCTGACAGCTCATCACAGGGATGTGGATCCCCAATGATCCCCAGTCTAATGCTGCTTCCTCCCCACCAGCTCCAACCTGTGTCCCCCCCTGTGGTAAGTGCCCATCCCTCTGTCTTGCCACCCCCTGTCCCCTAATACATCTCCCATTCACCTGGGACCACCAAGTCTCTGCCTCCCAGGATACCAGCCAGCTGCCCGCGTCTTCCAGTGTGCTACCTGCCGCCTCGTGGACTGCCAGTTTCCCCTGGACTGCCCAGGTATGGGGCCATGGTAGACCCAGGCATCCAGGCTGGGCTAAGCCCACCCCAGAACTGAGTGCCTCCAGGGCTCTGGGGGCAACCGTCATTTCTCAAATGTGGGCATGCCTGCTGGGCCCACCATGAGCGCACAAGATCGTGCCAAGGTGCATGCCTACCCATCCCCACTGCAAGCACGTGAGCACATGCAGTCGCACAGGAATGCAATAAGTTCTGTAAGTGCGTGAGCAGATGTGAACTCACATGCCTGTCAATGCTCCCAGTGCAGGACATGTGGGCCCGCGCGGATGAAGCCATCACACTGCACTGCGATGTGCCCTTTGCCACCCCTCCTGACCCGCCCATTACCTGGATGTTTGCCAAGGATGTGAGTTGCACATGCATGTGCAAGGGTGTACGCAGACATTAATGAGAGGACTGGGCATGGGTAGCAAGGCCTGCATGTACACAGTTGTGCACTTGGCATGAGGACTATCAATAGTTACAGGTATTGCTTATAGAGTAGATATGTGTGCTGTAAGTAGCATGTGTGTAAGCATGCACAGGATGCAAGCAAGTGCTCACCCATGTGAAGGTTGCACACAAGCAGGAGGCAGGTCACTCGTGTGTGCAGATTCATGTACACTTCTGTGTACATGTGTGAAGGAAGTGACTTTTTGCATATGCTCTGCTTGTGCATCCCTGTGTGCACACACACAGGGCACGAGGAGCACATGTGGGACATGAGGTGCATGCACATGCATGAGCAAAGCATACAAGAAGCATGAAGGGGACATGACTAGCATGTTCAGGACACGAGTGCCTTTGCATGCACATGTATGCTGTTTCGTGTACCTGGTGGACCAGGCTGCACTGATGAGTTCCCCCATCCCCAGCTGCGCACACAGGATCTGGCACTGTTTGAGGAGCTGCAGGGGAGTGCGGAGGGAGCACTCAGTCTGACCCTCCAGGACCCCACTCCAGGAACCATCGCCTGTCGCCTGGGGGTCCTTTCTGAGCCCTTGGTCCGCAAGTACTTCTACCTCAATGGTGCGCCCAGACACCTGAGTGCCCTGGGGGCAGTGAGCAGTGTGGGGTGGAGCAGGACCCCAGACACCAGGGTCCATAGGAGGGGTGTGCATGGGGGTGTGAGGAGGGTGCCAGGACACCTGTGCCCATGGTGGACAGGTGGAGTGGAACAGATGTTCCCTGATGCCTGGCTCCTCCGGGGGCAGTAGGGCACATGGGGTGGAGCAGGGACCCCCAGATGCCTGGGTCGCTGGGGGCAGTGAGGTCTGTGGCTGGAGCAGGTTCTGCAGGGACACCTGGTGCCTGGGGGGCAGTGCCTCATGACCCAACGTGCCTGGGTCCCCACAGTATCAGGGGGAAGCATGGAGGCAGAGCAGGGACTCCAGACTCGGTTCAGAGCTGTGCTGCGCTGGCCCCACGGCAGGACCTCCCTGCACCATACGGCATCGCTGGGGCTGGGGCTGGCACTTGGCTCCATGGCACTTGTGCTGCTGCTGGTGTGAGTCCTCCTGACTTGTAAACCTTACCCTCAAAATCCCCATGCTTCTGGGGCTCCGTGCAGACCAGCATGGGCCTCCCAAACCCCACTGGACCCTCAGTCCCCTGGGATTCCCTACAAATGTGAGGGGACCTGGGTGTCCGAGGGGGGCCATAGACTGCCAGGACTCCTAAACTCACACAGCCCCCTATTTCCCCCTGGGACTCCCATTGTCCTCTGGCCCATTCCAGGACCCCTCCCTTGCACCAGGACCACTCCAGGCTGCCTTGCTTCCCCCCAGATTTCCTAATTGCCCCCGAGCCCCTGCCACTTTCCCCCATTTTTCCCAGAAGCCCCACTGTCCCTTTGTCTCAGTTACAGTTAGTTGACCCAGTTGCCCCCAGGGTCCCATACTTTCACCCTTAGACTCATCAGTTGCTCCCAGGACGCCCCAGTTGCCCCTTGGGCCCCCCAGATGCCCCATGATCCCCTCCCCCCTGGATGGGCATATAGGGTCTCCTCCCCCCTCCTCCTCTTTCTCCATTCCTCCTTCTGCCTCCCAGGGCCATCTGGCAATGCTGGAGCCTCCCAGAGCTCAGTGACCCCTGGACATCCCACAGACCTGGACAACAGGGTCCCCCAGGGGATTCCAGAAGCCTGGATTCACCCTAGGGGAGTTTGACACACGGATCCAACCCTGAGGACCAAAATTTCTGCAATTGCTTTTCTTGCATTGGGGGTGGCATGTGCAAATGGGAACAGTCTAAAAACAGAATGACAGAGTTCTAAAATTCTGGATTATGCTGGAGATAGAGACCTGGGGGTCTTGGGCTTGCATACAGAAATCTATGGGCTTGCATACAGAAAAACTGGTACTGGGCAGCGCATAAGCAGTCCAAAATATGGTTCTGACACTCCTGACCCTGCATTTCAACAGCTAGCACTAAGGGAAGGTCAGACTGCTACCTGTAGGAAAGCTTTCTCTTGATACTGTTGTATCAAAGATACTCATGTATAATAATACCTTTATATGTCATGGCCACTACAAATGCCAAATTACTTTCTCCTCTGATTGTTTGCCTAAAAGCATTTCATCACATATTTACTTTTATACCACTGTATAACTCAGGTGACTTCAATTTGGTAATTTGGATAAATTGCTGCTACAGATTTTTTGGACATTATGTCTGTAACAAAACAGCCAAACAGTAGAGGAAGAAAGTTGTATGATTCCTTGAAGAAGAGATTTAAAAAAACAAACAACCTTAAGACTGTGATCACAGTATCTTCAGTGCTCTACGTTGCCTTTAAATGTACCTAGACTTACGTTAGAAAAACAACTACCAGAAAAATATGAAAAAACAGGCTGCAAACCCAGTACACGCAGAGTATGTCCATATCCCATTGGTGCATTTGGTCCCAAGCAATTGGTAAAACGCTTCCGCCACCTGGGCTGACATTCCAGCTGTACTTAAATCTGCAGTGCTGTCAGTGCTCGTTGTCGTTGAGGAGCCTGAGCTGCAACCTCTGGGCTGAAGCCCCAGCCTGTGCTCCCCCACATCCCGCAAAGGCCGGTCCTGATCCCAGCAAGGACCTTCTCCTCTTGCCGTCATCTGGTAACGCCACAGAGCCACCGTGTGCTCATCCAGGAGACTGCAGCTCACATTTCCCATCCAAATAACATTTCCCATTAGGAACACACCGTGTTTTTGTGATCCCTGCCTATTTCTTCTGCTGCTAAGTGGACTGGGGGATGGCAGGGCGGAACTCGCACTCCTTTCAGTCACAGGTTTCCCTCAGGCAGATGGCTGTGTGAAGCAAAGGGAAGGGGATGAAGCTCTTCCCATCCTGAATGCTGATGACAGGAGCGTACACAACTGGCAAACGAGGGTGACAGAAAGATGCAGCCACCGGGCATGGGCTCTCCCTTCCTCTCAGACCTCTCGGGCTCTTTTCATGCCTCTGTCACAGGCCACAGCAAGCGCTGGAGGGGCTCAGCACGAAATGGAGCAGCCAAGGGCAGAAAGGGAGCTGGTTTGCTGTAGTCCCACAGTGGAGGTCTTGCTACATGGTCATTTCCTACATGGAGTGCAGTAACCCTGTCCTCCAGGACCCTGACTCCTTATTGCATGCTCTGGAGCTGTTTGGTGGGGGGCTCAGCTGTACAGCAGCAGCTCAGACAGCCTTGCTGGAGCTCTAGCACAGAAGCCATCAGCTGCCAAGCACAAAATCCAGTTCCTGAGACTGTCCAAAGGGACTGACTGAGGGGAATGAGCCCTTATGGCCCACTGCAGGTTGGGGCTGACTGAGGGTCTCAGTGATGAGACAGTCAGAGCGGGCCCTCCTCAGAGATTGCAGCAGCTCTCAGGCCTGGCTATCACTTTGGAGAGGAGGCTGGCAGTGCATCAGGGAGTGTACCAGCATCCTCAGAGGTGATGTGCCATGCTCTGCACCACCTACCTTGCCACCCCAAGCAGACGAACCCATGGAAGTGGGGGAGCACCAGCCCACACTCCTCACCCCAAAAGCAAAAAAGTAGATGGAGACAGGGGACGTGTTTTTATTATATATGTTTGCATTATGTTTTCCTTATATATTTCCTGCAAACAAGCAGGAAATCAAGCAAAAGTAGCAGAAGGCTTGTGTGGATGAGCAAGGAGTTCCTGAGTAAACTCAGACATATAAAGGAAGTGTTCAAGAGATGGAAGCAGGGTGTGATGGCTGTCCAGTCATTCAGGGATGGGACTGGGAAAGCCAAGGCTGGCCTGGAGTTGAGTCTGGCAAGGGTTCCCAAACCAAAGGAATACTAGGGAAAACATGGGTCTGCTGCTGAATCCCCATTCAGGAGCCCTGGTGACACAGGACATGGAAAAGGCCAAGGTACTCAATGATGTCTTCACTTCTATCTTTACTGGGAAGACCAGCCTTCAGGAATCCTAGGCACAAGAGATCAGGGGGAAAGTCTGAAGCAAGTAAGACATGCTCTTGGTGGAAGAGGAGCAGGTTAGGGAATACTTAAGCAAACTGGACATACAGAAGTCCATGGGCCCTGATGGGATGCACCCACAAGTGCTGAGGGAGCTGGCCAATGTCATTGCAAGGCCACTCTCAATAATCTTTGATCGACCCTGGCAATTGGGAGAAGTGCTTGAAGACTGGAGGAAAGTAAATGTCACTCCTATCTTCAAGAGCAAGAAGGAGGACCCAGGGAACCACAGGCTGGTCAGCCTCACCTTGATCCCTGGGAAGGTGATGAAGCAGCTAGACCTGGAAACCATTTCCAGGCACATGAAAGACAAGAAGGTGATCTGGAGTAGTCAGCACGGATTTTCAAGGGGAAAATCATATTTCAGTAACCTGATAGCCTTCTACAATGAGGGACTAGCATGATGGATGCGGGGAGAGCAGTGGATATTGTTTACCTCAATTTTAGTAAGCTTTTGACATGGTATCCCAAAACATCCTAGCAGACAAACTGGCTAAATATGGGTTAGATAAGTGAACAGGGAGGTGGACTGAAAACCAGCTGAATGGACAGGCCCAGAGAGTGCTGATCAGGGGCACAAAGTCCAGCTGGACACCAGTCACCAGTGGTGTACTCCAGGAGCCAATCCTGGGGTCACTCAGCTGCAAGGTAGGTCTGCAAAAAAGGACATGGAGATCCTGGTGGGCAAGAAACTGACCATCAGCCAGCAATGTACGGTCATGGTAAAGAATGCCAACAGCATCCTGGGCTGCATTAAGAGGAGTGTTGCCAGCAGGTTGAGGGAGGTGATCCTTTCCCTTTATTCAGCACTGATGAAGCCATACCTGGAGCCCAGTTCTTGGTTCCCCAGTTTGGGAGAGACATGGACATGCTAGACAGAGTTCATCAAAGGGCCATGAAGATGATGAAGGGACTGGAGCATTTCTCCTTTGAGGAAAGACTGAGAGAGCTGGGACTGTTCAGCCTGGAGGAGAGAAGGCTCGGGGGGGGACCTCATCAATGTGTATCAATACCTGAAGGGACGGAATGAAGAAGTGGGAGCCAGGCTCTTTCCAGTAGTGCCTAGTGCCAGGACAAGAGGCAATGAGCACAAATTGAAATACAGGCAGTTCCAGCTGAACACAAGAAAACACTTTTTCACTGTGAGGGTGACCAAACACTGGCAGAGGTTGCCCAGGGAGGGAGTCTCCATCTTTGGGGATATTCAGAACCCAACCAGACACTTTCCTGGGTGGCCTGCTGTAGCTGACCTTTCTTGAGGAGAAGGTTGGACCAGGTGATCTCAAGAGGTCCTGTCACATCTTGCCATTACATCCCAATGAACTGGCAAGAGAGGCCATCACATTGCCACCTGCCTCAGCAAACCCCTTGTTTCCCCAGCAGCAGAAAACATCTTACCTCAATGGCAGCAAAGAGGGCCTGGTCAGACCACACTTACTAAGGTCCCATATTGCAGTATCCCCTATCCTCACCTTCCTGGATGGGCACACACTCCAAAACAATCCTCTAGTTGAATCAAGGGCCTCCCATGGTTTCATGGCCTCTGAATTTGCCCAGAGCACCCAGACCCTTACCCAACCCACCCCAAATGCTGTCACTGTTACAGATGGGAGAAGAACACATGGTGGGGCTGTAACCCAAGAGACCTTAGAGTAACGTGGCACTTGGGCACCCAGAGATTCTGTCCTTTGACCCTAGTTAAGGAAGCACAAATCTGTGTTTAACTGGCACTTGGGATCCTTGTGCTTCCCTGTGGGAAGGGAAGACCCAGATCCCGAGGCAGGAGCTGGCCCCAGGAGCCATCAGGGGTTGCTTCCCCTACCACAGGGCTCTGCATGGGTTGTTCCAGAGATTCCCATGTTACTGCTTGGGAGGGCGGGCTGATGCCAGCGCCTTTGAGTCCTTTCCCCCTTCTCAGAGTGTAGTTTGCTGGGTTAAGGAGTTTAGCTGGCCACATCCAAAGTCAGCTCCTTCACTGAAAAGGGCTGTTGTGAAAAAAGCTAGAAGTGAGGGCCTGCTCCTCCTTCCCCTGGAGAGCTGCTTTTAAGCTGCGCCTTTACCATTGGCTACATGGCAGCTGTGCAGCAGCTATGTCTGCGCCCAGTCTCGTTCCTCCAGTTCTGCCCCTGATGGGAACTGCTGGCTTGGCCTCCAGGCTTGACCTCAGACCTTCCCTATCTCTGCAGACATGCTGGATCTGTGGCCCCAGCAAGCAATGGACTGTCACTATCTCCAGACTGGAGTCTTATCCCGACTTTCTACTGAGCATCCTGCACAAAGAGGTCCCTGCTGGGGCCTCTGGGGTGACAGAATTTGCAAAGGGAAACAGGGTGCATGAGAAGGCAGTGGAGGGCTTGGGGAGCACCTGAGGGCATACGGAGGGCTCTGGCATGAAAAGGAAAGCAAATGTAGGACACTGGGGTGCACTGCAAAGAAAATGGGGGGCTCTAGGCAGCACCAGAAGGCAAACAGAGGAGTCTGAGGGGTACAGGAGGGAAATTGGAGGCCTCCGAAGGTGCACCTTCTTTTGGGTACACCAAAAGGTAAATGGAGTGATTCTTAGGGGATGAGAGGATCAAATGGAAGCCTCTACATTGCACCAGAGGGCAAATAAAAGACCCTGGGGAACATCAGAGGGCACATCAAAATCATTCATTGAATTCTGTGTGCATTCAGATCCCCTCCATTCCCCTCCATGCACTCTCTACTCCCCCACATGCCACTGTGGTCCCTTCCATTCTTCTCTATGCGTGCTCAGGCTCCCTTTGTTCCCCCCTGTGGACCCTCAATTATCCCCCATTCCCTTTTGAGTGCTTGTAGATCCTCTCTGCTCCCCTACCTGTGCCTTGGAACCCCACAGTTCCCATCCAGGCATGCTCAGATCTCCTCCACTCCCCTTTGTGTACCCTCCAGTCCCTGCCATCCTTTCTGAGTGCCTTACATCCAAACCATGTCCCCTTTACATGCTTTCAAATTCCCCCTGTTCCCTTCTGGGTGCTTCTAGATCCCCTCGGACTCATTCTGTTCACTTCCAAGCACTCTCAGCTGTTCTCCATTCCTATCCAGCTGCTTTCACATCCTCTCCATTCCCCTCGTTGTGCTCTCTTGGAACCCCTCTGTTGTCCTCCTTACACAAACAGATCCCCTCCATTCCCCGCCTTGTATGCTCAAGTGTCCTCCATTTCCCTCTGTATGCACCCAGATCTCCTCTGTTCCCCTCCTCGCATACTCAGATCTCCTCTGTTCCTTTCAGTGTCTGCTTAGTGCTGACTTCTCCCCTCTGTGCACACTCACATCCTTCTTTTCCATGACAAGTGCCCTCAGATTCCCACTGTTGCCCTCCATCAACACTCAGATCCCACCCATCCCTTCTGTGGGTGCTCAGTTCCTATGGGTTCTGCCATCAGATCCCTTCCAGTCCCTCTGTGCACCCTCCATTCCCCTCCATTTTCCCTCCATGCACACTCGGATCCCCTCCATTCCCTCTCTATGCACACAGGGTCAGGCTTTCTGATTTCCCCTCTGTGCACACTCAGACCCCTCCATTCCTCTCTGTACATGCTCAGATCCCCGTTGCTGCCCTCCATCTGCCCAGTTTTGCTCCATTCCTGGAAAGACACTTGCTTTCCTCTGTAGCCACCCATCCTGCATGACCGGTCTCCCAAACCCAGTGCCCCAGAGACCACAGCTATCTCAGCTGGCCTACAGAAACCTTTTAGCCAGTGTCTGTCAGCAGGCCCATTCAGCTGCATCCTTGCAGATCAGGACTGTGGCCCACTGGGGAATAGAAACCTCTCCTGCTTCCCCCAGATGGAGATCGCCTAGGCCACAACACTGCCTGCTGTCATGCAGTACAGAAAACACCAGCTGCTCCAAATACTGTGCCACAACAGTCAGTCTCTCTGGGAGTCTCGGGACTGCTATGGCTTCCCCATCAAGAGCTAGGCTGGGCTTGTCAAAAGCACATTAAACAAGAACCAATTGACCTGGCAGCACCCTGCTGTAATGGTGGGAGGTGGGGACATTCCCAGTGTTTGCTCTCCACACTGATTGATGACTGGCATTCAAGTGTTTATTTACCGAGCTGCACTCTTCAGAGCTCCCAAATATGCTGTTCCCAGGGGAAATTCCATCCAAGGAGCTAAGCACTCACAGAAGAGACCATTCCAAGGACTCTTGCTGGCACGGGGGTTATTTTCTTTGCAGCTCAGGAAGCTATGCACCTAGAACCACAGGCACCTTCACCTCAGCTTGTGTTTTCTAAGGGCATAAAGGAAACCCAGCCCGATTTCCTCCTCCAGGAGAAAGGAAGTGGGGAGTGGGGGTAGGACCCACTCACTCCGCCCACTGCAGAGGGCCCTACAAAAGCCTTGTGAAACCTGCTGCTCCGCAGCTTTGTGCTCCAGAGGGCATTCGCGCATGGACGCCATGGGTGAGTACTGGGCTGGGAAGCGAGGCGCTCCTTGCTAGCAATGGGAGGAGCACAGGCAGGGCAGCCCAGCAACAGGGAGAGCCTCCGTGCACTGGTCCTCGCACACCGATGGGGAGCAGTGGCATCGGTGCCCTCTGAGGGCATGCTCACCTGGCACCCCTTTGAACACCAGCAGCTTGTGCCCTGCCTTCTGGCTCATCCCAGCCAGTCCCCTGCTTTAGGGGCCAGGAATGAAACTTGGCTCAGTCGGTTGTTGTGTGCTTAGTTTTGGGTGGAGCAATATCTCATGCATGACTTTTCGGGAGCTGGCCAAAGGGAAAAGGCAAGGTTGTCTACCCCTTGGGCAAAAGGGTTGAGGCCTTTTGGCAAGTTTTCCAGCTTGCACGGACCAGTCTGATGCTGCCCAGCGTGCTTGGTGCATTCCTTTTTTGCATCTCACATAGTCGTGTGACACTGTGCAGTGCTGGAGCCATGGGATTTCCCGCCTCTCTGGAGGGAGGGTCACATTTCATCTTTTCTCCATCTTTTCCCTTTCTAGCAGCCCAGTGCCTTCTACTCCTTGCTTGCGTGCTGGTCTTGGCTGCCCCAGGCCACTCCATGCATGTACAAACCCTAAACATCTTCAAGAAATCTCCCTCGAACGCTTCAGCGAGTGCTCTGAAGAAAACCAGTATGTAGCATCCCGTGGGCATCACAGTGCTCTCACCAACACCTTTCAGTTCCTTGGTCTGGGTCAGTCCTGGCTGGTGAACAACCCCAACCTATGCTCTGGGCCAGTGGAGGCTTGGTAAAATGGCCCTTGGGAGAGGGTGTGCTATGATGCCTCAGATCCAAAAAACACCTCCATAGTGTATACAGGCAGGCACACTGGGGAGAGGCAGCATCAACCCCAGGCTTTGCTCAGCTGGGGAGAGGAGCTCTGCCCATCCGTCAGGAAGGCCTTAACTGCAAGTTCTGTGTATGTGCATGTGTGTGTGCGCACTGTGCAGACTGGTAAGGGTGTCTGTGTGCTTGAAGGGGTCATTTTTCTCCTGTTCTCTCTGCCCCTTGCAGGGGCAAGGTCCTCTTCAGCTTCCTTCCAGTGTGACCCTGTTTTAGTGACACAACCCCTTTTTCAGGAGGCCCAAAGGAGCCCACTAGTGTCCATATCAGTCTCCTGGCCTGAAACCATCATAGCCCAGTGGGTCTGGTGCCTCCTGTTAGGTGTGCCATATGGAAGAGGAACAGAGGGCTGAGGCCAACCCACTCTCACCTCCAGCCAAGCACATTGACCTCTCTGGGCTGGGACAGCTGAGTATCCCCCAGGTATCCTGGCCAGAGGTCCCTCTATCCTGCCACAGGGTGAAACACGGTCTTGTCCTGTTGCACAGGCTTTTGTTAAATCATCCTCTCTCCTGCCCCAGGTTGGCCCAAGGACTGCAGCGAGGTCTCTGTTGGCAGCCCCAGCGGCGTCTACGTCATCCAGCCCACAGGACTGCACCCCATCGTGGTGTACTGCGAAATGAACGTGACGGACGGGGGCTGGACGGTCATCCAGAGGAACCGGCAGAGCACGGAGATCACCTGGGCTGAGTCCTGGAGCACCTACAAGTACGGCTTTGGGAACGTGCACACCGAGTACTGGCTGGGCACCGAGTACATCCATCAGATCTCCCAGCAGAAGGTCTACCAGGTCAGGTTTGTCATCTGGGATGCCGCAAACAACATCAACTTCGCAGACTACAACCTCTTCAGCCTGGAAGATGAGTCCCACGGCTACCGGCTGAGGCTGGGCTCCTACACAGGTACAGCGGAGGATGCCATGGACTCAGACAATCCCAGGAACGTGCACAACAACATGAAGTTCTCCACAAAGGATCGGGATCAGGACACTTACAGAGGGAACTGTGCCTCCCGCTCTGGGGGTGGGTGGTGGTACTCGGCATGTTATTCTGTACGGCTGAACGTCAAAGGGGGCATAACGTGGGGCAGCCTGTGCAACGGGAACTGCAAAGCTTCTGCCATCCTCATCAAACCAGCTCCCTACTGCTAGTTGCCAGACCAGTGCCCTGCTGGGGCCCGTTTTGCTGGCTGGGGGGCTGGGGGTGAATAGGGTTGTTCCCGTATATCAAGAGCTGTTTTCTTTTCCTCTTCTCTTGAAAAGTAACAAACCCCCCTGCTTTGTCTCTGGCCTTTCACTTGTGATGGGTTTTTAGGGATCATTATTAGGACAAGTTTTTATAAACACTGTGGTTTCCAAGCATGTTCCTTCTGGGGAGAAAACTGTGCTCAGAAACCTAAAACCCCCCTGATCCAGCAAGGTCTTATTCTCTTTTTGCTTTGTGGGTATAGATGACTTCAGCAGAAAAATATCAGTCATCACTAGCTAACCTGATCTAAGCTGCTCTAAGCCCAGGCAGGCCATGTATGCACCATATCCCTGCTGTAGTCTGTGTTCATTCTGCAGAATAAAATTGCTTTCAGAACCTGCACAGACATGCACAAATGGCCTTCATTTGTTTGGGAACTTCTCACAACTGTGGCCAGTTTCTTGCCAGGAGCAGACCTGAGGCTCCTGGTGCAGTAAGAAAAGACTTTCAAAAGAAAAAGTTTTCATAAGTTTCAAATGAGGAATTAAAGACAAAACTTTCACTTAAAGAAGAGAGTTGGGTTTCAAGGTGGCTTGAGAGGAACCATGGCTTCTTTCAAGCCCTAAGTTCAAACTTCCCTCCATCATAAAGGAGATCCATAGCCACATTCCCCCTGTGCAGCAGAATACGATGGGACTGACTTACCCACATCTCTTATGCCCTCAGGGAGCCCACCACCTTCTCTACACTCCAATCTGTGGTGGTTTCTTCCCTTTCCCAGCATAAAGCAACCACCCAGCCATGGACAGGGACAAACTATGAGCGAGGCTTTTGCAAGATACTGGGTTTTGCTAGCCCTGTTGGTTAATCGTAGCCTTACAGCCACAGTTTAGTGCACAGTGGTTGGAACAAGCCATTGGAAGCAATATTGCATCCAGAGACCTGAGAACCAAAACACAAACAGAATTAGGTACAACAGCTGTACTCAGCTGTGTACAGCAACTGAACCAAAGGGAGAAAACTCATGTTACAGACTGATGCTGGGGACAGTCAGCAGCAGGGAGAATCAGTGCTGGGCCTTTCATTATGGAACATTGAAATAGTTCAGAAAAAAAAATAAAGATCAGCACAAAACCCGTGCATGCCACACCAGCTCTACACCAGCTCAGCCTGAGCAAATCATCTTGAAACCAGCAGCCACCATGCCAGTACTGGGGGAGGTGAGCTCTGCATGTCCCAGGGAGATCTGGCATCCCTTGATCAGGGGTGTCTCCTTGCCCAGGAGAGGACCTGCATAATACACCTACTTTCCCCCAGGTCCACCACCCCCAAGACTGGACAGAGTGATCCCACACACACTTATGTGCAGTGCCATGGAGGCAGGCAGACGCAAGGCAGCAAAGTCTGGCTCCAGGGTTTATTGCAGCTGATTTCTTCCACCATGGGTAGCAGAGCTGTGGGGCGTATGGGGCCCGGCGAGGCAGCAGGGCCTGAGCAAAGCAGGGATACACCGATCGCACAGGGAAGGGAACTTGCACTGTCTCCCCATCCCCAGGACAGGAGTGGGCGCACCCACCCCAAACCAGTGCCTGCGTCCCAGTGCCGGCCAGCACCGTGGCACTGGGTGAAGCTGCCCGCGTGCCCGGGGCTCCGGGCGATTGCTCCTGAGCCCCAGAGCTGCTGTGTTTCAGCTGGTGACAGTGCAGGAGCTGCAGGCAGCGCAGGACGTGCACCAGGGCTGGCACAGGGCTGTTGGCAGGCACAGGAACGGGGCACTGAGCTGGGGACGGTGGCACTCCCACAAACTCCTGGGAGGCTGGGCACTGCGGCACGGTCAGCACACATCTGTGGGTTTGACCAGGATGAGGGAGGATGTGCAGTCACCGCTTGAGCAGATTCCTGGCCAGAAGATGTACTTCTTGCCATTGAGCAGGACGTTCTGGCACTTGTCGTACCACCAGCCCCCGTAGCTGTTGGCACAGTTCCCGGTGTGCTGGTCCTGGTCCCTGTCGGTCGTGCTGAACTTCATGTTGTCGTGTATGCCCCCGTACCCGGAGTGATAGCTGGTCAGATAGTCCTCCCCACTGCCCAGGAACCGGCCCAGCCTCAGCGGGTACCCACTAGCCTCACTCTCCACGCTGAAGATGTCGTACTCGGCGTAATGGGTGACGTTGGCTTTATTCCGCACGATGAAGCGGACCTTGTAGGTGCCCTGCTGCGTCAGCAGGTGCAGGTACTCGGTCCCCAGCCAGTGATCACCCTGCACGTTCCCGAAGCCGTACTTGTAGGTCGTCCAGGATTGCTTCCACGTGATCTCAGTGTCATGAGAGTTTCTCTGGACAACAGTCCAGCCCTTGCCTTCGGTGTCCATGTCACACCACACCACACGTGGGGGAGACCCTGCCGGCTGGATGACGTACACCCCGCTGGGGCTGGTCTTGTGGAGATGGCTGCAGTCTGCGGGGACCCCTGCGGCATCAGATCAAGGAAGACATGAGGGACCTGTACTGGAGAATGTGCTGGCAGGTTACTGTGGGGCAGCGGTACTGATGCTGCTGATGCTGGATCTCACTGGGTGCTCTGCAACCAGTGGAACGTGTTGGGAACGTTGGTCATCACCATCAGTGGTGATGTGATGGTGATGAGAGGCAAGGATTACCCTACTCTGCAGCTTAGGTCTGAATGCAGAGACCTGCTGTCTCTGTGGCTGCTGGCATGGGGACACTTGCATCCAGCACCTTGGAGCCTGGCCGCGCTCAGTGACGGGCAGCGCGGCTGCACCCAAACCTGGCAGCTCATCGACTGTCCCCCCGGCACCCATACTCACCGTCCTGGAGGCTGGCAGCACGTGCTGGGCTCATGCAGAGAAGAAGCATTGCCATCGCCGTGGGCAGGAGGACAAGGTCCCCGTGGAGCCGACGTGTCCCAGCCTGGAGCCCTAGGGAGGAAAGTGCCCATCACTGTCAGGATCCCTGGGCAGCCCCCCGGCCCCCAGGGAGCTCGGACCAGGAAAGGCAGAGCCACGGGGTGCAGGCAGGAGCAGGGGGCTCCCGGCGTGGTGGGAGCTGCAGCTTTGGTGCAGGCTCTGCCCCTGCAGGGCTGAAGCAAGACGAGAAATGACCCTCCTGGTCAGCCCCTTCCCTGCACCAGACAGCAACCTGCAGTCACATTTTCTCATGCTTCTCCTAAATGTGGTTTGTTTGTTTTTCTACAGGTCTAGATGCAAAAGGATATTTTTGTGGGAAAGAAGTAAATCTGTGTTAAGGACATTCAGAGCAAATAGTTCAAAGCACTGCAGCTGAGTTTAGCGTATAAAACCTGCTGCTCCAGCTGCGGAGCATGCCATTCACAGGGATGCAGGAAACAACCCAGCAGCAGCAGAGAACTAGAAAGAAATGGCTGGGTGGAAAGGGGAGGAGCGGGGTGGACGCTGGACACTCTCGTCAGCTCCCACTCCTGTGGTCCTCCACTGCTGTCACTTAGCTTGGTTTTCTACTTGCATCCCCCAGAGCTGTGAGCACTGCAGAAAAGGAGCCATGAGGAAGAGGAGAACTCACCCATTGCTGTGGTGCTGCTGAGCAGACGCCGGGAGCCTGAGCAGTCAGTCCCACTGCTCTCAACTCCATGCTGGCCTCTGCCCCTTTATACCTGGGTCTCTCCCTGTACACACCTCCTCTGTGTGAGGATCTCAGCTCCCCTGTTTGCATGGACAAAGTTAATCACTGTATGCCCATCTGGTGGTTTCTCTTTGCTCAAGATTACACAAAGAGGCCCTAAGGGTTTTTTTTCCTGAGGAAAAAATACAGTACTCCAAACCTCCCAGCTGTGGGGCGTTTATCAACAGCAATATACTGGACCTGCCCAGGAGTTAAATCTTTCTGGGGATCTACCAACTGCTGCAGGGCAATAAAGGAGCTAAAGGAGAGGGGAAAGGCAAACAGAAGGGAAGGAGCATGAACACCAAGGGCACAGGGGAGATTGGTATCATCTGGAGATCAAAGAGGGTAAAACCTATGAGCAATGGTTTGTCAAGTTACCAGCTCCCAGCATGTCCCGACACTTCTGTGATGGCTGGAGGTCTGTCTCGGGCTCCTTCCCTGCAGAGAGCTGCCAGGAGGTCAGACCCAGAGCTGGGCTGCAAATACTGATGCCTTTTTGCCCTCGATCAGTAGAGGCTGAGGGCTGAAGGCAGCAGCCTTTCCTAGGGGCCATCCTTGTCCCCTAGATGCTTGGGGCAGCTCTGAGCAAAAATAGGCTGGGGGGGATGTCTATGCAGTACCCCTTCCCTTACACTTCCCTTCCTTGGCCCGTACGTCTTGCAGGCTCAGGAGGGCTCTGCTGACCTCCTGCTCTTCCCCACTGCACGTGGGGGGGACATCGCCCCGGCAGCCTGGTCCAGGCTGGGTGCTGTCTAGGAGAGCATCTTAAATGCACTCGTGGCCAGCTCATCAAGCAGCGGCTACAGCTGTTGGGACCACATCTGTCAGGGGAGGCTTAACTTCTTTCTCACGCTACCGCAGGGTGTTTTGGCAAACCCTCAGGACTGGGTTGGAGTCTTCTCCTTGTTCCCCTCTTCTTTCAATCCCTCTTTTCATACGGTGCCTTGGGAGGCATCAGCAGGTCCTCACCCGTCACCTGCCGGCTGACTCTGCTGGACCCACGTTGCGTCAGCCCTGTTGGGCGTTTGTACTCCTGCGTGTCAGTAGCAGTGGGTCTTTGGCTGCAGTACACTCTGTCTTCTAGAAGGTGATGCTTCCACTGGCAGCAGGACCCACCAGGGGAGTGAGGGCAGGGGAGGAGCGAGGGGGCAGAAGTCTGTCCCCACCTGCAGAGGAGGCTCAGCCCCCTCCTCCGCCTCCTCTCCCTCGCCCCGTAATTCAGCTCCACTTGCCACCTCCGTGTGCCTCAGCGGGGCTTGCTGCTCCAAGGCTGCTTGTGCCCCGTTGCCGCTCCTCCAAGGGCCAGCATCGCAAGGAGAGCTCATGATGGGGTCCCTGCTTCAGGGACCTCTTTTATGGCTATCGAGTGAGGGTGGCAGGAGGCATCGAAGGGTAACAGCAGGCAGGGCCACCCCAGTGCTCAGCGGGGTCACATGCAGTGACAGATTGGGATGTCAGCCACGGCTTGGCACCTTGGCTTTGGTGCCAACACTTGGTGCCGTGGTGGGTGTGGGGAGGCAGCCCTGCTCCTGCATGGCATGGGGGGGCTGGCTGAAAGGGCTGGGAAGACCCTTTTCATCTTTGTGAAATTTGGCTGCCAGAAATGTATCAAAGACAAATGCTACAGCCCCAGTTATCTGTCAAGGGACTTTGGGAAGCTCTTGTAAAAGGAAAGACGCCTCATTAAAAGGAAATTGCTGAGGACAGTCTTGCATCAGGCCTAAGTTATTCATTGCTGTCCAACAGCACGACAAATATTACTGCAAAGTGGAGCTGGCAAGAATCCTTTTTCCTGTGAATACGCGTGTAATTTTGGAGCTGGTAACTTTACGAGGGGCTGGTGTAGGGCAGGGGAAGGTGCGTCCCTTGGTGAAAAACGTCCTCCTCGCCGTACTGAAAGGAGAGTCATTCAGTCTTGGCGTAACCGAGGGCAGGGGCCAGGCAGGGCACGGCGCGGTGCTGGCACGGTGGCAGGGTGTGCTGTTGCCGGGACCTTCACCACCACCTGCTGGTCTCCTGGAGGACAGCAGAGGTGGCAATGCCACCTGGGGATGAGGGACTTGGGGATGAAGGCAGCACGGGGCCGAGTACCAGCAGCAGCCTCGCAGCAGCAGAGCCGGCGCCAGGCCCCGGCGGTGCTGCGGAGCGTCCCGAGGCTGGTGCAGGGACACGCTCTGGCGGCCCAGCAGCTGCTGGTGTCAAACCATCGATAAATACCTCGCCGCGGTCCTAGACCGGTGTCACTGAGCTATAAGCCAGCATCGCCAGGCTATGCCACTGCCCTCCTTAGCACCCCCCTCCCATTCCTGTGCCATTTGCAAGGCTGGCTTCAGACTGGAGCACTCAACATCCGTTAAACGTTTATTCCACTTAAACCACAGCCACCTTGTTCACTGAGTCTGCAGCCAGCTCTGTGATGAGGTCCGCTCCCCAGCTTACCCAGAGCTGTGAAGTCAGAGCTAAACCCTCCAGCAGACCCCTCGGCTTCCTGAGGCGCCCGCACTGGACCTCTTGGGAGGGCTGCGGGACCTGCCCCGCACCAGCACTGGGGCAGCCGCACCTCCGCATGCGTGGCTGCCCCATGGGACGGCTTCACGGCTGGAGGGCTGGCACCAAGCCGGGCAGTTGCATCGCCGTGGCGGGGTCAGGGCTGGGGACGAGGCCCCTTTGCTGCCCTGGTGTGCATGGGAACCAGGATGCAGGTCAGAGAGCATGGCTCCCTCTCGGGTGATGCACCATGCTAGGGTAGGCAGACCCTAAAGGGCGTCTGATGGAGATCTCCAGCAGGGCCCGGGCCACTGAATGTCCCCACAGGGTTTGGCATCAAATCCTGTAAGTAATAAAAAACACAAGAAAAATCGTTATCAGGAGCGTTTGTCATTTTGGTGGAATTTTGTGTGAACATCAGGTGCTGTTTGCTGAGGTTTGTTTGGGACCTCTTATCACGGAAGCGCAACAGCTGGCACGTGAGCAGAGGCGCTTAAGGATGGAGGGCAAACAAACCATAAATTTCCAGCCCTGATGACAACCAGAGGGTGAGTGTTGTAGTTCGGGTTAGCTGGCCCCACGTCACCCGCTCAGCCCTATATAACGGCAGGGTTGGCACCCGGCTG
>NW_008823956.1:148637-155764 GCF_000699105.1 Pygoscelis adeliae | reverse complement strand
TTCCTGCTGTACCCCCCAGGTCCCTGTGACCCTCCTCACTCTCTCTCCTCCATTCCTGACCACGGGTAAAACCGTCCTGCTCTGGGTGGTGTTGTAAAGGCAACGTTTATTTAACTTATATTTGTGCCAGAGCCCAAAGCACCCCCCCAAAAAAAAATTGGAATGGAAGCTAATTAATGCATTAATCACCCATCATCCTCGTAAGTCCTTCAGGGTACTGAAGCTGATTGACAGGCTGTAGATACAAATCTATGGGGCCAGCCATGAACAAACTGTTGGGGAACGTCCTGATCTGGTATGGTCCAAAGGAATCAAATTGCTCAGGTTTTCAGACGCTGGCAGAAACCATCCTTTAAAGCGTAGAATGCCCTGGCCCAGATGTCAGCTGGGATGCACCGACCCTCGGCATGTCTCTGCAGAAGCCCCAGTCGTGACACGTAGCAGGGGTCTGATGCTGGATCAATGCTGCTGGCGCCCTGCAGGACGCTCTCCTCCTGGAGTTTTCGTGCAGTGGGCAGCGTCCAGTCTCTGCACGGGAGGGAGGGGGCAGTTCTGGGAAAATTAAGTGAAGCTCCTGACTCTCAGGGTACCATCAGCGTTGTGGCCACAACAGCTCCTTTCTTTCCAAGATCTCAGGTCCCCGCACCTTGTTTATCACTGCTGTAATAGCTCCTGACTACCTCCGGGTAACAGCAGTACCTACAAATCGGCACGTCATCCTGCATTACTAGGAGACGTTTTTCTCAAGACACTGATGCTGACTTAACATCTCGATTCTGGGGCACAGAGCCCGTTGCTTTATCCCAGGCCACAGCCAAAGAGGATGACACCGCTCTTGGAAGCCGCAAATTTACACCTGTAGGTTGTAGTCAAAGAAATTGTTTCTCTCTGGGGATGTATGCCTTTGCGGAATGCTTATTTTTTTAAATTGTTCTTTATAATTCTGCTGCTCAATAAAGCAAAAACATAATTAATGTTGTGGATTTGTCTATTCTGTAAGTTTGGTTTAACTTCTGCTGAATTTAGTTAGCCAGTTCTCTTTCAGAGGGTTTGCATTTCCAGATTCACTGTGTGTCTTCTTTCTCCAGCTGCTCGTCACGCCAATCTTCTGCTCTTCACCTCCGTGCTGGCCCTGCTAGCCCCTCTTCTTGCTCTGGACATTGAAAACCTGGAAAGATTGAAAACAAATTTAGATGAAATCATTAATCTCCATTCAGATGAGCCCCATCCTGGTATGTGTTTTCTCTCTTACATCCCTAAACTCTGTTCATCCAAACATCAGGAACCCTCTCCTCTTCACAGAGAGGGAGATGTGGAAAATAATCTCGGGGAAGGGCAGTCGCACTCAGAAATAAAAGGAACCTGATCAAATCTTCCTCCAATTTCAGATCTTAACCAAACATAAGATTTGGTAGTTCAACCTTCTTTGTTATTGACAAGACGGTATGTGGCAGCTTTTTCTGGAGAGCTGTAGATATTCAAAGGAAGACCTTTTCTCTTGCTATCTATAGGCCATCTGTAGCCCTGAAACTTCAGAGAAATTTTGTATAAGTAACCAGCCAAAATGCTTTCTGAAGCTTGCACATGGCTAAATGATAAAAAAACTCATCACACCACTGACAGAGGTCACGCCACCGGAGGCTCTCAGGGAATGCATTCCTATGAAGATGGGTGCTGTGATTTGTCTTTAACGAGCGCATTGCTATCTTAAATGCTTTGATGTCCTTTTCTCTCTGAAGGTTTCTGAAGCTCTTTATGAATTGAATGAACACACGAATCCCTTCAGCCACCGCTGAAAAGCAATGCAGGTTTACAGCAACATCACTCAACAGTTTAATCTTGGTCTGAAACCACACACAGTCTCTTTCCTTCTCGATCCTTCTTCTCCAGCAGTATCTCCTTGTACTCATCCCCACCGCTCGGTATGCAGTCCGCTCCATGCAGCCTGTAAAGCCATAATGCAGAGTGGACCAAATAGGCAGCCGCTCAATGACTGCAGTGTTACCCTTCCTAGTATCTTATCCCTTCAAAGAGTTTGCAACCAAAAACTGCCATACAGGAAGAAAAAGGAGCCCAGTGGCGTTGTCGAAGTGCCCTACAAAAAATCCAGTGCTGGAAATAACAGTCCGTGGAGGCTGGAGTTACCAGTGCTGTGGCACAGGGCTGCTCATCTCGCTCTTTCTGTTTTTCCCAATGCAGATGGAGACGGAGAGAACATGCAGCGGAGCAGAGCCAGTGACCCTCGGTACCACGGTAAGCGCCCCCGCCACCCCGCAGGGAACAGGGCGAGGTGTAGGCGATGAGGGTCCAACAGCGGAGGGTGGGCAACGAGCCTGGGGATAACCCGGCTCAGCGCCTGGGGGCAAGACTCGATGTGCTCCTCCACAGCGCACCCCAAGGCCACTCAGACATCACGCGTTACTAGTGACAGCTTCACACTGAACCGTGCCTTACAAGGTCCCAAAGGACTTTGCAACCATTACGTACACGCCACGAGTCCTCTCCTCTGCTGTGAAGCTCTGCACAGGGCAAACAGAGGATGTGCCTCCCAAGCAACATTTGCTGGGGTTTCACAGCTGGCCACGGGGTCCAATGCCAAGGGAATGAGGTTTTCTCCTTCCCGATGCCAGGGATGCAGTGGATGCCAGGGATGCAGGAACAGCTCACTTTCTCATTTAGCTTCTGCATAACTATGTAATAAGAGCCCTCACAAAGCCAGGCTTGGACCCCTGTATCTTATGAGGGAGGAGAAACATCTGAGCATTGGGAAAGGCTGAGGAAACAAGAGCCTGAGCCAGAAGGAGAAGCAAATTCTATGCTTATACCTTCAAAATATATGCATATTCTCTTAATCACTGTATTTCCCTTACAGAGGTTTTCGGCTTTTACACTTACAGTAAGAAACACAGCGACAGACTTTTTACTATCCTGGCAAAATCCCACATATGCCCATTTTCTAGAAATCCCTCTCACAGGGCCAGACAAGCAGACTGGGATGTTGCTGTGCTTGTTGGTCCTCCATGTTCTCTCCTGCCCCAGGTTGGCCCAAGGACTGCAGCGAGGTCTCTGCTGGCAGCCCCAGCGGCGTCTACGTCATCCAGCCCACAGGACTGCACCCCATCGTGGTGTACTGCGAAATGAACGTGACGGACGGGGGCTGGACGGTCATCCAGAGGAACCGGCAGAGCACGGAGATCACCTGGGCCGAGTCCTGGAGCACCTACAAGTACGGCTTTGGGAACGTGCACACCGAGTACTGGCTGGGCACCGAGTACATCCATCAGATCTCCAAGCAGAAGGTCTACCAGGTCAGGTTTGTCATCTGGGATGCCGCAAACAACATCAACTTCGCAGACTACAACCTCTTCAGCCTGGAAGATGAGTCCCATGGCTACCGGCTGAGGCTGGGCTCCTACACAGGTACAGCGGAGGATGCCATGGAAGATGGGCCCCATGGCTACCGGCTGAGGCTGGGAACGTACTCAGGGTTGGCAGGGGATGCCATGGCCACAAACAGTGCTGCCACCGTGCACGACAACATGAAGTTCTCCGCCAAAGATCTGGATCAGGACACTTACAGCGGGAACTGTGCCTCCAGCTATGGGGGCGGGTGGTGGTACTCGGCGTGTTATTCTGTACGGCTGAACGTCAAGGGGGGCATAACGTGGGGCAGCCTGTGCAACGGGAACTGCAAAGCTTCTGCCATCCTCATCAAACCAGCTCCCTACTGCTAGTTGCATTTTCATTTCCTTTCTGTCCAACCTGAGGCTTATTCTGGCTCAGCGAAGAGATGGAAAAAGGCAAAACATGTCATGGCCAAACCTAGAGTCCTAGGGGGTCTTTGCTGAGGTTGGTCATATCCTAGCTACTGAAGAAAATAAGGCATCTTCCACTTCTTCTCCCTCCTGTAGATTCCCTCTACTCCGCAGCTGTGTCTTTATCCTTTTGTTCAGAGTCAGATCATTTTAATTATGTTCATAATCAGAACAGTCTCTTGCAAAATCTGGAGTTTCCAGATCTGTAGTGTGCTTCAGATAAAATGTGAAACGGCCAAACACCAGTGGATCTATATGGCTGTGTAAGTTAATTTACATCCGTAACTTCAGGCAAACTACCTAATTTTCACTTGTGGAAGATCTTGCTCAAGATATTAATGTGCACAGTCAAATTCCCACTCTGTACCTTCTACATTTCAGGCTTAATAGTTGTTAAATATTCAAATAAATCTGTATTCAAAAAACCTTCGCAATTGTAAAAGTCTATTTCAAATCTTTGAAGTGCTCACAGAGATTAATGTGTTAGAAGGTTTTCATCACTGAAGCTCATTTTTCCTGTAGGACAGACAATGGGGACTGCAGGGCAAAAGCAATGCATAAATAAAACTTGAAATACCGCATGCAGACTTCTGCCTTTGCACACAGTGGTTTTGTGTAAGCATAGGAAATGTCAAAACGTTTTCACTTTTCTCAGCAACAGTGAGTTTCAGGTTTTGTTGTCCATGCAACTCGCATCTCTAAGTGCCGTGGGGAGTCCGTCTCCTGAGCCAGGGCCACCATGACTTCCAAGAGATGACAGCACGGAGGGAAGGCACCATCCTGCCTTTGCTATTTTGAAAATGAAAAGAGATTTCAAGGTGCCGTAAAATTTCCGTGTGGAAAGACCTCCCGCCTCCTGCAGTCCATCCCTCTGGCATCATCCGCAGGACTGCTCCTCACAGGCGGGGGATTTTGCTGCCGCAGCAGCCAGCGTCGTGGTTTGCAGGCGGGCACCGCTGCGCTCCCGTTGCTTACCGCAGTGTGACTTCCACAGTCACCACCTGCAGAGAGGGGAAGCAGGATGAGTCCATTGGTGCCCTAATGTTCCCCTGGCAGGAGGATGTGACCTGGAAGCCCTCAAGCCCAAGGTGAGCGAGGGAAGCAGCCTGCCCTCAAAAACGTCTGCATGACCCCTCGTTCCTGTGCCTGGACTTTCTAACAGCACACCCAGAACACTGCCTGGGCTTTCCAAGAGCTGAAACACACAAAAGGCTGCAGGCTTAACCCAGTCAGGCTTAACAAAGAAAGGCTGCAGGCTTAGCGCAGTTCACGTATAACTAACACGTCCCAGGAAAGGTGATATATGTGAGGTATTTTATGTCTTCAGGGATTTTAAGACTGTGTGTGAGAGGTCTCGTTTGTGAAGGAGGGACTCAGATCTGAGCAAAGTGAGGGAGCACGGGAAGGGCTCAGAGGAGCTCTGGCATGAGGCATCAGCAGGTAAGTGAACAGACCAACACTTGCATTGATTTATGTCAGGGCTCAACATTACAGCTCAGAAAATGCAGAAGTCTTCAAGCAGGATCTATCACCTCTGCCAGGGTCAAGCCTATGGACACACCGACTCCGTCACTGACCATCAACCCACCAATGCAAAACAACATTTCCCACACAAATCATGGCTTTACATTTTTCTTGAAAGGATCGGGATGTTTCCTTCTTTGAGGGAAGAAGCATGTCAGCAGATGCCATCCATTTCAGCTGCCAGCCACTGTGGTATTAACATGCTAAAAATGCCTACAACAGCATGTGAAATTTGGAGTGTCTTTGGCTCGGTGAGATGAGAGCTGCCTTCCTCATAAATGGAGAAAGATAGGCTAGCAAATAAAAATTGGTGAAAACAAATCTTTTATTATCTTGTTATGCTTGTGTGGGATTTTTTTACACTATGGTTTTACTGGGTCCGCGTGTCTGCCTTTTACAGTGGCATCTCTCTCCCTGCCTCCCACCCCCTCCTGTTCAGGCCCCCTTTGCAGTGAGTCATGAGGTGCATGACAGGCAAGAGGAGGCAGCTGCCAGCTCAGAACGAAGACTATACTCAGTGTAGGAGAAAACAACTTAAATAAAATGTTCTCAGCTGTCAAACTTGGGAATTTCTTGTTGCATTTAGAAATCTTTTTTTGGCTAACCCTCTTGCCTTAGGATAGATTTGGAGATGTGTGAGTAAAGTGACCCTCTGCTAATGCCCTCCCCTCCAGGGCCCGATGGGTGTGTGCCCGCCGTGCACCGCTGATATGGTGGAAGGCAGCAAAGAGGCAGCGGCACCCACCCGCGCTGCGTTCCCGTCAGCACGCTCCCCTTCCGCCACGGGAAGGAGGATACCATCGGTATCCCAGCCTCGCAGTGAGTCTTCCTAGGCAGATGCAGAAAAGTCTCTTTTGTACCATGTCCTCTTGTTATCCCTAAACAGCGTGACTTCTGCTTTTTCTACAAACTCTAGGGCTGCTGCGTGTCCTAAGGTCTCTTCTGCTCTCTCTGGAGAGGCTCAGACTGATTGTCCCGTAGTAACAGAGACGCGGTGTGGCAAGCTAGCCCGCTCCAGCAGAGTCCTCTTTCTGAGCAGGCAAGCTAGCACACATCACCATCACGAAATGCACTTAAAATGCGAAAGCAACGTGAAAAGAAGTGATTTGAGACATGCAGAGTCTCATTGCTTACCTTTCTCCTGGTCCCCAGAGGGTGCTCTCGCCCCAGGGTTCGCCGGGCAACTTCCAGCGTGAAGGAAGCGTTGCAGGCAAGGAGAGCCCAGAAATGCTGCCTAGGGAGTCCAGCTGCAGGCTGCAATTTTCTCTTCCATGTTGGTTGCTCTGTCCTGCTGCTGCAAGGAGTGCTGAGAGCCCATCAGCACAGGCTGTACACACGGGAGAGTGTGAGCCCCGCCATCTGGGGAAGAAAGCACCAAGAATCTCACTGCATGGATATACAGCAGAAAATTTCTTTCCAGGCAGAGGGAATACAATCAGCTCTCTCTGAACTAGGGTTTCCCAACCTTTTCCAAAGGATTTAATTATTTGGGATCCAAATAATTTTGGGATCCATCTCTTTTGGAGAAGAAACTGATATTCGACCTTCCCCCAAGAGCTTTTGCTGCCTTCCCTTAGCTGTTACCTTGTGATCTGACCCACTTCCACTCCGCACTTGGCTCTTCCTCTCCCTGCGAGCGCAACCTTGGCCCTGGTTTCTCCCAAGGCCACATCAGGTGATGTCTGTGCGAAGACCGGCTCTTGGCACCCGGCCGAGCAGAGGGAGGCACAGCACAGTGTGGTGCAGATGCTTCGTGCCGTGCGTCCGCCTGCCTCTGCCGCAGTGCTC
>NW_008823956.1:147928-148525 GCF_000699105.1 Pygoscelis adeliae | reverse complement strand
CCTGCCTCTGCCGTAGTGCTCTTGCACACCGGGACTCCATCCCCGGGGTCTCCTCGTCGCGGGCTTGTGGGAATACCCAGCCTCCTGCCATGGCGGAAGTGGCTGCTCAGTTTTATTTGTGCCTGTCTGCCTGCTGGGGAACAGAGCTGTGTTTCCAGTTCCTAAATTTGCCTTTTGTGGGTTGTCTCTCTCCTTCATTTCACAGCAATCTGCTTGAATCCTGCCCAGATCGATAAATCCAGCTCCCTGGGCACCCACACGCACAGGGCAAGCAAAGGCTGGCCCCATTTACGGGCAGAGGAAGCAGAGAAGCGACGCACTGTAGGCATGACACGGCAGCACCACCACGATTGGTACTGTCACGGCTGCGACAAGTGGCAGTCCTCCCCAGCTGGCCTCGCTTGCAGAGGAGAGAGCGCTTCCAGCAGCAGATAGAGGCAGAAACAGGGCCAGATCCCCATGGTGAGTCACACATCTTCACATTTTAAGAGCAAAAGCCACCAGTGATTCTGACAAAGCTGTTCTCCTTTGCCTGCTAGTTCTCATTAAGGCCATATTTCACTTTCACGGCTCGTAATTACGAGCTCTATGTTTCTA
>NW_008823956.1:134350-147912 GCF_000699105.1 Pygoscelis adeliae | reverse complement strand
CCTGCAGCCACCCATTTCCCAAGCAGTCCCCGGAGCCCTTCCTGGAGATGTGCAAAGATCATGTGAGGTGACCTTCTCACGTACGTGGTACTTGGCCGCACCAAAGGAGAGCTCGCCTTGGCACCTGGACCCTTCAGTGACTTTGCAGCGTGTCATAAGATTAAAGCCTTAAATCTGAGCCCTGTAACACAGCACCGAGCCAACAGGCTGCAGCCTAGGTAGCAAAACTGCACCAGTACCTCCTGCTTCCACCTCCTCCAACCTCTACTAATTGGGCTCCGGGACTATAATGGCTTCTGGGATAGTTGTTGACATTTTTTTGCTTACAGAAAATCCTAAGAAACAGGCAACAGCAGGCACGTTGTATCTGGTTCTGAGCCATGGGGTGTGCATGGTTTCTGCTGCAGCAATCTGGAGATCCAGCCTTCCCAAATGAATGTTTTTGCAGCAAGACTGCAGGTGACCATAGCATCGTGACCCTGGAACTTGCCGTCACTTAGGGGTCCTCAGCCTCCGAGGTGGGACTCCATCTCAGTAACACCTTTGTCAGGATCTCCCTCCTGCCACCACCTGTGGCCTCACGCAGCAGCACTGAGGAGGGCTTGGGTGCTCCCAGAAATTACGGGATGGTTTTTTTTTCTGCTGAAGAGTCTCAGCTCCAGAGGGAGGTGGGTACACTGAGCCCATGACAAGAGATTTCAGTCGCTTTCTCCATTCTTCAACTGCCTTGATGAAGAAGAGCCAGTGACCCCATGGGAAATCTGGCAAGATCACCAGCATGGCACCATCTCCTTCACTCACCCCTGCAAAGCAAGAACCACTGCAGGCACTGCTGGTTGGACTGCATCCGTGTTTCATGTGCCAGCATCCTGCAGTCCAACCCTTTAGCTTTAATCCAGTCCTCTCTGTTGGTCACCATTTGGTGTCTGGGATGGAGCCTACCTACAGGAATTTCATCTGCTTCCTGATGGAAAATGTGGGCCTCAGAATTGTCTTCTAGGAAATGTGGTGAGCTTGCAGAAGCAGGGATGATGGGGTTCGGGAATACAGACCCTAGGCTATCTTCTGCTACTACTATATTGAGAGGGGAGAAGGGGGAGGGGGTTGCTGGCAGGGAGAGGCAGCGCTACAGCAGTGGAAGCAGGAGATGGAGGAGTGCCTTGCTGCTTGTCCCAGGCATCCACCTCTCTTCAGTGAGGCAGCGAAGGGTGGGAGAGGCTCTGAAGGACCACAGCCTCCACAGCACTGTTATTTGTTCGTGTCCTGGGTGAGACAGAGGGCAGGTTGCATATCTTCTACAGGGAAAAAGGGAACGATAGAAAGATGTAATTTGCTTTTTTGCAGATCTTTTATGCTTCTGCAGCCAAAGATGGAAAGTGCAAATACTTTCTCTGCAGATTCTTGTATGGGCCTGTGGAACAGATCTCCATGGTCAGCACAGATGGTTATGACAAGCTGGAGATGCCTCTCACCCTGAGGGTTTGGAAGGTCTCGTCCTGTGCTCACCAGCTCCCGTCCGTGAAACAGGAGGCTGAGGGTGAGCCTGTACCTGTGTCCTGAGTTCCCATGAGTGAGCTTTTCTTTGTGCATGCAGAGTACGTGGACCATGAATTTTAATAGTTCCAGTCCTCCCTCAGTTCATCTAACTCCTTGTTGAGTCCATTTGGACTTCTGGTTTCACGACATCCTGGGATGAACTTGCCGGCCATTCCTTTGCCAGGTGCCCCTAGCTCTTGTGTTGTGAAAAGTGCTGAATGACCATTCCCTAACCGCTCTCCGTTCCACTGCGTCAGTGTCTGCATCCCCAGCACTTACACCTCATTCATCTCTTTTCTAACATGGGCAGTCCTGATCTATTCCGCCTTTTCTTGCAGGGATGCCATTCCCACCTCTGATCACCCACTTTCCTCATCTCCGTGACCTTTTCCAGTTCTTCCACATCTTTGCTGAGCCAGGCACACATTTGTGAGCACCCTCTGGTTTATACAGTGGCAAATGATGTTTTCTGCTGAAAGCGAATTCCTTTCCTTGCCATTTCTACAGCCTTTTTACTTTTTAATTGTTTCTGAACCTTCAGCTGATGTTTTCAGAGAATTGCCTACAATAACCCTCAGATCGGCCTCTTGAACGGTAGTAGCCGATTTAGAGTCCACCACTGCGTGCAGTTAGGGATGTGCTTCACTTTATCCTTATCAACATTGAATTTCATTTGCCGTTTTATCACCCACTCACTCTGCAGCCTGAAATCCTTCTGCAGCTTTCTCCAGCCGCCTTTAGATATGACTCTTCTGAACTATTTTCTCCACCAGAAAATGTCGTCACTGTGCTATTTACTGCCTTTTCTCCATCACTTATGAATATGCTGGAAAATCCAGCCCCAGTGCTTGTAGCATGCAATAGGCAATCTCTCTGCATTGTGAAAATTTACCAACTAGTCTTACCTTTGCTTCCCAGCTTTGCAAGCTATTGATCTGTTATAGCCCAGTGTCTTTGAAAACTCTATGATAGATTTTTTTAAAGGCTTTTTGGATTACATTATATTGATCGGATTGCTGTTGTGTCCACATACGCCGCCTCTCCTTCCAACAACTGTAACAGGTTTCTGAGCCACGACTTTCCTCTAAAAAGCTATATTGACTCTTCCTCAAGTTACTGTATTTATCCATGAGTTCCCACGAATTCCATGTTTATTACAATTTCTACCACTTCGCTGGGTGCAGCAATGAGACCTTTAACTCTGGAGATCCTTAGATGAGTGACTGAGCCTTTCAAAAATGACACTATCTGTGCCACCTCCGTTCCCTTGGTAGGCAATTAACAGGACGCAGCCCGCTGTCGGCAGATCAGAAATGGACATGAGATGCATGAGGTTTGCGACTTCCTTGCGCTGACTTCTCAATTTTAATTTCTGCCACCAACCCCACAAGGGTTTGGAGGTGGAAACCCTCTGCACCGTTGCTCCCGTGGCACGGCAGGCTCGGCATGGCAGGCTCCCCACCGCCAGCACCGCGGTGAATTCATGGAGTGCTCCTCCCTCTGCCCTCCCTGCCCTCAGCATCCCTGGTGCATCTTCTACAGGGCCTACAGATGCCCTGGTAGACTTTCCACTCCTGATAGCTGTGAACAAGGTTTTAATATTGGTTTTTGTCTTTCTCAAATTGCTCGGTAAAATTATTTTTGGCCTGCCTTTTATGGTTTTACATTCCACTTGCTGAAATTCATAATGCTTTCTATTTTTCTTGTTCTTTGAAGGTGATTTCCACCTTCTGAATGGCATCCAATAGTCTCCCCTCCTCTGTTTGGTGTCTCTGATGGCTCTTTTGGCACTCTCGATATCTGGCTGTGGTTAAGTCGGTTATATTTATTCCAAACCTTCACCAGTGTCTGTAAATGCTCTCCCTACATTTTACCCTTTTGCCTGCTCCTTTTAACCCCCTTTTAGCAAGCTCTCATTGGATGTTTCCCACTGTTTCTACCCATAGAGTTTCTCTGGTCTCCCTGAACATGACATATTCAGGCCACCAACTTTGCTGTTTGGTTGATAATAAAGCTTTCACAATATATATTTCTCCTTTCTACCTTATTCCTGGTAGCAATGCTAGCAGTTTCAGTCCTAGTCATTTTTTTATAGGATTTTGAATTTTTAGGACTTCAAAGGATCCCCATCTTGAGGGACTAAGCTGGGCGCTGTGTGCTCCTCTGCCTCTGTTGAATACCCTTCAGGTTTGAGTCCAACCCATCCCCGTCCATCACTGTTGTGACTGCACATGCCAGCGTCCTGGCTCTCTCTGGGTCAAATGGAGATTTCCGTGCTTGTGCAGATCCCATCGACTCCCAGTTTCTTCAGCTACTAATAATTCCGACCTCTCTGTCCCAACACCGTTCTCCTCCCAGACACAGAGGCCGTTTCTCCCTGCCTGTGTGCATGGTGTTGGGATCAGTTTGGAGAATCGCTCTGGGGACTCTGATCTCTAACCTCCCATGTCACAGTGTACGCTTTGGGACATATTTGAGACATCCATCTTGCGTTGCACTCGGGACCACACCTCCCTTGCCCGCACCCGCTCCGAGACTGTGTTGCATCTGTATGACTGTACCTGGCATCGCACATTTTAGGAGCCAAACAGCCAGTTACAAAATCCCTCAGCACTGCAGCCTGCCCGTTCCTGTGTGGGACCCCTGCTCTGTTCCACTGTCTGCTGGGGAAGGTTCCTCTGCGGGATCCGTCACCCCCTTCCCCAGGCTGCGTGCCACTTGCCCATGAGATTTCCCTCCCCTGCAGCACAAGAGCTGCTGGACCGGGGATGAGGGAGTTATGATGTCCCTAAAAGCCTCACTGACGTATTTCTCCGCTTCCTTCAGACATATATTGTCTCAGAGGACCCAAGTCTGCCTGCAGCCGGTGAACAGATGGCAGATGATCCTGGGCAAAAACATGGAAAGTCCCTTTTGCACAGCATGGCCCTGCATAGAGGAGTGCTCCCAGAATGCCTGTGTATCTCTGATATCTTTGTTTCTCTTGTGGCTTGACTAATTCCTAGTTTCCCGGGACACCCACTTGCCCATTATTGCTTTAAAATGTCTGTAGACAGAACTTTTAAAATTACTTCTCTCTTCAGCATCTTGACAGGCAGCTTGGGACAGGCTGACATGGTTGTAATGAATCACAGAGGGGGAAATGAGAGCTACAGAGCAATGCAAATCTGGCTGAAAAATGAACAAATGGTTCCTAAGTGAGGTTTGCACCAATCAGTGTGAAAACTATCCAAAACAGCTATTTGTGCACATTCTTCTTCCAGCTCTGAAAAATACCCTGGATGGCTGCTCACTCCTCCGGAGCCCCAGCAGGACCCACCTGTGTGGTACCGAGGGTGCTCTGCTCCACCTGCAAGCTGGATTGAAGTTCAGATGCCTGCGGCCATCTATGTTAGCTTTATGCCACTGTTCATCCCATGTTTTCATCAGAGGTGCCTAAAAGCTGCGCCTGGGTGCTCTCCAGGCATGTGTGCTTGTGCCAGGTTGTGGAGCTGGGGGAAGAAGTTGCCAGAAACTAGAGAGAAAATAAGTGATTTAAGCCTGAAATTATATTCACTTTGTCCCCCTGTGGCTCTGGTCAGTGAGGAGATGCTTGTGACACAGGTCTGGCTGGCATGGCACATGCTAAGCCCTGGCAAGAGCTCCCAGTATTTATCAAAGATCAGCTGGCACAGAGCAGGGGAGGGGGCTGGCGCAGCGAGCCCTGCCTGCCCGCATCTCTCGGGACACCTCGGAGGCGAGGGTAATCCATCTTAAGGACTGCATGACTACAAGGTGTGCAAATCCCACCGTGCCTGAGCTCATCGTTGTCCTCTCTTGCATTCGGCGTTTGCATCCCCTCTCCTGCTGGGTCGCACCTCGGAGCAGGCTTTTGCCTGGGCTGTTTCTCAGCTTGGCCCACGGCTCAGTGACTCGGCATGCTTTGTGCTGAGCTGGGTGCCCGTTGCTATAATTTTACCTGTTTGTGTCTCTTAATCTGTATTTGTTCCCTTGGAAGTACAGGGAGACACATGAGGGCAGAGGCACTAGGTAAATACCGCCCGCTCCTCTCCCCGACGGGGCGCCTGGAGCAGCGATTAACCCCGGGTAAACAGAGCCGACTGCCAGCGAACCCGTGGCTGCCGGTGAGGGGGGGACAGGGGACCCGCAGCTGCTCCTCCCCGGGTTTGCAGGGGAAATAAAAGCCAGGGCCGTCAGGCGCGTTGCAAGAGCAGGACGGCGGCGCGGAGCTGAAGCTCCCGTGGCCGGTGGCCGGTGGCCAGTGGCCGGGCGCAGGGTGCTGTGGCCTGGCTGACGGGGCGCCATGGGCGGGATCAGCCGCCGGCACTATAAATAGGGCTGACGGCAAGCCACCTCGGCAAACCGAAAGCTGAACCTCGGAGCGCGGAGGAGACGGCGTGGTCTGGAGTGGGGCAAGCGGCACCGAGGAGGTGTGGTGTGGGTGTCCTGTGCTGAGGAGCCCAACAGCATGTGCTCGATGCCAACGCAGCGCCCGTAGGGCTCTGGCACAACCAGGTCGTGGACCACAGCGCTGGGGCAGGCCGCTAAGGGCTCCCCAGCAGGCACCAGGCGATGGCAGGAGCTCAGGTGGGGCTCGAAGGACCCTTCCCAGAGCCCCCGGTTGGGCCATGCCCCGTCTCCGACTCCGACTCGGACTCCGAGGACGCAGCTGTGGCTGGCGCAGGGCCCGGGACCGGGGGGGAGGGCCCCACCCCCGTTTTTTTTCCATGGTGTCGTCCCCACACAGCGACTCGCTGCCCCGCCGGCGCCACCACCGCACCGAGCCCGAACCGGCTGATCCCCGGAGCATCGACCCGACCCTCACCCGGCTTTTTGAGTGCATGAGCCTGGAGTACAGGTAAGTACAAGATCCCGCTCGCTGGCATGCATCTCATGGAACCCCCCCAGCTCTTTGAAGGCATGAGGCTGTCTAAGCCCCGCTGCTCTTCTGGGAACCTGCCGCTAATTGCCAACCGATAGCGTCCTTGTCTTCTTGTCCATTGGGTTGTGATGTGCCATCTGCTCAAAAACCACCATCCTGGGAGGTTTCAGGGAGAAAGACCTGGTGCTGGGTTGTTGGCCATGGAGCCAGATGAGAAGTTCCTCCTCTCTTCATGTGTAGCTTAACCCTCCTCCACCTTCCCATGAGATCTGGAGTCACTGCACCCGGCTGTAGCACCCTCACGGCCGGGTCCTGCACACTCTGTAGAGCAGCAATAACCCTGTGGGCAGCCAACACTCAGTCTTTGGCAATCCAGCCCAGAGCTGGAGTCCTGCCTTCCTGTCCTTGGCTCTGCCCACATGTCCCAAGGTTATTGCAGGACATGCAGCAGCACTCAGGGCTGGATGGCTGCACTGGGCTTTGTCCAGGGCCTCCTGAAAGCTCCCCCCCTTCTCTCCTGCAAAATCAAATGGGTGACTGCATTGTTCCCCCAATGACACAAATCACCCAAGCTCAGGATGCTAGGGACCTGCTCATCCCACAGCTCCTCGGTGACAACAGGAGAGCCTGCATCATGTCTCTTAGCACCTTGGTCCACATTCTCGGAGGCAGCTCCCCTCTTTTGCCAAGGCCCTGAGGTTTTGAGTTCTCTCAAGCATGGCATCAGGGTGAATTGCTCTACTAGCATCAGTGCAAAACTGCTTGCATAGCTTTCCCAAAATCTCCAGGTGAAAACCTGGGATGATGATGTCCTACTGGTGCCACATAAAAACAAAACCTCAGCAAAACAGCCTTGAAGAGTTGAACATTGCCGTGTTCCACGCAGGCTCTTATTCAGTTGCTGACCTCTCAGGTATGCCTTGAAGTCCTTGAATGTTCAACACGATGGAATATGTGGTTGCTGCCAGAGCAGCCCTGGTGACACCGGGCACTGGGACAGCACTCCAAGGGTACTAGTTGCCACATAGCTATGTACATTTGGCCCATCGCCACATCCCAGATTGCATGGTTTGCTCACAGCCGGTGTGGAACAGCTCTCCTCCGAGGTGCTGGTGAAGCTGGTGCTGTGCGGGAGCACGGTGAGCTTCAGCGTGGGGTGACCCAGCTGAGGGTCATGCTTCTTGGTCAGGCAAGTCACCCCTGAGTGCCATGCACAGGGGACACTGAGGCACTGGTGGCCTCACTCTCTTTTGCTCTCCCAGCCCCATACTTGCCGTACTCTGATCCTTGCAGCTTGGGGCTGGAGGAACAGACACTGCTCCACCCCAGGGTGCTCAAGCTCTTGACGCCTGAGATGCACCACAGCCTCCATGTGCTCCTGAGCTCTGGTGCTGCCCAGGCAGAGGGGAAAGGGGCAGGGTGCAAGTGCTTTGGCAGGTGGAGCGGACCACAGCAGCTGGATGCCACCCAGGGCTGGCCATTACGCTGCAGACAGGGCTCCATCATTCCAGATCTCTTTACCACTTGGACTCTTCCAGGGCCTTGTTTCCCTCCTGCACTGAGCATGACAATGCATACACCAGCCCTAAGCCCAGCACCATGGCAAACCGTAACTGCAGTTGGACAGTGGCCCTCAGTGAGGAGGATCCACAGCAGCTACAAAGCATTAGTGCCACCACTGATGGTCACCCCGGAGTCCAGATCACTAAAGATATCTCCTGGCTGCCTTGGTGCAAGACTAGGTCTTGCTCAGCACCCATGGGAGCGGTTATTGGTCTGCCATGGAGCCAGGGTAGCTGCAGGCCATGGGACCCAACCAAGGAAACGTTGACATTGGATGTTCTCCAAACTTCATGCTCGGAACCCTTGGAGTTCCTTCCATCCTTAGATGCTCTCCACCTCTACCTCTCAGCTGTCATGCTCTGCAGCTTGCCAGCACCCTAAAAACAGGATGACAAGCATTGATCAGAGATCAGGTTCAGGTGAACCTGGACCTGCGATGCAGTGCTGGATATGCCTCTCCACAGGTGGGACTGGACTCTGGCTCTAGAGCTGACCGATCTGCTGGCTAGCTGCTGTTCAGGCATTTCTTTTCTCCCTTTGGAAACCCAAGGCAGCTTTGCTAATACATTTTTGACAGACTTGTAAGCAGTAGTTGGAGGAAGGTATCAGAGGGGGAAAATGGAGTTTAAAGATACCGGCGCACCTTTTAGTTTTATCTGATTTGATACTTCTCTGCATCATCTGCCATTTCACATCTTCTCTCCCAGCCAGGTCCCTCAGAAGGGGTGTTGGTGCAGCGCACAGCCTCAGTTGGAGTGGCCAGCCAAATGTCGTCCAGTCGTCAGGAGTGCATCCACAGTTATGTGGCAGACTAACTCCCTAACAAAGCAGAAACCACAGAAAGATATCAGTTGGGAGGCACCTCTGGAGTTCATAGTCCAACCCCTGTGCAGGGCAGGGCTAACTCCAAAGCCAGATCAGGTTGCTCAGGGCCATCACTCTGATGGATGGAGACCAAGGATGGTGAGCCCACCACCTGTCCACCCTGTCCCAGAGCTGCGCCACTCTCACAGGGAAGAGTGCTGTCCATGGCTGTAATTGGGGTTTCCCTCATTTCAGTTTGTGTCCGTTGCCTCTTGTCCTTTCTTGGTGCACGTCTGAGAAGTGTCTGGCTCCATCTCCTCTGTAGCCTGCTTTGGGTAGTTGAAGACAGTAAGTAGATCCTCTCTTCACCTTCTCTTCTTCAGGCTGAACAAACCCATCACTTACCCTCCTCTTCTGTCCTGTGCATGAGTCCCCAACCGTCTTAACATCCTCCTTCAGAATCACGCCACTTTGTGAACCTCCCTCTTTTATCGGGAGGACGAATCTGGACACAATATCCAGACTTGGCCTTACCAGTGCTGAGCTGAGGGGAACTATCACTTCTCTTGACCTGCTGGCTGAGCTGTGACTGTTTCAGCCACCCATTCCTTGCTGTCCGAGGCCTGGCTCACACCATTTCAAGGGCAAATACACTAAATCCTCTCTAAACCCTTGTTTTCCAAAGGCTGTAGCTGAACAGTCATTTAGGTAGCTGTAATTCCTCCCCTCTCCAGCATTCCGCCGCGGCACTTCACAGACGTTTATGGCAGTCCTGTCTCAGCTGGAGCAATCGCCCTGAGGATCTGCCGTTTTGTCTCCCCATGGGCTGGACTGTGCATCACCCCCTCACTGGGAAAGAAACGCTCTCTCCACATCAAGGCTTGCTTCTAGCAGTAACTTGTTTCTTCAGATCCCTCAAAGAGAGGCAACTCCCCCCACCAAGGTCTTCCTCCTGGTGCTGGAGGTTGGGATGAAGCACTTCCCAGGCCCTTTGTACCCATTTTCCTGCCAAAGACTTAATGATTCTCTTCCACTCCTCCTTCTGCAACCTGCTGCGTTTCTTGAATCCCTCACTTAGACTGCTTTTTCTCCTGTGGGTGGACCTCCCTGCAGCACACGTGGCCTCCCCAGGTTCCCCCAAAAAGCTGAGCACGTGGAGCCGAGCTCCTTCAGGAACTGTTCATGCTATCGCCTTAGCACGATCTCCCCAGGTGAGCAAGCTTTCTCCCCATCACGGCAGCGCCACTCCCCGGTGTCCTGCCTTGCAGAGCTGGTCTCCTGGGCTCACACGCAATCCTGTCACCCATCGCAGAGGATCATTGAGCGACTGACCTGGGGAACTGTCCTCCTGAAGGGAGAAAAACTGGGTGCAGATGTGAACTGCAAACTGCAGACACCCATGGTCTTATCTTGCACGTGTCTATCTTGTGCTTCAGAAGAAGCCTCCCTTAGCTGTTCCGAGAGTGTGATGTAGATTAACCTCCTCTTCTCCCCTGCAAATACCGAGAGGGGAGATTTAGCAGGTAGGGGCATCAGACTAGTAAGTGATGTGGAGTATTAACTCTGCCCTCTCATGATTTAAAACAAGGTAGGCTTCGATTACACCCTTGCATGCCGATTCGGTACTAATTCATCCTACTGGCAAGCTGATAGCAGCCTCTGAGGCTTTCCTAGAAGGGGTGGAATTGCTGCTGTATCTTTGCCGTACTCTCTAATTGATTCTCTAATTCACAGTGCCTTAAACACTCAGGCACAGGGGCAGCAAGCACCCAGGCAGAGACCCCAGTGATGCGCACGCTGAGCTGCCCTCTCCCCGTTTCCTTCTCTCAGGATTAGCCCGCACTTTCCTTTGCCCTCCTGGCAAACGGCTCACCTCCGTTCGCTGCAGTTCTCCAGCATTTGCCTGCAGCCCTGTGCACTAGCTCAGACCCGCTGGAAGTGGCTCACGCCGATGTGGCCACATCCTGCCATTGCTGGGTCCACCCCCACCGTTTGATGAGGCTTCACTCTCACCCAGACCTAAGGCCGTCTGGGCGCTGCCCATGCCCTGGCTGGAAGGAAGCGGGGCGCCCCGGCCAGGGGAGCAGGGCTCGGTGCCGATGGCAGCCCTGGCTTGGCAGATCCCTTTGGGGCTTTGCGGTGGGTTGGGCAGCTTCTGCTATGAATTATCCGCCCGATGGGCAACAGCGGGTCTGGCGAGAGGGAAAGGCTCGTGCTTGGTCTAAACCCATCCGCGCTGCAGTGTGGTCGTGCTGTCATTAGCGGCAGGGAGCTGCACGCCTTTTCTCTGTCATTTCCCAAGGATTTGGGGCTGATCCTGTCCAAGCAGTGTGCAGAGGAGCTGGGCTGGTGTGCAAGCCTGCTCCCACGCTGATGCACAGTAGGGTCATACCTCCGGAGATCACCCAAATAACTGGTTGTGGAGATGTACCTGGCTTGGCTCGCAGCTCTCCAGCTTCCCAGACAACTATTTGCAAGAAGATTTAAACGACTTCCCTTCTCATCTGGAGCACTTCATGCTCGCTTTGCATGGAGGTAAATGGCTGTCCAAGAGGCAGAGCTGCAAGGGCAGAGGCACTCCTATCTGGGAGTAGATACACAGAGTGGGTCCCTAGCTAATCCCCTGTACAGTCTGTTAACACCTTTGTTGCAGCACTGCCCTCAAATTACCCCAGATGCACCCGCGCCAGCTGCAGCGTCTGCCGGGGCAGAGCTCGCTCCCTCCGGAGGCAGCATGGCAAGCAGCCGAGCTGGCGCAGCAGCCTTTTCATCAGCGCAACACGGTAAAGAAAAACACCCAGCCAGATAGTAGAGATCTGAAGTCAGATTTGAAGACAGTCGGTTTTTGCTTGGGGACACTTTCCAGGAAAGTTGTGGTTAGATTTTTAACTTTCTTTCCCAAAACATAAAAATTCAAGAAAAAACATGACTTTCGTAGCAAAATGTGTGAGAAAGCGAACGTGAGCTTTTAGAACTTCCTGGAAAGGCTGTCCTCTTTCAGCCAGTCCAGGGCCAAGCTGCGTCCTGGCAGCCCAGGGAGCAAGGGGGGCTCTGACGGCCCCACAGGGGATCCTGCTCCGGCTGCACTTGGGAAGGCCGAGCAGGCTTGTACCTGCCAGAGGACCCTCAGCTTAGCTGTTCCCCTCCTGCTGCTGCCCGTTCCTCTCGTGCAGCCCTGCATCTTGCCAAATCATTCCTCCCCCCCTCCGTTTGCTGTGGATGGACAGCAAAATACTCATTTTGCCATGAAAGCAGGGGCTGCAACACCTTAAACTTCTGGGTGGGCTAAATGAATCACGGGGCAAACAAGGCGCGACTGGCCGAAACAGTCGGTGCTGACCCACGCCGGGTTTGGTCCCAGGCTGAGCCCGGCTCCCACCTTACCCCATCCCACAGAGACCCCTTAGCCCGTAGTGGGGTCTGTTTCCCCATTTCTCCAGCAGCATGGGGCAGTGGGACCTCCCACCTGTTTGGGGCATCCCAAACCTTTTTCGTGGCTCAGCGTGGGGTTTGCATCCATCTCCCCAGGAGATAATTTCAGGGAAGGGTGGGGCCATTTTCAAGGCAAACCAGGGAGCAAAGATCAGCCTCATAAGTCCCAAAACTGAAAGGATCGTTAATGGGGAAAAAAGGCGGTTAGTGGCGAAGCCCAAAGGCATCTCCCCTCTGTCTCCATGTCCACTGCAGCTCCGTGGCCGTGGCCCCACCAGCCTCGCGCGTGGCCAAGGTGGCCGTCTGCGGCTGCGGGGCTGTGGTCCGCAGGCTCGGGCTGCTCCTTTAAGCTGGTTGTCGGGGCGGGCAGCACTGGTGAGGAACGTGTGCGGGTAGCCTTGACCGGCAGGATCTGGCCGCACGCCCGGGAAGCCCATCCCTTCCATTGGCTCCTCTGCTTGGCACTACCGCGCTGTTTGCCTTGTGCCACTGGGGAAAGTTCAAAAACCTGGAGATAGCGAAGTGGCCAGCGTGTCGCCCAGGCCTTAACTCTCTGCAGGCTGGAGCCGCGGGGACACGGGCTCTGCCCCAGCCCCTGGGGCCGTGGGTCGGGCTGGGTCTCCCTGGGGAGACTGTCCCTGTCCACCCCTGTGGGTGGGAGCACCCACTCCCAGACACGTCCCTGCATCAGGCTCTGGAGCCGGAGGGGTCACCGGTCCTTGTCCCCCACAGTGAGATGGGACAGCAATGTTCTCCTCTCCCCTCCGCCCCGGTGCGCTGCCTCCAGCTGCAGAGCCATGCAGGACCAGCACAGGGGTCTTGCTGCCTGCACTGCTGCCTGTTCAGGCTGCCTGGCTCTAACGTCGAGGACAGCACCCTGTCTTCCGAGCCGGGCCGGCCGCTGAGGGAGGGAGCCCCACTTGCCGTGCCATGCCATGCCATGCCGTGCAGTGGGAGGCAGATTTCAAGGCAGGTTAATGCAGAATCGGCCAGTCTTTGTTCGAGGGTGCTGGAAGGTTTCACAAGCTTGAATAGACAAGTGTGTGGCTTCTTAAAGCATTAGCCGGGCACTGCTCTCATCCCCAGCACCTCCCCGGGGACATGGTGCTGATGGCACCTTAGGGTGCACCCGAGGAGATGCTGGCAATGGGGGGATACGGCACCCTTACACCCAGCCCAGCCTCTAGCTTTCTTCTTCCCTGCATGTGCCGTGGATAGGTGGGACCCAAAGCAGCACCGAGATCTTTAAGGGACAAATTCTTGGCTGGGAAAGGACGTGGGCTTCCTGGGGAGGGATGCCGTGCAGCCCCCAGCCTGCTCTCAGAGGGCCCCGCTGGGCAGACGG
>NW_008823956.1:132283-134327 GCF_000699105.1 Pygoscelis adeliae | reverse complement strand
GCCTGCCGGGGAAGGGCGCCGGGCCACCCCCCGGCCGGCTCTCAGGGGGCCCCGCTGTCCAGCCGGCACTGCCCCGAGGCCTGCCCTGGTGGGTGGGAGAGCCGGGACAGCCGCCGGGCTTGCAGGGAGAGGTGAAAAGGATGCCACAGTAAAGCAGAGAGACCCCAGCCTCCCCCGCGGAGCTCCCGGGGCAGCAGGACCCTCAGGACCCCCGCCGGTGGGTGCATGCGGGAGGGTCATGTCCCTCGGCTGGAAGGAAACAAGGCAGTGAAATGAGGCTGCCTGCACTGCAGGCCCCATTAGGGACATCACCGCCACCACAGCGAGCTGCAGAACAAGGACGGCTGCCTCGGGGAGCCGGGAAACGGGGAGGAGGGAGCCCAGCTCGGGCTGGGGGCCGGAGCGAGGGGCGCAGGTTTGCAGGGATGGGTGCGGAGGGGAGCCCAGGGCAGCACTGGGCTGCGGGCAGGGCTGGTCCCGCTCTCTGCCCCTCTCAGGCAAGCAGCCCTTAATGTCCTTAACATCCTCCAGCTTGCTGTCCTGCCTTCCCCAGACCCACGCACATGGCTGATCCTGCCCGCCCCGCTGCCTGCGCCCGCAGGTAGCTGAAGGTAGCGTTTCCAAGCCCTGTCTGGCATTAAAAGGAGGGTCAGAAATAGCTGCCCAAATGCTGCGATGTGGCAAGAGCCACAGCAACATGTGTCCCCCAGGCGTCTTGCCTGGGCAGGAGATTTCTCCTCCCGTACCCCGGGACCGGGATGCAGCCGTCCTGGTTGGGGGCAGCGGGGTCCCACCTCGGACCCAGGGTTCGAGCCTCAATGAATCAATTCCTCCACGTGCTGTGCTTTAATCCCAGGGGCTCGAGAAGCCTCGTGTAGGCCTGTGAAGCTCCCGGTTTAGGTCTGTGCTGCTCTCAGGGTGAACAGGAGCTCAGGGTGCTCCCGTGGGTGGTCCCATGGGTGCCAGACAAGCAGCCTGCAGCAGAGCCACACAGCTGCACCTGCTCCAGACTTGCCACCAGGCTGGTGGCCCCGGGCACCTCTCAAGGCACGGCCCCCTCGGGAGACCCCGAACTGGGAGGGCTCTGGGATGGCGCCCCTCAGCCTCTCTTTTGCTTGGTGTTTTAGTGGGAAGCTGGTGTCTCCAAAGTGGAAGAATTTCAAGGGGCTGCGGCTGCTTTGCCGGGATAAAATCCGTCTCAACAACGCTATCTGGAGAGCGTGGTACATCCAGTGTGAGTATGGGGCCAGACCCCGCTCCGTCTGCCGAGTGCTGGGCAATGTCGAGTGCGATGGGGCTGGCACCAAGGCAGCGATGTATGGGTGCACAGGCACCCTCCCCTGCCCAGGGATGGAGATGTGGGTAAAGCCAGCTGTGTTTTCCCCTGTGCAGATGTGGGGCGGAGGAAGAACCCTGTGTGTGGCTTCATCACTCCTCTGGAGGGATCGGAGGCTGATGAGCACCGAAAACCAGAGGTAGGGCATGGTTCGTCGCAGCTTTCTGGGCCAGGAGCAGGTCTGGGTGGCACAGGTGGGAGCTGGGGACACGCAGGGGGCAGAGCTCATTTTATTTCATAGATTTGCTGGGAAAGGTGTTTCTGACGTGGCACAAGGAAACAAGCCCTGGCTGCGGGGTGATGGGGCTGGGTGGCTCAGCTGTGACCCCCTGTCCTGCCCCCCCAGGCTGTCGTGCTGGAGGGCAACTACTGGAAACGCCGCATCGAGGTGGTGATGAGGGAGTACCACAAGTGGAGGATCTACTACAAGAAGCGGGTGAGTGGCTCTGCCTGTGCTGCTCCCCATCCCATGGCGGTGCCAGCGGTGGGATGGGACGTCAGCGTGCGCAATGTGGAGCCGTGGCTGACGGGGAGCGGGACATGGCAGGCTCTTTCCAGTGTGGGAGGGGGATGCTGGCTGCCCCTGTGGTGCCAATGGAGGGGAGCTTGGCAGGGACCCTATCCGCAGCTGCCCGCGGTGCTGCGATGTGCTCCGGCAGCCCAACCTGGGCTGACTGTGACCTGCCCGGTGCACGATCTGCAGCTGGG
>NW_008823956.1:130203-131946 GCF_000699105.1 Pygoscelis adeliae | reverse complement strand
CCCCCCGCGCCCGGTCCCACCACTGCGGCAGCTGCTCAGCCCAGACCCTGTAGAGTAAAGGCAGATGTGAACTCATGGCAGCCACGCTGAGCCCCCCAGGGACCCCCCTTCTGAGCGCTGGCCCCCTCCGCCCCACACTATGCCCGCCCTGGCTGGGCGGTGACACAGGCTGTCTTCTCCTTCCAGCTCCGAAAGTCCACCCGGGAGGGAGAGGTCTCCAGCCCAAAGCAGGTGAGTCCGCTGGGGAAGGGTGAGGAGGGGGGAAAAGTGGGGTGCAATGTGGACCCCTGCACTGGGCAGCCTGGGAGAAGGGCGGATGAAAGCCCCAGGGCGTGACAAGCCCAATGGTGTGGGATGCCAAGCACTTGGGATGCCGGATCCACCCTTCTGGAAGCACCAACGTGCCAAGTGTGAAGCTTCGGAGTGATAAACATTGTGAGGAGCATGGGAGCTGCCAGGGAGAGCAGCTGGGCAGCCAGGCATGGACCCTACCCATGAGGGGTGCCCACCTGGCTCCTTTGCTCCATCTCATGCAGGATGAGGATATCTGGAGGCCAACGGAGAAATGGTGCAACCAGCTCTTCTGCAACGTGGTGCCCATGCTGCTTGGGGATGAGGAAGAGGAGCCGGGGGGTAGGCAGCACTTCGACTTGGACACCTTCCTCTCAGACATCTCTGACACCCTCTTCACCATGACACAGACACCCAGTGCCCACCAGGCACTCCCTGAGGATGGTAGGTGCCCCAGAGCATGCTCTAGCAGTATGTGGAGGAGGAGGTCCAGGCAGGCAGCACGCACCGTAGCACCTTGCTGCCTCTTGGCTTAGCCCCCGAGAGCTGCCGCCTGTGTCCTTTGGGCAGACAGGATCCCCTGGCGTCCCTCCTGCCGGAGTGAGAGCTCTGTTTGGGCAGGGCGGGAGCATCCTCTTCTCCGGTGGCTCCCTACGGACCAGCCCGGGCTGTCCCGGGTGGGTTGGGCTGAGCTGCCCAGGGAGTGCTAGCCCCATGAAGGACCTTGCACCAGACCCCAGGGCAGGGCTGCCAGCCCTGGGTAAGCAGCAGGCAGGTCCTGCCTTCCGTGGCCACTCTTTGCTGTCCCTGCCTGGCCAGGTCCCTGGAGCTCCTGCAGCACCAGGCAGGTCCTGTGCCAAGGATCAGCCTTTCCCTGGGATTCTTGGGCACTGGATGAGGTCCCAGAGGTGCTGGTGGGCAGGGTGGTGGGAACAGGATGGCCCTGGGTCTCCACAGGGTGGGCACGCATCTCCCTGCCCGTGCACGGCTGCAGGGCAGGGTGCAGCGACGCAGGGTGACTCTGGGGTGCCACGGAGGGGTGGCAGCTAGGCAGGTGTGAGGGCAGCGGTGGGAGGAACCCTGAAGGGGCGTCTTCGGGGTGCAGTGGCTGGGCCCCAGTGTTGCAGCTCTGCCCTCTTCCAGCGTACGTTGGGAATGCTGACATGATACAGCCGGACTTGGCACCTCTGCAGCCCAGCCTGGATGATATGGAGATCTCAGGTAAGAGCCAGCCCGGATGCGGTACCACACCCACACAGCCCAGCGTGCTCTGCACCCCATGGCAGCCCAAAATGGTGGGGTCAGAGGGTTGGCCAGGCAGCAGCAGGAGCTGCTGGGGCAGGCAGAAAGCGCCGGACATCCACTGGCATGGAAAAAGCAGCATGCATGGGCCAGGGTGCTGCGGCAGGCTGCAGGGCTTGGCATGCGTGCCCGCACCCGGGGCAGAGCCAC
>NW_008823956.1:127024-129856 GCF_000699105.1 Pygoscelis adeliae | reverse complement strand
GAAGCGGGCAATGGCAGCCTCCTCCCATGGGGCTGCCACCAGTGCTGCCATGCAGGCTCTGAGCCATGAGTGTCCGTGAGCGCCCTGGAGTCAGCTGGGACGTGTCCTGGTCCCAGCTGTGCAGTGCAGTGTCCCCATAAGCCAGGGCAAGGCACCGCTGGTGCACGCTGCACCGGGGACCAGCTCTGCCCTCGAACGTGCCAGAGCTGGTGGCCTGGGCACGCTTTGCAGGGTGGGAGCCGGTGTGGGTTGGTGGCTGCAGCCCTCCCAGGTGGCTGGTGGCCTCAGGCAGCACCAGCATCTCTGGACCCCTCTGCGCAGCTGTGAGCACCCTGTGAGCTCCACGGCTGGTCTCCACTTCCTTCGGCGGGAGGAAACAAGGGTGCTTGCGCCATACGGCTGCAGGGTGATGCAAGGCCAGATGCCGGCGGGGAGCAGGCTGGGGCACTCTGATGTGCCAGGGCAGGCGGTGGGATGCCCCGGGGATGGATGGGGTAGGAAGGCTCTTGCCAGCCCTCCTCGGCTCGTTCCCTCCAGAGGTCCCATCAGGGTGAGCCGTGCTGGGAAGAGGGTCTGTCCCCACTGCTGGCCCTTTGCCTCCTGTCCCCAGGTGCCCCATGTGGGCATCAGTCACTGGGAGGTGGGACAGCTCCAAATGGGTCAAATTGACACTTGACAAGTGTCCCTTCCCCCGAGAGGTCCTGCATGGTGCTGGAAAGCTGCACCAACCCCTTTCAAGCAGCACCTTGCCACAACAGTGTCACAGCAGCAGCCCCAGCACCTCTCTTTGTGGGCCCAGCTGCCGTTCGTGCCACCAAGGTGGCACGGCCTCCTGCGCAGCAGGAGATGGCAAGGGGCACGGCGGTGCCCATCTGAACCAATATATTTCTATGAGCAGCCAAGTTGTCTTTTTTCTTCCCGGGGAAAAGGCCTGCGTTTTGCTCCAGAGTGCTGCCTGGGAATGGGATGGGTCTTACTGCAAGCCACTACGTCGCAGGAAAGCACCCCTTCCTGTTCTGCCCATGCCCAGCGGCTCCACATGGGGGGACTGCTGGGGCTGGGGAGGGTCCCAAGCCCAGCTGGGGTCAGGGGTGGCATCCCAGGTGTGGCTCATTGTCTGTCTGAGCACGGCTGGAGAGGGGCTTGTGTGCCCCAGGGCAGGGCAGCACCCTGTGGGGTGCTCAGAGGCTCGTGGGTGGGAGTTTTGTCTGGGACGTGGCATTCCCTGGAGCAGCTTGCCGGGATGAGGAGAGGTTAGAGTACCGCGACAGCCGAGTGCTGCGTGTGAGCGATGTGCGCGCTGGCGGGATGCGGGTGTGCGCCGGCTGGCGAGGGTGTGCTGGGCGGAGGGGTAGGAGCAGAGAGATGTGCGCACACCATGCGATGGGCAGCCGCAGGGGGGTGTGTGACCACGGGGCCGTGGGAGGAGTTGGGAGAGGAGGTGCTGGGTGCTGGGTGCTGGAGCTGCGGGTGCCAGACAACCCAATTACGTCCTCAAGGCCACTTTTCTAGCAGGGTGTGCGATGGCTTTTCATGGCTCGGGAGCAGGGATCCCCCCAGCAGCCTCGTGCAGAGCGCCGCGGTGCAAGTGTGCGGGGTGGGCACCGCGGCGGTTGGTGCAGGGCTCCTGCAGGGTCACAGGGCTGTCACCGTGTCTGGTGGCTGTGGCAGAGCTCGGCGCCTGTCAGTCAGTGCGTGCAAACCAATCCCCAAATGAGGAAGCACCTCGTGTCCGCGGCGGGTGCCGGAGCGCAGTGTGGGGTGGATGGAGAAGTCCTGATGGCAGAGGCGAGGGAGCAGCCCAGCCCTGTGCCCTGCTGGCACCACGCTCCAGGTAGGACCCGTGCCGGGCACCAGGGAGCTGGGGGCTGGGCTGGCCATCCCATGGGGTGGCATCACCCCGCCGTGCTGCAGGGCTCTCCCAGAGCCTGGGGCAGATGCTGGAGGGTCCTTCGTTTGGGAACGGGCTCTGTAGCCCCAACCCCATTGGAGAGCAGCCCCAGGTTGGAACGGGATACCAAAGGTGTGGTGTGCCGACCGCATGGGCTCTTCCCCCTTGAGCGGTGACATGCCCTGGCCACGCTGTGCGGCCTGGGAGCGGGTCAGGGTGATGCAACAGGGGAGAGGAGCGTGGGCAAGAGCTGTGGGGTGGGGAAGGGGCAGGAGAAAGGGAGGACAGGGCACCCAGGGGCTGCAAGCCACCTTCCATCCCTGCAGCACAGCGAGAGGCACAAGAGGAATCGAATCTGCAGAGCTGGGCACCAGAAATGCCTATAAATACCCACAGAGCTTCAGCGCCAGTGGCAGGGGACAGCCTGGCGTGGGGGGGGCGGGGGGCTGGGGGCAGCGTGGAGCTGGGTACTGCGTGCTGGGGAGGCTGAGACCCTGCCTGGCAGCACCGCGGCCCACACCGAGTGCCGGCCCATGGTGGGGCAGGGGTGGCTCTGCGATGCTCCCGGGCATTCACCGTGTCCTTGGTAGGGGGAAGGGGCAGTCTGAGGGCTGAGCGGGGCAGCTCAGCGGTGGCACTGCCCCGTCTCGCACCGGCGTTACCCTTGGCTGGCAGCACATGGCACTGCCGGAATCGTCACCATGCTTAGCCCCATGGCATCCCACGCTGCTGGCATGTTTGCTCCTCTGGTGTAGATTCAGAAGGGTCTCAGGCTTTTGCGGGTCCCAGCCAGGGCACCCTGGGCGCTGGAGCCTGTGTCACAGCCTGGAGGGAGCGCAGAGTCCTTGCAGCCCTGCCAGTGCCCGTGGCACAGCTGCGCAGGCCAGGCAGGCAGAGCCAGCGCGGGGGCTCGGCTGGGCTCTGCCGGCAGCAGCGCAGGG
>NW_008823956.1:126115-126622 GCF_000699105.1 Pygoscelis adeliae | reverse complement strand
TCGGGGACTCTGCGCCCCGCTCCTCCAAGCCCTCCTGCTGTGGCTGCCCCACAGCCTGGGTGTCGTGGTCCCTGCCCCAGCACCGGGCTAGTTCAGGAGGGGCGGTACAGCCACGCAACCCCCTGGGAGCAGCCCCAGCGCTGGAGCACGCGGTGCCCAGCTGGGTGTCGGGGACGGGGTCCCCACCCTTGGGTGGCACCCCTGGGCGGGTTTTCCTGTCCCCATGCATGTGGCAAGGCTGGCCCCAGGCACGTGGCCTGCCTCTTCCCTCCATACTCCAGCGTTTCACAACGTGGGTGCCAAATCCGCTGGCAGAGCCAGAAGCTGCCCTGGCCTCGCAAGGTGAAGGCAGGACTGGCAAGTCCCCAGCAGTGCCGGTAACAGGGTACGGCTCCCTCCAGCATGCCCCAGGGCTTGTCACCCCCTCTCTGCGAGGGTCCCTTCATGCCCGTCACTCTGTCTCCACTTGGCCCTGCAGATATCTTCACCGGCCACCGGCCACCGCCA
>NW_008823956.1:122993-124868 GCF_000699105.1 Pygoscelis adeliae | reverse complement strand
CTGGGGGACCCCCCCCCCCCCCGGCTCCAGCAGCCCCCGGGGAGGGAGATGGGGCCCAGGCGGACCCAGGGCTTGGTCACAGGCACCGCTGCGAAGTCCTCGTGTCCCCAGCCTGGTCTCCGCGGCCCTCCACAGATGGGCTGAGGGGTCACCAGTGTCCTGACCGACCCACCGCCCGTGCATGCGATGGGACAGGTCCCACAGAAGGTGTCGTGTCTAGCCCCGTGCTGGGCTGGGGAGGGGCTGGGGGTCTCTGCCTGCACCAAGGCTCCCAAGGACATCCCCACTGCGGGGAGCAAAGGCACCTCTCTCCAGGGGCTGCTTCACCCTTCCCCGGGGCAGACGGGCAGGGAAGGGGCTGCAGCAACGCCAGTGCTGGGGGCTGGCTGTCCGGTGGGGCAGGAAGGGTCGCCCGAGCCCCGACACCCTCACACAGCAGCACCCTTCTGCTCCCTGCCTTCTTGCAGCCAAGCAGGAGCCGGCCCTGGATGCCCCACGCCTGATGGGCGCAGGACTCATGCCCGCGTCCCCTGTCTCCCCGGTAAGCACTCGCCTACGCCCCGGGTAGGGAATTGTCCCCCCAGGTCAGGACGTGCCTTCTGCTGACCTGTGATGGGGCCTTCTGTGGTGGGGAAGATGGGGCTCTGTGGGGTCACCCGTTGCAATATGGGGCTGGACAGGCACGGGGCATGTGGATGGGGTGGCGGGAGTCACCTGAGTGTTTTCTCCCGTAAAAGAAGCAGGGCAGAGGTGGGAAACGCCCCACTTGCAGGGCCCCTTTCCCGGAGATGCTGCCCTGGGGTGATGGGACTGGGGCTGCCCCTGCAGATGGTGGGATGCCCCATGGGGATGGGGCTGCACGTCTACCTCCCCGGTCCCCACACGGGCATTCGGCTGTCAGTGCCCAGGCACCGACCGACCAAAGGGGAAGGCCTGGTCCCCAGCGTGCAGGGGGCGGTGGCCCCCCAACCTCCCACTTCCCTCTGCCTTCTCTCAGCAGCAGAGTGCTGTCCCCGACATCCCTGACGCCTTCCTCTCCAGAATGGCCCAGCTGAGCCCAGGACTGGCTCCTGGCTCCAGCCCTTCCCAAGCAGTGCCGGTGCCGCTGGCGGGCACCCAGCCGGGCCCACTGCTGGTCCCCAAGGCAGAACGGCTGTCCCCCACGTCGGCTTGCGGTGAGTCTGAGGCACCCCAAGGAGCTCCACAGGACACTGCGTTTCCTGCAGGGACCTTGAACCAAATATTGTGGGAATGTTTCATTTCGGCTTCAATCCCAGCTATTTACATTTACCCAGCTGAGCACGGATGATTTCTTTCCACGGGAGAGGGCACAGCCCCTTCACCTGCCTCCTTCTACAGGGGCAAAAGCAGAAACAGGAGAAGTCAAAAAGGAGCAAAATGGCAGACTGTGGTTTTGAAAACCCAGATCTTGGTTTTCAAGTGGAAAGCACCTTGCTTTCACCCGCAGAAACCAGAGCGGTGGCTGGAAACCAGGCTGTGGTGTCGTTCCCAGTTTCAGTTTGGTGCTGCAGACCGCAGCCTTCCTGTCCTCAGGACTCTCTTTCTTGGCGTGATTTCCACCCCAAAGAAACGCCACGAATTTAAAATGTCGCATCCCAAATGATCCCATTTCTGAGTAGTTGTAAAATGAGTGGGATTTGGGACACGACAAACCAGTAAGATGCGGTCGGATGCTGGACTGGAGCATCCCCGTCAGCTGAGCGGGGTGGCTGCCCCAGGGCCAGGGTAGCGCTGCAGGCTGCTCCCCTCTGCCCGTCCCAGTGCGGGACCCTGCTGTCAGCCCATCACGAGGGGCTGCTGCCGCTGCCGCCCCTCTCCCCCGAGCACCGCCTTTCCTTTTCCAGGCAGCCACTG
>NW_008823956.1:121002-122338 GCF_000699105.1 Pygoscelis adeliae | reverse complement strand
GGCTCGGCAGCAGGGAACACGGCACCTCGCGCAGCCAGCCCCGCTGCACGAAGCGCCGGGTGCCCCACGCCCTGCCCACCCTGGGGGGGGCCTTCCCTCGACGTCCCACCCTGTGGCCCCGCAGGTCAGCAAGGCCACCACTTTGCAGAAGACAGCCGAGTACATCTGCAAGCTGCAGCAGGAGCGGGCGGCCCTGCAGGATGAGGCGCAGCGGCTGCGGGAGCAGATCGAGGAGCTCAATGGCTCCATCAAGTAAGAGGGGCATGGCTGGGGGAGGCGGGAGGGAGCCACTGCCTGCATCGGGGTAGCCAGGCAGGGCAAGCGGCAGCACCGGGGAGGCAGCAGGACACAGCAGGTCTTTGGAGCACCTCTCAGGACCTGCATTTGACTCTGACCCCTCTCAAACGCTGTTTCGGAGGGGGGGATGCTCAAGAGGCAGTGCTGTGTGGGACCAGAGCATGGGGCCATGCCCCACAAGTCGCCCTGGGAGGTGGACACCGCCTGGCCACCCCTGCTGAGAGCTGAGGTCGCGCCCCCTCCCCATGGGGCGCCCCCCGCGCCTCCCAGTCTCCTGAACGTGGACCCACAGCACTGCTTGCGCCCCACAGCCTGTGCCAGGAGCAGCTGCCGGCCACGGGGGTGCCCATCACACGCCAGCGCTTCGACCAGATGCGCAGCATGTTCGACGAGTACGTCCGCTCCTCCACGCTGCAGAACTGGAAGTTCTGGATAGTATCCTTTGGGGCCAGTGCCTGCTGCTTGCTCTGACTCCTCCACCAAACACCAGGCCCCCTGGTTCACCCGCTGCTCCCAGGTCTGGGGGTGTCCCTCCACCTCGAGAGGCTCTGGGGACCACGGGGAGATGTTTCCCAGCCGAGGGCACATGGTGGGAACACACCGAGATGCTGTGGTTAGGAGGAAGCTTCTGTTACAAGGGAGCAAACAGAGTAGGAGTAAATGGTCAGTCCTCGGGGAGAAGGAAAGTCACCAGCAGAGCTGAGCTCATGCGGGGAAGAGCTCCTGGTGGCATGGGAACTGGCTCTGAGAAGCAGCAGCCATCAACTAGAGATTAGGAAAGGTCCAAAGGCAAAGCTGGGAACATGATAGCTTGGCCTTGGTGGCCGTGTGGCACACCCTGGAAACCCAGGCGTGCCCACGCCTGGGACACAAGTCTGGGCTCTAACAGGGTGGAGAGGATGGAGGGGGGGACGGGGCCGGGGAACGGGTGGTCAAAGGGCTGGGCCTGCTTCTCTGTGAGCAGGGAGGGATTAGACGCACTGGGACCATCAAGCCTGTAGAGACTGAGGCCTACAAAATCCCAAGGGGCAGAGGGATG
>NW_008823956.1:113485-117586 GCF_000699105.1 Pygoscelis adeliae | reverse complement strand
GGTGCTCCCCCCCCACCCCTGCTGTGACCGCGCTCTCTCCATAGGGCCACAGCGGCTCTGTCTCCTGCCTGGACTTCAGCAGCAGCGGCAAGTACCTGGCGTCGTGCGCCGACGACCGCACGGTCCGACTGTGGAGCACCCGGGACTTCACGGCCCGCGAGCACCGCTGCCTGCGTGCCAACGTGGGGCTGGACCACGCCGAGCTTGTCCGCCTCAGCCCCGACTCACGGTAGGGCCAGGCCTCCCTGCGCCCCGTCCACCCCCGCCCCAGGGACCGCTCGGGGCATATCGGCACCGGGGCGTCCTGCGGACCGGGCTGCACGGAGGCTGCGCCCCTCCCAGGGTCTTGACAGCGGCCACTGATTCGCGAAAGCGGCGGGCGCTTTAATGTGGCGCTCAGGGCGAATATCCCAGTGCCCAGCTTGCCACCCCCGCGGGAAGCGGTTGTTAAGGCCTTTGCCAGCAGGCCCTGCGGCTGGGTTGAGCTGCTGAGCCTCTCCGGGGCCTGGGGAGAGAGCCCTTCCCGGCTGGGAAGGCTGGTTGAAAAGCATGCCTTGGCACTTCGTGACGCGGCCTCTTTTAGAGAGAGGAGGGCGTCTCGTTTCCGGATGCGGAGTAATAAATTCTGTTCTCTTCCATTCAGCGTTGCAGTTGAGCTAACACAGGGAGAGAACTTGGCGCCCTCGTAAAGCACACAGCTTTTTATCTGCCAGCATATCCCTTTCCCCAGGTGCCACTGAATGAGCTATTAGCTTACCTGCTGTAGCTAGGCTGAGCTGGGGAAGCCCGTTTCTTAATGGTTCAGAGTGTCTGTTCTTCCACTTAGGGCGTTCATTGTTTGGCTGGCGAATGGCGAGACTATTCGTGTCTATAAGATGACTAAGAAGGATGATGGCAGCTTCACCTTCACTGCAACTTCTGGGGACTTCCCAAAGAAGCACAAGGCTCCTGTCATTAACATAGGAATTGCAGAGACAGGTATGGAAACGACGGAGCTGCTCGCTTGTTGAGGCTCTCGAGATCGGCTTTGATTTCCCTGTAAAACAAGAGCTGCTGGGGTGAAAGTGCTGGAGTTTTTGGCACTCTCAAGGCCCGTTTCTGCACCGGTACTTGATTCTCTGTAGTCCCTTAGAGGTTACTTTTTAGCCTTTGTTTACTACTGAGGGAACCGAAAGATGTCATTTTCAGACAAACAATATTCCTGTAAGCACAGAATTAGCACCCTGACACGCACGGTCTCTTAATTGGCATTTTCAGGGATGCTGTTGCAAAGAGGTCTGGTCTCAGTATTGAGAGGATCGCCGTTCTCTGGCCCACCGGTCTGTCTTTAACCAGTCAAAAATCTCTCTAGTGAGTTCACATGGTCTATCTTGGGCTTCTGGGATCTTCTAGAAGAGAGGCTGGGGCGGGTATGTGTTACTGGTGAGGGCTTGATGCTTCAGGTATGTGACAGCGGGCAGCTGGAAGTGGGTGGACGTGAGTTCACCTCTGTAATAGGAGAGCAGAGAAAATGTTAACTGAGACCTTCGTTCAGCGTGAAAGTGAAAACTTAGACCTGCAACGAGTAGCTGAAAGGTAAACGGGCAACTCCCTGTCTGGGCTGAGATGCAAAAGGGAAGGCATTGCAAGTGGAAACAAGCAGGAGTCCAAAATGCTGACACAAACGGTAATCGTGGATAATAGTAGTGTGACTTGTGGTCAGCTACCTGCCCGTAATCCATGGCTGGAAAGCTAGAGGTACCTCGAGTTGTGTTTTGACCATCTGGGGAAGATGGAGTCGGCTGCGCTACGCCTGTGGTACCAGCTTAGTGCTGAGCTCTGCGAGGGGGATCTGAGGGGTGCTGGGGCGAGACGCAGGTGTGGTCCCCGAGTGCCCGTTGCCAGCTGACGGCTGCTGAAGCCAAGGGTGCGCTAATGCATAACCAGGAGCCGAGTCTTCTGATGTTGCTCTTCGCCCTGTCCCGTGAGATTGGCACTCCTTGAATTTCGGTGCTGCTTTTGGTTTTCTTGACTGCCCAGGTGCAGGGAGAGGCGGCCCTGCTTAGGGACCCTCCCAGGCCTTCGGCAAGCCTGTGGCAGCGTTAGGCCTGGGAGCTCTCCTGATCTTTGCCTTGTCCCCCCAGGAAAGTTTATCATGACAGCTTCCAGTGACACTACCATCCTGATATGGAGCCCGAAGGGTGAAGTCCTGGCCAGCATTAACACTAACCAGATGAACAACGCCTACGCCACGGTGTCGCCCTGCGGAAGGTGAGGGGTGTGAGGTAGTCCGGGCTGCTCCTGCTGCTGAGTGGGAGACTGCAGGAGTGAACAGGAACCTCGCTCCTTCCCGGAGGGCGTCATCAGTTCAGACCATCGGCAATTAGCTAATTGTTATTTTAATGCAATTTTCTGAGGGTTCCACATTTCAAAAAGCGATTCCGGCCCCCAAGAGCAGCCCCTCCAGGAGCGCCGACTCTTGCCTGCGCAGTCTCAGACACTCGGAGGGTTGCTGTTGCGCCTCAGCGCTGCTTTTCCTGTTAACCACCTCCTGAAGAGCTGAGGAGAACAGCATTGGCCTCAAAGCGGAGGTGGGACAATGCAAATGGCGTATGCAAGGCAAACAGCATTTCTAACTTGTTTTTAACCTTTTCAAGGTTAATTATAAAATTAAAGTCTTTATTACTGAGAGATTGTTTATCAGGAAAATCGTGTTCTCTGCTCTGCCTCTAACTTGTTGCTGCAGGAAGACTTGCCACGCTCCAAGCTCAGTGAGTTTGGGGATCAAAAGCACTTAACTATTTTATTTTGGCCTGGGAGTTTCTCATGCCCAAGTTGCGGAGTCGCTGCTCTGGTCCCTGGCGGCCTTCCTTAGCGTTCCCTTTGCCAGCCTGGTTTCAGTGAAAAGCAAAAACTTTTTCAGCTGACCAAAGCAAAAGATTTGAACGTAGGTGTCTGGATAGCTTTGCCGTCACAGAGCCCCGCCTTAGGCACCCCTCCACGCAGGAGGGCTGCCCCTGGCCCCTGCCTTGCTCAGGAGGCCAGAGGGGAGCTCTGCAGGGCTGGCCCCACGGCCCGGGCGGAGTAGGTGCTCTGTAACAGATACCCCGTGTCTTTCACCCAGGTTTGTGGCATCCTGTGGCTTTACCCCTGATGTGAAGGTGTGGGAGGTGTGTTTTGGCAAGAACGGAGACTTCCGGGAGGTGGCCAGGGCTTTTGAGCTGAAAGGCCACACCGCTGGCGTGCATTCCTTCTCCTTCTCTAATGACTCGAGGAGGTAAGTGTGTGTTACCTGCTGCCTGAAATATTACGCTTTCGCTTGCCCTCGGGACACATGAGCTCGCCCCTTCCAGTGTACGCCAGCAGCCTGTGCAGGGGGGCCGCACCCCTGCACGGTGTGGGGGGAGTGCTGCCCTCTGTGCTCTCCTGGGAGCCCAGGGCAGCAAAACCCTGACCGGCTCGTCCCACCTTGCGTATTCCCCGTGGATTTCCCCCTCCTGGGGGTGACTGCTGTCCGTGCTCCGGAAGGAGGACGAGGACCGTGCGCGTGTGCGGACTTGTGCTTCCCAAAAGAGCTCTCCGGCCACAAAGGATTCCTGGTTCGCAGGCGTGGCAGGGGAAGAGGTGCTGCCCGGTTTCCTGGCGCTCACCCATGCTCTGTCTCCTGGCTGCAGGATGGCGACTGTTTCGAAGGACGGGACGTGGAAGTTCTGGGACACAGATGTGGAATATAAGAAGCAGCAGGATCCGTACCTGCTTCTGACGGGGAAGTGCGAGGTGGCGGAGCCTTGTCGCATCGCCCTGTCCCCCGACGCTCGAGTCGTCGCCATCTCTAGCGGCACAGACATTGTTGTGTGCAACACACGAAGAGGAGAGGAGGAGGAACGCTTCCTCGGTGTGCACGGACAGTGCATCACAGACTTGGCTTTTGACACCAACAGCCGCTACCTGGTGTCATGTGGGGACCGGGCCATCCGCGTCTTCCACAACACTGCCGGTCACAGGGCGGTGGTGGAGGAGATGGAGGCCATGCTGAAAAAAACGGCCAACAAAGCCACCCGAGAGAGGCTGGAGCAGCAGATCGCCAGTGCCCGCAAGGCGCTGGCCGCGATCTACGGCAAG
>NW_008823956.1:109322-111706 GCF_000699105.1 Pygoscelis adeliae | reverse complement strand
CGGGCCTGTGGCGTTCTTCCCCCTTGGACCTGAGCTCACGCGCTGTCGGGCCATCCCCTCTCGCTGCCCGCGATCCGTCTCGCCTTAATCCCCAGAGGACTGGGTTTTACTTGGCGGCGCTCAAAGACAGGCGTCGGCTCCTCCTTCCGCTCCCGACCCTTTGTGGCTGAAGTTTTGCCTCTCGGTTAGAAAAGTGCCCAGAGAGGAAAGGGAAAAGGCCTGCGGGAGCACGGCCCCCGGGCTGCGGGGAGAGAGAAAGGGGAGCAGCTTCTCTGGAGCAGATCGTGCACCTCTGCATCCTCGCGCCAGTGGTGGGCTCCCCTGACCTCGTGTTTTCTGCTTTCCTCTCTCTCCTCAAGAAAGAGAAATCCAAATCAAGTAGCAGCACTGCCCGAGAACCCAATGGCTTCCCAGCTGACACCTCTGCCAACTCCTCTCTCCTTCTGGAGTTCCAAGGTGAGTCTGGCTGAGCCCCCTTCAAGCTGGGGGAAGGCCCCAAGGCCTTATAGAAGCTGGGATGTTGCTGGCTTATGTATGCTGTGCGTACTGGGAAGAGCAGCACGTGTCTTCAGTGCGGGGTTGCGTTGATCCACTTCTGGACTGTCCCTGCTGAAACTATTCATTTTTGCTGTCAGAAAGAATCTCCACTGGCTGTTTCTGGGATCTTCCTGTGGGAAGCCTCATAAGGAACTGGAGGAGTGGGGGTTCCCGTTCCCACTGTGCAGTCCCTGCGGGGGAGAGGCCGGTAGCTGCCTGCAGCTGAGCCCGCTGCTTCCAGCAGTGACTTGCACGGACCTTGGGATGGAAGGGCAGAGGATCCCCTTGACCTTGCTCTTGATCCCGGAGCACTGCAGCCAGCTGCGAGCAGGCCGGGTTCTGTGGTAGAGCTGAGCGAGGCTCAGGCAGCGCATGGTCTCACTGCTGGAGCAGAGCTTATGCCTGTCCCCGGCCTTTCCACTCGGCTCTCCCCGCGGCCGAGGGGAGTCAGGGAACGTGTTGGCACTTGCAGTAGATGCGGTGAGAAGGTTAGCGGTGCAGGTCTGCAGCGTGGGACCGCGTTCTCTGGAAAAGATGTGTGCCAGGACTGCCTCCCCGGCCGGAGGCAGGTGCTGAGCGTTGCTCCTGGTGTTAGGTTGCTGCCTCGCAAACAGAAGAGGTAGACAGCCCCGGTACGCAGGCGAGAGGCCTCCTGCCCTCGAACGCCTGGCGCCCTCGCAAGCTGCAGACAGGAGATTTGGCGGCACAGCGCTTTGTATCGCCCCCCTGCCTTCTGCTCGTTCTTTCCAAATAGCCCAGGGTCGCGCTCCGTCCGCTCAGACTCGTGCCCCGGGCAGAAGCACCCCCTCCCCCGTGGGCCAGTTGTGTATCTGATGCCTTGTGCCCGGCAGCCCTTACGTTGACGGGTGACAGCGAATCCCCTGTACTCCGCCTGCCTCTGACTGCGCTCTTCCTTCTCCCCAAGACCCCGGCGCTCAGTGCCGCCCACGGCTGCCTGTGCCCCCGGGTCAAGGTGCTCTTCTTCACTAGGTGCTGTTTCTGCAGATGAGAACAGCAACCAGAGCTCCCTGTCGGATGTCTACCAGCTCAAGGTGGACAGCAGCCCCAACTCCAGCCCCAGTCCCCAGCAGAGCGAGTCCATGAGCCCTGCCCATACGTCCGACTTCCGCACGGACGACTCGCAGCCACCCACGCTGGGGCAGGAGACACTGGAAGGTGGGTGCTGGGCCGGGAAGGGAGGAGGTGGAGGGCCCTGCTGGGGCCGTTACTTGTCCGGTGGGTGACTGAGGCACCGCTGGGAGACTTGTGTCTTCTGCTGGAGGTCTCCTCTCCTGGCTCAGCACTGAGCTGGGTACTGCCATGCTCCTGGGTCGGAAGTTCCCTTATCCCTCCTGTTCTCCCCAGAGCCTTCCCTGCCTTCCTCGGAAGTTGCGGACGAGCCTCCCACTCTCACAAAGGAAGAGCCGGTCCCCCTTGAGACTCAGGTAAGGGAGGGGGGATTGAAATAATGTCTGAATGCGCGCGGGCCCAGCTCGGCCCTTTCACCATCGTTGCCGCCCCTTGTAACCGAATCGTCTCGAGGGATGGGCTTGCTCTGCAGTCCCAAAGTGCCCTCCAGGAGCTCCCCCAAACCTCCCGGCTTTCCGAGCTGTCCCCCGGTTCAGTTCAGGTGTTAAAGTGTGACGAAAGGATGCGGAGGTGGAGTAAAACAACGATTCTAGCTGGCTCCGGGGCTGAAGTGGGTTCCCGTTCCTGGGGCTTCCTCACAGATGAAGGCCCGGGGTGTCCCCACAGGGTGACACAGCCTTGTCTAGGTCCGCGTGGCTTGGCGGGCACGCCGCGCTCCTGTCACGGCCCGTGACCTCTGCCTCTGGCTCTTGCAGGTA
>NW_008823956.1:105786-107417 GCF_000699105.1 Pygoscelis adeliae | reverse complement strand
CGGGGGAGGGGTCGGTAGGAACCGCTCCTGCGAACGGGCAGCCGCTGCCTGGTCGCGATAGTCTTGCACGTAGCTTCAAGGTAACGATTAGAGCCCAATATGCAAAAGAGCCCAATAAATTAGCTTAATTAACGTGACGTCTGTGGGTGTCTTTGCAGTAGTCCGACTTCGATTTGCTTGTGCGTTGCAAATGGCGATTTCCATTCTGCAGGTCATTCAATCTAGCGTGCGAGCCTAAGCCGAAGGCGTGCGGCTCCCTTTGTCACGCTGCCCTGTCTAATCGTTGAGTGTTTTTAATAATCTACCCTTTCAGGATCAGGATGGCCAGACAAGAAGGGCGGCTGCTGATTAATTTGAAAACGAACTATCCCAATGTGGTGGTAGATACTGAGAAAAGAGTTTTAGGAGAGAGATCCAGAAAGAAGACCTCGGGCAATCAGAAAAGGCGACGAAAGGAGCTTTCTACAGCAGCGCGTGCGTTGCTGAATTCGGGAGTAGTGAGGGTGGAGAGCGAAGACAAGAATTGCCGCTTCCAGGAGCACGGCATTGGTCTGGACGTAGGGCAGAGCCTCAGGGGCGCATCGACCGCACCGAGACCAGCGAGTACTTCACCGTGGATGCAGCAGCGGAGTCACTTGCTGCTTTTTGTTAAAACGTGGAGCCGGGGAGGTCCAGAGCAGAAAAGTGCATCCACAAAGCCGCGTTATCTGTAGCTCGAGCACTGCTTTGTCCCGTTGGTCTTTCACTTCGGTTGTTCCTATGACTTCAAGCGATGCTGCTGGATTTCTGAGGGAGGAGGAAAGCTGTGCCAAGCGCCGTGATGAGGATGGGCCAAGCGCTAAGAAAGCTCTGCTGAATTTCGATGGGGGAGCAAAGGAGACCCCTCTGAACACTGAGGAGTGCAACATCCGAGTTGCCGCTGCCAGGTTTTTAAAGAGAGACAAACTGATGGTTGGGGAGGTCCTGGATTCCACAGAGACAACACATACTGAATTTAAGAGCTTCTCTACAGAGAATATCTTGGAATACATTAGAAAAACCCTTCCAAATTATGCCTCTGCCTTTGCAAACACTCAGGGTGGTTATTTATTTTTTGGAGTGGACGACAGCAGTAAAGTCATTGGAAGCCACAGTAAAGTAGAGAAAGAAGCTTTAGAAAGAACAGTAGCTGGTACCATGGGCTCGATGCCCATCCATCACTTCTGCGGCCCTCAGGCTGGTGTGCAGATTAAGACGTACATCCTGGGCGCTGATGACAAAGCAGAACGCTTGCAGGGCTACGTATGCACTGTGCGAGTTGAAGCGTTTTGCTGCGCTGTTTTCCACGATAACCCTGAATCCTGGATTGTGACGGGTGACACGATTGGAAGATTGAACGTCAGGAAGCGGACGGAGCTCATGACGGCTGCAGACCCGGGTAAAATCTGCATTTACATTAGCACCAACTTCATTTTTGCCTTGGTTTGTAAACTCCCAGGAGGAAAGACCAACTTCTTTTGTTCTGTGTTCTCACCAAGCCTAGAAAAGGGGCTTTGGCCCACGGCACAGTCACAGGCACCGGGGGTGACGGTTCGGCAACTGGCCTCCAACGGCAAACTGTTCTGTGAAGCGTTACTCTCTGAACTGGTTCA
>NW_008823956.1:96030-105761 GCF_000699105.1 Pygoscelis adeliae | reverse complement strand
AGGACTTCTTGAAGCACTCTCAACTGGAATAAGCCTTCCTAGGGATCCCGTGTGCCCCTAAATGAAGTGGAAAGATTCCAAATCGCCCAGGAGCTTCCATTACTCTTAATGAGAATTGCAGAAAACTTGTGAAGCTGGCTTTGTCTGTTAAGATGCTTAGAAGGGAGTGATGTCCTGGTGGAAATCTGGCCCCTTTAGGTGCCTAAAAGGCGTTTATTTTGAAAAACAAAAAAGTCCTTACTGGTGCTGATCCCCATGGAGCGAAAGCCCCAGTGCTTGATGCACTAGCGAGGATTAATCTCCATGCCCTGGTTTGATCTGTGTAGATCCAGCATCTTGGCACAAGTTGTGCGCCAGCACTAAAGTAAAACAATCATTTTAGCTCTAATGGTGATGTCAAACTGACCTACAGCTTTTCTTCTCCTTCCCCTTACCAAGTACTAAGAACACCTGCAATGAAGTCAGCGACACTAGGGTAGCTAGTCAAACCTGGTCAGTCGTCTCTTCAGAGATCAGCTTGAGGCTGAGCAAAGTCCTTTCAAGTCTGCAGCTCAGCAAGCAATGCGCAGTATGCAGCAGGTTACAAACCGCTCCCGCTTTCCGAGGCCCACACGCATTTCAGATGTCTACCGAAACGTCACTTTGCATACGTGGTTGTGGCTCCGTGGTTGTTAAAGGCTGTTTTGAAGGAGCAGGGGTGCAAGGCTTTGCTTGTTTCAAGAAATGTTGTCCCGCTTCATTGTGAAATCCTTCCCCTCCAAAAGCTATGTCCTGCATTTTGTTTCATCACCCCACAACAAGACCTGTATGGTGGGTTCTAGAGAGTTTATTCTGACCGCAGATTGGAATAAGATGAAACTAACCCTCCTTTCCTACAGGTTCCCGGTAACACAGATTTTCCTTGAGCGTGTGCCCATGGCAGTGACCGCATGAGCAAGGAATATACTGGCCGAAGGGGACCTCCTGTCCCAGTGGAACCCCGGCCGCGCCCGGCGGCTCTGGCCTTGTGTGAAACCTCTCCTGTGGCCCTGGTCTGTGCTTAGAGCTGGGACACCTGGTCTCTTCAAAGGACACAGTCACGCAAAAGACAGAGAGGGTGGTGTTGATAGGAGGGGAGCAAAGCAGCAAGGTCTTTTGGAGATGTGCATCTACTGAAGAGACTTGTGGTATGCGTAGGTGGTTCCTGTAGGGTGCTGGTGCGCTGAACTGGCACGTCGGGCATCTCTTACCTGTGCACTGGGGTCTCAACAGCCTCATCCCACGTGGAGTCTAGACCTTGCCTTTGAACTGTAAAGCCATCTATGCTTTGAGCCCTCTCTCTTCTACAGCACATCAAGATCCTGTTGGTTTGATGCAATACTGTCGTTCTTAACTACGTAGGCAGCATTTTCTTGAGTAGGATTGCGAAGGGACGTTTTAAATTAATCATTTTAGTTACTCTTTAGTGCTGGGTTTTAAAAGTTCATATGGAAGGATTTTGATGGCTATAGCATACTTTTTTCTTCCCCCAAGATCTTTCAAATCTGGCTGATGAATTTGAGAATGAGCTCAGTTTCTCAAATGGTCCTCCTCTTATCAAGCCAGTTTATTCAAAAGCTGGTCTCTAGTGTGTCTGAACTCCAAGAATGCCTCTACCCAGGTAAGCTGTTTATTCTAGATTTTTTTTTTTTAATTTAAGATGGTATTGCACAGAACTTCTAGGAAGATAATATGATACAAGATTTTAGGCACACAACTGGTAGGGTATTTAAAAGATGCAACTGCTCCAAGAATGTCGATTTCCCTGATTTTTGAGGTGTTTCGATCTCTTCTCCCATTTTTGCCACTAAGTGTAATCCCTAATGCACACAATTGCTGAGGATATACCTGGTGTCCCAGGGGCTTGAGCACTGTCTGCCCCCTGTTACGCTCAAAAATCTTCTTATGGACAAAGAAGAGAGAGAGAGAGAGAATAATTTATTTCTAGCATAACTGAAATCTAAGTAGTCTAATCAAGGAATTATTATTAGTCAAGATCTAATTATTACAGAGAAAGGAAGAAAAAGACAATAAATGAATACGACTGTGAAAAAAGTACTACTACTACTACTACTACTACTACTACTACTACTACTACTACTACTAGTTACCTGCATGTTTCCTAGGATCCACCCCTGTTCCTGGCATTACGCTCAGCCTTCCAGTGCCACTCCGGATCCTACTGTTGATGGCTCCGGTCTGCCGGAGATTGTTAGGGCGAGTCGTCAGCATTCCCGGTTCTTCCGTCAGGAGTACGTAGCTGATGTTGATGGCCTCTTTTTCCTACTCCAGGATCCGCTTGGGGTCACTTGCTGTACGTTTGCTAACGCACTTTTACACCTTGTTCTTTCTTCACTGGTCTGTGAGTTCACTGCGCCATTGGAGTTTAGTAAACAGGGCGTGTTTCACAGAAGTTAGATACTTGTTCTCCGTTACCCTTCAAACCAGTTTTGTTCAGCTCCAGGGCTGCATTTCTTTACCTGACCATCTGAGAGCTATTTCTGGCCTTGGGATCTCCTGTGCTCTGTCTCTTACTGCCCCACACCTGAATTCAGCCCTGCATCCTGCATCCCACATCTCAAGACCTCTGCTGTCCTACTGGACCTGTATTTCCACACTCTGCATCATCATGTTATAGGCAGAAACAAATCACCCTGTGCAGAATACCTGCTTGTTGCTGCTGTCTGTATAAATTGATGGTTGTTATCCACAGACACCTGGTTATTAGAAAAAATGCTATTACAGGTAAACCAAGTGAAAACAAAGCTCCAAACAGGTCAACAAAAATTCAAACAAAGCAACCAGGCAAGCCTCCGACCTGAGGCCTTGCAAACTCAGTACACTCCCCGTGGCTTGGTACTAGCAATGCTGTACTGCTGGTCTGCAGGGCTAAGCACCAAGTGTTTGGGTGTCGGAGGTCTGGTCGGCTTAGACATTCCTCTCACCCGGTAAATTAATTCTGCCATCCTGCTCGTTGCTACGGGGGAACTTCAGGCTGGGACACAGAAGGGAAAGTAAAGCTCAGCCCTTACCGTGTGGGGTGGAGAGCCTTGCCTTGGTTTTATTTTTTAGGTGAAGACTGATTATTTCAGAAACACTCAGCTATAAAAGCAGCACTGGTTGCTGAGCAACAGATACTCCCACATACCAAGCCCTGAAAGACAAGGGAACAGAAGTAGCCAAGGGCAATGTAAATCCTATAATGTTCCTGCAGAGCAGGGCTGTGGCTTGAGGTCAAGCTCTGAGACACATGGGAGACACAAGGAATTCCAGGTCCTTGTCCTGTGTCAGAACCGCTCCAATCAGTAGCAGACAGATACTTTCTCATTAAACATAGTCCATGGATTTTTTTTTTCCAAATTCTGACCTATAGATGTATGTATTAATTGCTAATTTTTCTAATTATTTTTGTAATTTTGCTATCTTTTCACATCTGTTTTCAGGATTACTCTCAGATGATTGATTTACTGGTCAGTTAATAGTGTTTTGGTACAGGATATGCAATTGCTGTTTCTTGATGAGAATGTGTTTTTTAAATGGAAGGCTGTGACACAGTCAGCGTAAATGTATGCTTGCATTTGAGATTTGTCTGTGTGTTATGAATGTGCATAGCTGTAATTTTAACCTGTAAATTTAAGAGAGGATTTGTGTCAATATTTTTTAAAATTACTGTTACTCATTATTTTGGAGGAGCACCAAGTTTAGCGCTGGGATGAGAGATGTCTTCATGTATTCCCCTATATTTAATAGGAATGTGTGTCTATACATCAAGATGATGCTCCTAGGTGCCTTTTCCTATATGCATTGTGTTTTACCAGTCAGGAGCGTAGGAGATGCTGCAAGCAGGCTGCTCCATCTGGTTCAACCACTGGTCTCTCACTGTGGCAGCAACATATCCTTCAGAGGAATACCTAAATAATGAGAAGGCAGATAGAAAGGAAGCAGATCCTTCCACAGAGACTTTTCCTTATTCCGTTTAGAAGTCAGGCACGCCTGAAGCATGGAGTTTATACCTCTTTTATTCATATAAAAAATCCTTACAGATTTACCACCAGGTATTACGGGAATGCTGAATTTTTTACTCACATTAAATCATTTACTTTGATGACCTCATGGTATAATATATTCCTCCAGTAACTGGTGTGTCGAGTAAATTATTTGCTGGATTTTGTTTTTCTAATTTTTTCTTCCTTTTTTTCTAGTGGCTTCTAATGAAATCAAATGGAAGCCAGAAACCATCTGCACCGACCTGTTCTTAGAGCATCCTGGATTAGAGGATTTAATGAAAAAACAAATCCATCCACTTAACAAGGGGGTACTGATATTTTCAAGGGGTTGGGCTGTTGACATTGGATCGCGGAAAAAACAGGGTGTTGTGTGTGATGTTCTCTTAGAAGCTGAAAATGCATATCCAGTATTGTATACTGTAGTCAAGGACGCCTCTTCTGCTGAGTCTAAAAACTCGAGAGAAACTGCTTATGCGTTAAAGTGGAAACTAGTCAATGATGGGGGATATGCTTCAAAAGTGTGTGTGATTCCCCAAATACTGCACCTGAATGGCACAAAGAACTGGATGGAAGTTGCAGAGGCTGACGTTCCCCAGCAAGAAAACCAAGAACACCCGTGTGATTATGCCAGCTTGTACCCAGAGAATTACATCCTCACCTCCAGGGACATCCCCGTGTTCCTGCGTGCACTTGTGATTGTTGTGCTGCACTTTAAGTCCCGCTTAAGTCACCATCTTGGCTGTGAGATTTTTCAGCCTTCTCACTCTCAAGCAGTATGAGCTGCTCCCCAAGAACAATGTCAAGGAGCAGTTTGTCCTTGGTGTTCCTGGAACTGGGAAAACAATTGTGGCTTTGAAGATCATTGAGAGAATAAGAAACATTTTTCACTGTTCTGCAAAAGAGATACTCTACATTTGTGAAAATCAGCCCTTGAAGAAGTTTGTGGGGTAAGCAGTAATGTGTATTTCCCCTTTTTTCTTTCATTCCATCCTCTGTACATACAGCACAAACCCTGCTGATTTTAGATCTGTTTGCCAAATATATAACTTTGGCTGACAGAAGCACACAATAATCAACTCAAGAAAGGTGTTAGTATTGAAAGTATTATTGAGCTGAGCTCTGGCCCAAATCCAGCGTTCACTGACTGCAGTGAGGATCCCACATTCCGTGATTGCTGGATTGTGTTAGACCTTCCAAAGACAATGGCCTTAGTTTAACAGTCTATTACGGCTGATGCTGACACCAAAAATACCCACCTGCCTTCCTCTGTTGCTGCCTCAACACTGCCTGTGCTGGGCCTGATGCAAGCTCTTGTGCAGCTGTGCTAGGAACTGGCCCTTGGACCTGGGCCGTCTAGACAAGGAGAACAGAAACAAATGCCCTTTTGGTGGAGGATTTCAGGCAGAGCAGTTCCCCAGTCCTGTTCTCGCTGCGTTTCCACTTGCGTCAGCATGGAGAGCTCAGCAAGCCACCACGGTGGACAAGGCATCTTGCGTCAGGGAATAATAGCTCAGGCGCGGCAGTGCCCAAGCAGCAGGTCCTGGCCCCAGCAGGCAGATGGCCTGGCAGAAGTGCTGCCGGTCCCTGCTCACCCTGGGGAGAAAAGGGAACCCGTCCTTCCTGCGGGAGCTCGGGCACCATGCTGCCTTCCCTGGGCCGGGGAGAGCGGGGCGGAGGGACGCCCCTGGGGAGCCTTGCCATGGGGTCCCCATGTAGGAAGGGTGGGCTTGAGTCTCCTCTTAGGGTAGAGCAAAGCCAGTTGGTGGGGGCTGTGCGGGCTGTGCAGCAATGCCAGCGCACAGCCAATCCGTTGGAATGAATGTTTCCACCGGGAAAACAATATAGCACGCTGCAGCTGAGATAGGAAGTTTTGCATTTTTAGACAGTAAGCAGCATAGTCCTCCAAGGAAGAACCCACTGAGGAATGGAGGCAGTCAATACGGATTTGTCTGGTCACATCTTCTTTTTATTTACCGTATGGGTTTTTTGGGTTTCGGTTTGGTTTTTTTTTTAGAAATGAGATCTGCCAGTCTGTGACACATGTTGCCTTCTTAAATGGGAACTTCCCAGAAGTGAAACACATTGTGGTTGATGAAGCTCAGAATTTTCATCCTGAAGAAAACCGGCACCAAAGTGCCCAGGAGCTAGTCAAGAAAAAAGTGGCATTTTCTGGGTCTTCCTGGATTTCTTCCAGTCCACTCACCCATACGGTTGTGGACTTAAGTTTTCAGAACTATATCCTCAGGAATGGTTGATCAAAGTGGTCCGTAATGCCAAACAAATATACAACGTCATGTTTAATCTAATGGAGGAAATCCTCCAAGAACGTAACACAGACATGCCCTGTGAGGTGCTGGAAGAGTTGCTTAAACAGGCTGAATGCGCCCATTCTTTGTCAGGTGACTGCATAATAAAAAATAATATGGGAACGTCTGAAATGGCAGAGTACGTGACCGGGCAGTGCAACAGCTATATCCAGCAAGGCTATCCCATCAAAGATACTGCAGTCCTGTGCAGTACACAGCATGCAGCCCATGCTGCATGGATATTGGAATATAGGATATTGGGACCTGAGCTAAAAAGACAAATAAGGAAATGCAGGGTGAGGTTGATCTTGGGGCAAGCGGAGAATGTTTTAGAAAATGTCATCGTTCTTGACAGCATCCATCGCTTCTCAGGCCTAGAAGGGAGGATTGTGTTTGGCATCCACCCTGTGTTTGGCACAAGAGGAGATATCTCTCTGTCTTTTCCTCTGCGTGGCATCCAGAGCCAACACCAAACTCCATTTGCTGTATCACAAAGAAAAGATGTTCTTAACAGACACGTCTTTAGATGAGTTTACTCTTACCTAGCGCTATGGACCCTAGAATGCTTCGCTCATTTTTTGTTCAGTGATATTATAGGGCAGCCTTAAGATTTTTTTATGCCCTTTCTGTAGCCTATGCAAAAAAAAAAAAATCATTATGCAGTCTCACATACATATTTCATCATGTGTAGGCCTGTAGGATGTCATAAAATTTATTTTAATTAAAGGACATCGCCATCTGGAGAGAACAAATTGCTGAAAATGGCAATTGCAGAAGGAAGTCAACAATTACAAACTACTTGGATAAATCATAGAACAGTTTGGAGACTTGCACTTTCAGTTCCTCTGCTCTTTAAGCTGATTGCATATTCTGAGTTGTTTCAGCACTACCAGAGTGGAACCACTGGTTGGAAATGCAGCAGGGGCCTTCCCTGTTTACATCGCTGCTGGTGCTGGTGCAAATGGTCAAAACTCTACTTTTTTCAATGGTGGGGAGATTTTTGTGAATTTTCAGCCAAATCGCCTCTTTTATCATCCAAAAAGATAGAGCCACAGCCTGCTTTTGGGAGTGGTGGTGACTTTCTTCACCTCTGCTGGGAATGGGGCTGTGGTTTTGTGGTCGCATTGAATCATCTTAAATGCAGGTTTCTGCCCATGGAGGCGGTTCTGTCCCCAGCAGTACAGTCCCAAACCTCTCATAAGCGGGCTCAGGTGTGCAACAGCGTAGAGAGTTGGGAACTTGTGGGGGTTTCTTCGCAAATTAGTCTTCAGCCAGGTAAGCTCCACCGTGTCATGCAGGTGCCCAAGTGCTAGGAATGTGCTTTCTGGAGAAGGAGGCCGCGCAGGATCACCAAATGGTTGAGGTAGGAAGGGACCTCTGGAGGTCATCTCATCCAACCCCCTGCTCAAGCAGGGACACCTAAGCTGCCCAGGACCATAGCCAGATGGCTTTTGAATATCTCCATGGATGGAGACTCCACAGCCTCCCTGGGCAACCTGTGCTTCGGTCACCCTCACAGTAAAAAACTGTTTCCTGATGCTCGGAGGAAACCTCCCATGTTTCAGATTGTGCCCGTGGCCTCTGGTCCTGTCACTGGGGACCACTGCAAAGAGCCTGGCTCCATCCTCTCGGCAGCCTCCCTTCAGGTATTGATACACATTGATGAGCTCTCCCTAAGCCTTCTCTTCTCCAGGCTGAGTAGTGCAGCTCTCTCAACCTTTCCTCATATGTGAGGTGCTCCAGTCCCTTCATCATCTTCATGGCCCTCAGTTGTACTCTCTCCAGTATGTCCATGTCTCTCTTGTACTGGGAAGCCCAGAACTAGACACGGTGCTCCAGCTGTGACCTCACCAGTGCTGAGTAGAGGGGAAGGATCACCTCCCTCGGCCTGCTGGCAACACTCCTCCTAATGCAACCCAGGACATCGATAGTCTTTTTTGCTGCAAGGGCACATTGCTAGCTCAAGTTCAACTTGGTGTCCACCAGGACCCTCAGCAGCCTTCTCTGCAGAGCTGCTTCCCACAGTCAGCCCACAGCGTGTACTGGTGCCTGAGCTTGTTCCTCTCCAGGGGAAGGACTTTGCAATTCTCCTTGTTGAACTCCATGACGTGCCTGGCAGCCCATTTCTCCAGCCTGTCGAGGTCCCTCACTTGATGCTTCTCCCTTGTGCTCCTCTCTTTTGGTAGCTGCTCACATTTGTACCCACTCAAGCTGTTTAGAAACTGCAAGTGGGTCACCAAGATTTCATCATTCTAACTGGGACTATTGAAGTCTTGAAGTCAACAAGCTGTTGCAATATAGTGCGTATGTTGACAGCCCAATTCTTACTGTCATGTCAAATTTGACATAAGCAGTATGGCTCTTCAAACTCTGATTGTGCAAAAACCTGTTGAGCATCTACCACATAATTACATCTTTTCTTTCTGTCTCAGATGCCAACTGTTGCCAAGCTTTGCCAAAGTTTGTCTAGTAACGTAGTTCCTATTACTGCTTACTCTGATATTAGCTTTTAAAAATCTCAATAAAAAGTGACATGATAATGTCATATTTGCCCAGAAAAAAAAAAAGTTATTTCACTCAGACTGTTGTACAATTGCGTCAGCTTTCTGCTTTTCTGTAGTAAATGGCTTTTTCTGATTTTGGGATCTCTAGTATTTGTGGCGGCCAGCGTTCCAGGTCCGAAAATGCAAGAGCCTTGCAATACCTGCAGGACCACCAAGGAATTTCCACCGCAGCTAATGGTCTGAAAAGGAGGAAGATCTAAATCCTACCCGGTTTTATACTTCAGGCTGTTAGTGTGCCAGTTTAACGTCAGCACTGCAGCGCACTTAAGTGAATATGCCCTCCTGCAGTATTTAAACTTGCCTTGACCAAAACATTCCCGGAGTAGCAGTGGGGAAGCAATTCCCAGCCCAGCATCCCAGGAGTGGTACGGGATGTACCCCGCCCCTTCAGAGGGGGGGTCCCAGCTGGCGGAGCTGGGTTGCGGAGCCGTCAGGCACACTGGCCTTGTGGGCACTGACTCCGAAGAGGACCACGGGGCGACCAGGTTGCTGGGTGGAATGGAGTCCATCTCGGGGTTGACTCCAGGGAAGGGACCAGAGAAGCGAAGATGCTGGCTGAGGAGATGGTGGACAAGGAGGAAGGACACAGGTTCCCAGGGGACACAGGTTCCCAGGGCCACCTCTTCGAGCAAAGAGGTTGCATCGTAGGGTGTATGTGGATCTCCAGAATGTTTTCACAAGACCCCTCAGCAGGGGAGGCACAGCAGGGAAGGGCCGGGGAATGCAGCAGAACCGGTGGCACCGGGTGACTGGCGGCGAAATGGCGGGCGGGGGGGGGTGTGTGGGGGACGGGGGCTGCCACCCTGGCCCGCCCGCGGAGGGACAGGCCCCTCACC
>NW_008823956.1:89018-94854 GCF_000699105.1 Pygoscelis adeliae | reverse complement strand
GGAGCGGGGGGGTGGGCCGGGAGGGGGCTCGGGGGAGCTCCTCCTCGTTGTGCCACCCGCCCTGCCGCGCTTGCCTGTAGGGCCTCCTGCTCCGGGGTGAGCTGCGGTGCCCGAGCCCCCTCAGGTGGGCACGGGTGGGTGCCGTTGGCCGCCGCATGCCTGAGCAGTGTCGGAGCCGCTCCGGAGCTCGGATTGTTTGCTGAGATTCCCAAAGGATCTTGTTTCTCTCTGTGGTGGCTTTGGAAATCTCAGCCGAAAAGTGTTTGTGGCTCTGGCAATGCTGGTGAAAGGCGTCTTTTTGCGCTTTACCTGTGGTGCTCCCAGTTTGAGGTGGATCTGTACCAAAATGAGTCAGCCTGCCAGACTCCCCTGGACCGGCAGTACCACGAGGAGATCCTGAAACTGGAGAAGGCTGGAGGTCGGAAGAACTATCGCATCTTCACCTACACTGATCATGACCGATTCACCAACCTAGAGGAGGTACCAGCTCTTAGTTATGCATAACCTATACAGCCGCGTCTGTCAAAACCGCCAGGCCTACTGCAGAGGGAACATTCGTCAGTTCTTGGCTGTGCAGAAGCAAGCCAGGTATCCTGTATGCAGGAAAACATCCTGCTTCTGCAAAGCAGCTTCACCTGGTGCCCCAGACCCGGGATGAGATCTCCCTGTTTGAGAACGATGGCCAGGGAGCTTGGAGGGACCTGGCTTTGTAGCATTGCTCTGTAGGTAACTTGTTGGGTGGAGTTTAGCTGTACTTTGCCACAAGAACAGCAAATGCGATCTAGTCTTTTAGCAGTTTGTCCTTGCATGTGGGTGCGTGCATACCTGTTCTCTCCTCCAAGAGTGGAGCTGTGTTTGGGAAAGATGTCCTGTTATGATTAAGCTAGTTCCCGTCTGCTTCTCTCTTCCAGCACTGCCAGAAGGTAACTGACTCAGATCATGAGGTGCCATCATATCTGGCAGAGAGGATGGCCAATGTGAGGAGGAGAAGACAAGACCATAGGCCAATGTGAGTGCAAACTGGGGCTCGGAGCTTGCTAACGCAGGTTTCCTGGTGCTGGTGCCCCAGCTGCGGAGCAGCCTGGCCCGTGGGTGTTGGTGGCTTGAGCTGTGTCGCACTTGGAATCCAGCAGTTTGACTCCTCGTCGTGGGGGGTTCGGTGCTGCCTGTACCAGGCTGCTGAGGTGAGCTGTGACTTTGGCTGTTCTGTTGTTGACAGAGAAGCAAGTTCTCTGAAGTCGAAAATCGTCACCTGGGAACCCTCAGAAGAATTTATAAAGAACAATCATGTTATTAACACTCCTGTCCAGACCATGTACATCATGGGGGACTTGGGACCTTATGGGAAGTAAGTAAAATCCTGAAGTGATCTTAATTTCCCAGAAGGAAACCCATCTTCCCTCCTTACTCAGATCTCCTGTTTCTTTCATTAGTTAAGGGGAGAGAATTCCAAGAGCTCAGTAAGTCGGGCTGCTATTTCTTTCTGCCTCTGTCCTCAGTTGGGAGGTAACTGAGTGTATCCCTCCAAAAGGCTTCTTAAACTAATGTAGGAAAGTATGGGTGTGTTTGTTCCCTTCTGTACCCCCATGTGCCTTTACCAGCTCTGCTGTTCCAGAGCAAGAGAGTGTCGGTCTTCTCTAATTAGACTGCGTTTCTTGATGTCTTCCATTAGGCTTGGTCACAGGGAGTACGAACATGTTCTTTGCACAATCAAGGTGGACGGCAATGGGGTGATCACAGTGAAGCCTGACTTCACTGGCACCAAAGGAGCCTACCGGTGAGTGGGACAGGGCCAGTACCTCTTGTGGGACTGATACAGAGGGCTGAAATGTCTGTTTCCTGGTCACCCTTCAGGCAGTGGATCAGCACTTAAATTGAGGGATATTTTTCAGTTTCATTCCAGAGATTTCTAAGACAAGATTATTGTGTACTTGTGCTTGGTGTCACTGCACGTGTGATGTGTGGGGCTTTGGTGCCAGTCCCTAGGGATACAGGTTATGCATATGCTGGACACAAGCGAGTCTCCCTTTTTGAGTCATTGATGCTGGCAGGCACTTGGGTGTGAGGAGGGGGCCATTAGTGCCTTTGCGTTACTGCACAGGCCTGGTGGAGGGGGGACGGCTGTGTCGGGATGGCACAGTTGATGCTGTTGCTGCCTGTGCCTATTCTCTGCGTAATGGGGGAGTTTCGTCCATGTGTTTTGGGGCTCTGCAGGATCGAGCTGGATGGAGAGAAGCGAGAGGTGTGGAAATACACCATTGAGAATGCGTCTGTCCAAGTGCAGCCAGAGGAGGAGGAACGCGAGCAGTGTGTGTTCAGAGATGTAAGGACCGGCCTCCACTGGTCGTATTGACTAGTTCTCCTGATCTGACAGAGGGAGCTCAGACTCTCATGTAGATGTAATTGTTAGTGCTGCAGACACCTGAAGTTGACAAAATGAATGTCACTGGCAGTGAGTCTCCTCACGCCCAGCAATTTGAGAACTCCAACAAATACTCCCTGACTGCTTCATTCCTTACTCTAGGTAGAGGCCTTGTCCGCTTTCTTGTTACCTGTAATGTCCCAGGATATTTGGATTTCATTTTGTCTTGATCTTTCTGAATTGCTTTTTTGGCTGTGGCAGTTTATAAAGGTACTTAATGTTTTAGTTTTTCATGTGTACGTTTCCTTATTGTTTTTGTGGTCAATAAGGAAATCATGATTTCGTTACACCGATCTCCCATCTGTTGATTTCATTGGAATAGTTTATGCCTGTGTTTTTAACATGTCATTTAAGATCTGATTCTTCAGAGCTTCTTTTTCCCTTAGGTTGGCCTTTGATGAAGTCTTCTCTGAAGCTGAAGTTCCATGCGGTGTTAGCCATTACGCATCTTTGTTCTATTAGATTCTTATATTCTCTATATCTGCTATAAAGATTAAAAAACCCTGTGTGCTAAGCCTGTCAATGATTTAGATTGGTTTTAAGTTATATCCACTGCAAGTTTTGCAATAAGTAAAAACATATATAATCAAAAAGATGCTTTTTCTAATCCGCTTGTTCTGTGTTTTCAGCTGTACGGTCGGCACAAGGAATACCTCAGTGGTCTCGTAGGCTCAGAATTTGAAATGGTGAGTACCAGCGGCACTCGGCAGGGACCTGGCGCCCTGCTGCCTTTGGAGACTGTTGACCTGGTTAGCAAGGCTGCCATTTGTACCACAGTCTCCAAAGGCTGTTTCATTCTGGGGGGTTGTTGGCAGCTTTTACCTTGTGGCTTCCAACAGAAAATTGGGTCAAAAGGGACAGGTTGCAATGGGTATGGGGCCTGCAGAGATCCATCCTGCATCTGTTGGACCAGCAGCGGAGCGTGCTGAACCCTGCAGTCTCTGAAGGCTTGTCTGAAGGCCTTTGACTATAATGCTTTAAGAAGAAAGGAGGGTTTATATCTTTTGGGATAGTGATTGCTGTTAACTTCTTGAATGTCAAACACATCTAAGTGCCACTTTGTTCAAGTAAACAGCCCCTCCCACCCCCAAACTCATGCACAGTTTCCCTTCTCACTGAATTACCCAGACTGCAATCTTTTTTGCTCAAATCTTGTTTGCCAAAGTGTTGTTGTACTTTCTTATACTTCGATAGAGTGTCTCAGCTCCTCCTATGCTTCCCCCTGCTCCCCCCACCTTGGGCAAGTGCAGTAACTACAGGAGAAACAGGACTATGATTTCTGCAAGTGACTTCTCACTACGTATTATATCCATCTTGAAGTCTGTAAGAGACCGATTTACAGAATAGTAAACTCCTGCAGTCTAGGAATTTGGTCTCTCTAGAGAGCCTCTCTCCAGAGGGACTGTTCACTTCTGAAAAGTGATACGAGAAGTCGTGACTCCTGCCTAGCCAGCAGAGCGAATCGTTCATACAAACGTCTGTGAAAAATCTGTGTGGGACCCTGTTGGGAGGGGATTGTATGAGGTTCCACCAGTGGTCATTGAACTCTATCTTGTTTATCTGCTCGTTCTTACAGACTCTTCCTGGTGCACTGCGGCTTTTTAAGAATGGAGAAATAGGTGAGTCCTTATTGTAAACAGTAACTACAGGGGCAAATCTGGGTCTGCTGGGATGGCTGAGGCTGTGAAGGGTCCAAGGATTCTTGGATCACAGGCTGGTCCAGAGTCGGTGATTCTCTCCCTAGAATCCTTTACTTCCTCCTTCTCCTCCCGTTTTTGCGGACTAACCCCTTGAGTGGCATTTACAGATTGGAAGTTACAAATACTGGAGCTGGTCTAGGAAGATATACAGATCTGAAGATGAGAGCAGATTGGGAAGTTAATAGAGATTATAGCAAAGAAAGCAATTAGACGTGTGACCTCCCTAATCTGGTTAGTGATATGGGGACAGGGCTAGTCTAGAGAAGGAATCTTCTCTGAGGGTCATATTCTGTTACTTTGAAGACCATGGCTTTTCCCAGTTTCCAGCAGTAATTGGTTGTCCCTGGGTTTATTGGTGCTGGCTCTCCCAATCTACAGTCTACAGTGAGTACTGGAGGAGTTTGTGTGGAAGCAAGCAGCTGAAGTTCACTCTCTCTTCTCAGTTTCAGCTCAAGGCTATGAGTATGACAACCTCTATGTTCATTTCTTCCTGGAGCTGCCTAACCGTAAGTATTGACGTTTCCAGCCCTATCACAGCAGTTTAAGGAATGAAGCATGCTTTGGCTGGTCCATCAGATCAGCTCTGCTGAAAGTCAGTAAAAGTTCATGTTGGGGCTGGGATCTAGTCAGAGTCTTCAGAGCTAAAATTGCAGAACTCAGTTGTTTGAACTAAACTCATGTCTGGGAGAAAGTAGCATCTTCCCCTTTCGTCTCTTCCAAATCAGCCTGGGACATAGAGGTCCATTGGCTTCTCAACCAGTGGTGATCGTGTCCAGCAGCCTACCCAAAGTTCATTCCTTATACTGCGGAGAATAGCCCTCCTGTCTTCTCCATCTCAGCAGTGACCTTGTCTGATTTCAGTGCTCACCATCATGTTCTCATGTTTTGTGCTGACACTAACATATTAAATTTTGACTGCTAAATAAGGTTCCCAGCACTAACATGCACATCCTGCTGCATATTTAATTCCCCTGAAGCTATGGCTCCCCTGCCTGGTTATACCCTGATGTTTTGCCCGAAGAGGTACCACTTTCGCTACTCAGTACATTTAGATAAGGTTCTACTTTTCTCTTGTGATGGAGTTGGTGCTTTTCATTGACGGTTCAGGGTTTTCTGGGGCGCAGCCGTTGCCTGGAACAAGACAGGGTGGGACACACCTAGGGAAATTCAGTGTGGGTGATGTTATGTTAATCCCAGTCATCTGGGACTAACATTCTCCTTTGAGCTGCTCTGGTTTGTGAGTCCTCCCCCTCACCCAAAGCATTCACCACTGTGCTCACGTTCTCCTCTTCTCCCAGAGTGGTCGAGCCCTGCGTTCCAGCAGCTATCAGGAGTGACACAGACCTGTGCCACCAAGACAGTGGGCTGGGTAAGGACGCTTTCAGACCTGCAGAGAAGTTTGAACAGGCATTCTCTGAAGTGGAGAGCTTCAGAGAATGTGTTACAAGCTACAGATATATTCAGCAAAGGTCCTGACTTGAGAGCTCCTTTCACGGGCAGAGCATGTTTGGGATTCTCCTCATTCTAGTCGTACTTGCCATTTTTCAGGGTGCCACTGTGTCCAAATAAAACTAGACCAAATAAAACTGCTTCAAAGCAGTTTCTGGAACCGCATTTTTTTCTTCCTTCTGCCTGATTGATTGCCTTTGGAGCCTTGATTTTTGTGTTCTCAAACGCTCAGAGTTAACAAAGCATTGTTCTGGCTTGCCTGGGG
>NW_008823956.1:87862-88951 GCF_000699105.1 Pygoscelis adeliae | reverse complement strand
AAATTGATTTCTCAAAATGAACCCTCCTCCTGTCTGGGAAGTTGGTTCCATTGCTGTCTCCAGCTCCTCTCTTACAAAATTTGAATTTTATCAACTTTGTAACGTCTTTTATGTGAGCTAGTTTGCATATTACAAAAATAATTATCATACAGCATTTCAGTAATACCATTGTCTGAGGTATTCTGCTTGGCTCCTGTAAAGGTTGTGGCGGTGTAGTAGTTGCAACCGGCTGAATTGTCATTTGAGGTGTTACTCTTTCCCCTTTTTCATTATTTTTAACAGTCTGTTGCATCAATGTGGCACTTGGGCGTGTATGCAGGTCCATCATGCAGTCAGGTGTTTGTTAGTGTGTTGTGACTGATCTTGTTTGGGCATCATTACCTCTTTTCCACCGTTGGTTTTTTTTGTTCCTGCTCTCTGTGCCCCCTGCAATGCTAGTGGTGAATTCTCTCGTCCAGGAATCTGATCTCTGTCCTGTTCCTTTTCTAGGATAACGTGGCATACTTCTGCTACCCCTTCACTTTGGAGATGTTTTTCACCCAAGGAGACGAATCGGAAGGTGTGTTTCCTTGTTGCTCTGAAATGTGAAACTCTGAAATCTTTCGATCGCAGTGTAGGCATCGTGCTGTCTGGCGTGTTGTTGACCCCTCACCAAGACGAAAGGACAGATTTAAACAAAGGGAAATGTTGCTTGTTCAGCAAATGTTCACCCTGTCACCACACAACCTCTGGACACACATTATATTTGCCCTGCCCAAAAATGCCTTAGCATTTGTATGGATTCATTGATGTTGCCCTGCTTCCAGGCTGTAGTCAGCTTTGTCCAGTTGCAAAACTACTTGGATCTTAGCTTGTCTGTCTCGGAATGCCTGGCGTGCTGGTCTGTGTTGCCGTGCCTGGTGTACTGCATAGAGCCCTGGGACTCTGCAGCAGAAGAAACAGGCAGCTTTGTTGTACACAACTAAAGCTCCGTGCTGAGCCTTACGTTTGTAGACATAGTCAGTGACCTGTATAATCTTTGTGTAGTTTATGTCACTTTGAAACTTCCAGCTCTATTTTAAGCTGGGCTTCTCTGCTGCCTATTCCTGC
>NW_008823956.1:84752-87822 GCF_000699105.1 Pygoscelis adeliae | reverse complement strand
TCCTGCTGCTTCACTACGCTACTGCTGCTTCCTCACCAACCCCATTGCTCTTTGGATTGCAATTGCTAGGGACAGCTTTGCGGCATGCCTTGCCACTTGAATCCAATGTACGCATTGGATTTGAGTATTCAACCAACACTAATGAATTTTCAGCCTAGAATAAGCACAATGAGTTTGTTTCATCATGGAAAAAATAAATGCTTGGAGACCTGTAGGAGAATCCAAGTTAATAATCCCCCAATAATGGTGGGAAAGGTCAGAGATAAAAATGTTCCCCTGTTTGGCATCAGATCATTCACAAAAGATTGTCTTGTCTGCTTGAAGATAATTGAGAAACCAGTTTGGACTTGCTCTCAAAACAAAGAATTTTCCCAGATTTTTAACATCAGTAATTCTGTTTTCATCCTCAAATCTGAGGGTTCAGCTTTTACAGGGGAAAATAATCACCCATACAAGTTAGTCATTGTAGAAGTAGTACAGAAAGGACTTCCTACTAGTGGAGTTGGGCGTTTAGCAGTTTTTTTTCTCTGCGATAGTCTCTCTTCCAAAGCTGTGATCTGCTCCCCTTCCTTGCAGACAGTCTCCCTCAGTGGCCTGTTCTCTACTTTGAGGTCCTGTCCCTGGATTTCTGGCAGAGGTATCGCGTTGAAGGATATGGCTCTTTGGTGCTGCCAGCATCTCCAGGTAAAACATACTTGGGGCATTATGTTAATTGTCTAGGAGAATGAGTTGAGTGGTTCTGTTGGGAATGGATTCAGCTGGTCGTGGGGAAGCTTTGCCTTTGCATACTGAAGGGGATAATTAGCTGTCTGTGGGGCAGCAAAGAAGGATTTGATGCATCCTGCACCATTCTGCCTTGTTGTTGAGACGCATCTTGTGTTGCTGTCCTTGCTCCTTCAGTGGTTCCGTCACAAAATCTTGTGTGATAAAGCTCTGGGGTGATGCTGCATATCCATCTTTACAATAGCAGTAGCCCTCTCTGTCCCACATGGAATCTGAGGGTCACAACTATTCTGACACCCACGTGTAGTAAGGAGATGCTCCTCATGGGCAGGGGGTACTTTCAACGCTGGCTGTGTGACTGGATGGGGCTGACTCACTGGGAAAATGTTACAGAGATACCGTGCAGTGTTTCCATTTCCAGCCTACGTGGTGTGGGTCAGCAGGTATCCATCTACCATGCTGTCCTCTGTGACTCTGAATAGATTGTTGGTCATAGCTGCTAAGCTGTCCTGTTGTCCTGGGTCAGGTCTCCACATGCTCACCATCCCTACCTGGCGCCCTGTGGAGCTGGGGACAGTCGCTGAGCTGAGGAGATTTTTCATTGGTGGATCTCCTGAGCTGGAGGACATAACCTACGTCAGGATACCATCAACCTTCAAGGTGGGCTCACCTGCAGGGCATTGCTCTTGCTGGGAGATGGTAGATTATGCTCACGGCTTCAGATGTCTGTGGACAGCCTGGACCAGATTTGAATAAGGATGAGCTGGTGGTTCTGTCCCTCTCACTAAAGAAATGTCTCCTCTGTGAGACTTGTGATCATGAACAGAGGAACGGCAAACGCTGAGGCAGAGCTCTCTGCCTTCTGAGGTGTGTGCAGCTTAGAGAAGTGGGTGAGCATGGACCAAAGCCTTGACTTACCCCTGCCTGTGCTGGCCCTCTCCAGAAAGTGTCTGTCGGGTCAGCATTTGTTACCAGTTATAGACTTCTTCCTGTGTTTTTGTAAGGAATCTGGGCTGTACTGCGCCTGGAACAGTTTCCCCAAGCGAGAAGCCGATGGGTGTGAGGCAGGCAGAAATTTCACAGGAAATTTCTGAAGAAAGCTGCAGAGGTGCTCGCTGGTGTAATGAGCAAGTTGATCTTAGTAGCAGCTTTGTGTGGGAATGAGCCCTGATGCAGTTGTTGAAACCTTCCTCCACTGCACTATCAGCTTGCTAGTGTTTAGGTCCTGCCCTCAGCACAGCCTAGAACTGTCTGCCCTTCTTTCAGACCTCGTTTTCTGTGTGCAGTGGGGAAGGGAGAGACTCTGCCCACAGGAGTGCATGCTCCTGGTGGGGCACGCTTGTTTTCGCTAGGGTCAGCCTGCTGCAGCAGGTGCAGGCTGTGGTTACTCTAATTTGCGCTGTCCTTGCAGGGAGAGCGTCTGAGCCGCTTTGGTTTTCGCACAGAGACAACGGGGAGCGTCACGTTCCGGCTTTACTGTCTGCAGCAGTCTAAGTAAGTGCAGCAAAGTGAGTACGAGCTCCATCTTGTGTGCTGTGTTTTGGCAGCCCTGACCTCCTACTGTACTTCTGTGCAGAGCCTTTCTGGAAACCAGTGCCCTGAGGCAGCGCATGCAGAGTGTACTGGACCGGCTTGGAGGCTTCAGCCAGCAGAGCTCTGTCTACAATGTTTTGGGTAGGGCTTTCAGTGTCATTCTCCCTGGTGAGCCTTTGGCTCACTTTTGCCCCCTTTTTACAGAGCGGGCAGGATATTTCAGGAGAATCCATTACTGTGGGGATAATTGCCCCCCCATCAGCTCTCTGAGTCCATAGCGGAGGTTACACGTTCTCATCTGAGCTGGAAGCTTCAGGAGGCATCAGCTCTCAGCAGGCAGGAGGGATAACCCCTCTGTGAGGGCAAAGCCTAGGCTGGGCTGCCCAGTCTTGCCTGGCACTGAGCATAGCTTGTGGCACTGATGCACAGGCTCTGTCTCTGATTCCATTATGCACAGAGCAAAGACAACGCTAGAAATAAGTGAAGAGAGCAGCAAGGGCCGGGTGCTTTGTTGGTGGAACTTAGTAATAGGAAGTGAGACTCCTGCTCCAGGAGAGATGATGTTCACTGGACAGACTCATCCCTCCCCTTCCCTGAGGCTGTCTGATGCATTCTGTCTTGCTGTCACCTGCTGTGTTGCAGAGGCTTTCCAGAGGGCACGGCGCCGGATGCAGGAAGCACGCGAGAGCCTTCCTCAAGACCTCATCAGCACCTCTGCCTCCACCGTGCACCAGTCGCAGGAGCCATGATCGACCACCTCCACTGCCTGGGAGCACTGAGCATCTTCTCTCCGACGCAAGCTCCCGTTGTTCAG
>NW_008823956.1:75871-84721 GCF_000699105.1 Pygoscelis adeliae | reverse complement strand
GAAAGCTTTTGAAGCCCTTCCTTTGTCGTTTTCCCTGGATGGGGGAAGGAGTCTGTAACACATCCAGACCCAGAATCTTTGCATTTCCACAGGTACCTGTGGAAGGAGCCCCATTTTTTCAAGGCATTTTGTTACCAGGCCCTAACAATACAGCCAATTGTTCATATTTCTGCTGAGCAGACTAAAATACTGACATGGGACCTGTGAACCCTTTAACACCTTTTCAGGAATTGAATAGTAAATGATCAGAAAAAATTCAAGTCTACATGCCTTGGTAAATTTAGTTTTCTTCTTTAAGAAGAGAGTGATGTTGAAGGTCAAGGCATGAATGCTGTTTGAGATTTAATGAAACGAGTAGGTAACTTCTTGAGAAGTGCTGGTAATCACTGTCAGCATTTGTTGCTATAGGTCAGTCAATAGTAAAACGAGTCTGTCCACCTGTGCCTTAAGATTGATTCATTCCTAGAGAGGGAGCTCTCTGCCACCTGTAATATATGAAATCAAAGCAAGGGAATGACGTTTGACAGATAGAGAACTGGAGAAAAGGGTTACATTCTGTGTTTCCTTGTATGTGCCCATAACGTTTCTGGCGCTGCAGTGATGAGCAGGAGGATGCTTTGTTCAAGAATACAACTGAAAACACGCATTCCCCTTAGTTCGTAGCAGAACTTTGGCTGGGGCTGGATGGTTTGCAGACGACGAGAGCAGATTATAACATTTGCACAGCAGCTGAACTTTGAACTGTTCAAGCTGTTCATTTCAGCTATGGTTCATTGTTCCCTCTCTGATTGCGGTTCACCGCATTGCTTCCTGGGGAAGCGTGTGTGTACCCAGGTTTTACCCAGTTTCTTCTTTTCTCGGACTCTTTTTTTTTTTTTTTTTCCTTCCTGTTTTTGTTCCCGTCTCAAGTTCACAGGAGCGAGGCTACCTGCAGGCTGACAGCGTTGCATTGATTCGTGCTCGAGTCACTGTGTTCTCCACCTCTGCTCCCAACACAAGGGATAGGAAGAAAAATCTCAGGCTGAGATCATGCAGGTCTGAATGTGCCTGTACAGTTAGAATTCACAGGCAGAATATGAAATAGGAATTGGCCTTCCTCCTCTTGCTCTGCACGTTCCTCCTTCGTAGGGAACATGAGGTTCATGGTTGCAGCCATGTGTGTGATTGTTAGAACATCCCCCTCTCCCCGGTGCTCCATCGTCTTCCTCCTTTCTTGCCATTTTGATCTTGTCCCAGCATTCACTGGGAAAACCAAAATCCCGGGTTTGTTCCTCCTTGACCTTTGTCATAGATCTGTCTGGCAGCTTGAATGTGTCTGGCAATTTCGATTATAAAAGAGGATTTTTGCTCACCTTCCTTGCCTGCTACCCCTCCTTTTTGATGGAAGAGGCCGCCAGCATGTATTAGATAGCCTGGCCTGTTAAGCAGAGCACAGTGTCTTTGGCCTAGAGCTGGATGAAGTGTCTTGCGCAAGAGTCAGGTCTCCACTTACGCTTTTGATGTGATGGCTGTGAAGGGTCGCAGAATTGAGGTGTGTGCGCTATCATGGTCTTTAATGATGTAGTCACGTTTCACAGAGATTGACCCGCCTAGCGCCCAGGATGAAAAGTGTTCAGTGGGTATGTAGTGCTCGCTGTATCTTTTTTTTTATCATTATTCACGTCATGGCCCTGTATGTTTATTGCATGCTATCTAAGCAACACTTAATTTCCTTCTGGGTGTTTCTGTTGTGCTTATCACTAATAGCTGAACTGCACGTCTCTGAAGCCCTTTTCAGGATTGAGTTACAAGGTTAAGAGAATATTCTTTTTATCAATAAAATAACAAAACACCTTTCTGAATGAGGTGATGCCAAAGGCAGATCCTGTTGGAGAGTAGACTCTTCTGGTTAGGCGATCAGGTTCCTGACTCGTGCTCGTTGCTCAGCACATTTATATGGCAGGATTTGGTGTATTGAGTGTTAAGGTTACGCAGAGATGCAGTAAGGTTTACATAATGATGCTAGTTTTGCTAGTTAAAACTCTGAATAGTGTAAAATCTTACAGAAACTCAAGAGAGCAAAATTTAAAAACAAAAACTGATTCTAACCGAAGAAGCAATTCTTCCAAAATAAGGCATTGTTAGCAGTTCTTCACCTTCGTGCTTGCAGCCTCCTTGGCCTGACAGAACAAAATGGTGCCCAGAAAAGATGTTTTGGAGAAAGCCTTCAGCAAATGTTCTTTGAATATGCCCTTTTATAAATTAAACTAGCAAATTTCCATGTACATGTATGAAAATGTCACTGATCTTTTAATTAAAACTGGCATTTGGTGCAGGGCTTGTGCTCTGAGCTTGGCAAGGAGCCCGGGCAGCTGGAACGGGGGTCGTGCATCCACCAGGTATGCACAGATGAAACAGGGGATGGCCCATGGGGACAGACAGAAGGGGAGGCCAGTGATCTCCCCGGAGCCACGAGGATTTCCCCTGTACAGAATTGTCCCTGCCGTTCGCACCGCAGGGGTGCCTTTGCGGTGAAACTCAGAAGGAGAAGGGAGAGGAGGGGACCGTTGTGGGCGCACAAGAGCTTGGGGCGGGAAGGCACCAGTTAATGGGACAGGGAGCCTGGCAGGCTGGGGGGTGCCGCGAACTGAAGATGGAGGGAGGCTGCTGGGCGGGAGGAGCCCGCAGCAGGCGCAGGCTAGGCAGCGCTGCGGACTCTCGGGGGTACCAGAGTGGGTCTAGCGGTGAGACTGGGAGGTCTGTGCTGTCCCCGGTGCATGGCCAGCAGCCCCCCAGCTCTGGCTACATCAGCTGCAGCAACGTAGCTGGTTTCTCTTGAGCTTTGTCTGCTTCTTCCTTCGGGGCAGGCTGGAGCTGTGATGTTTTTTGAGCACCAGCTGAACTTCCAGCTGAAAGGGCATCTGCCTGAGGCTGAATCCCGCAGCCTTACCAGTGATGTGGTCTGGATGGGGGCAGAGCCAGCTCAAAGTCCCTAGGGGCCTTCCGGGCGTCTCCTTAAATAAACTATGCAAACTAAAGGTAATTGCAGAAATACTGGCTTGGTGGACGAAAAGGCTGTGGGCCGCTGGCAGGGCTTGCATGATGCAAATCAGCAGCCATTAGAAATTCCACTGTAAATGTAACAGAAAAAGAAAACCTAGAAATGAGTCATTCACGTGACTGGGGGAACAGCTTTCCACCAAAGAAGTCGGACCCCAGGAGTGGGTTTTGCTCTCAACTGAGGAAGATTTGGACTGTGATAACTTCAAACTAGAGCCTTGCCAAACACCCCTTTGGCTTGGTCCCATCCCAGCGCTTGTGATGGACCGGGGACACAGTGCCGTGACTGCAGGGGACGTTCTGGCCTGGGAGGGCGGGCTGCGCTGCCCGCCTTCCATACTGCCGCCCCGGCAGCCGGAGGATGGGCGCCCAGGAGGTGTGTTTGGGAAGGATGTTGGGCTGCGTGCGAAGCGGAGTTGCCGGCTCTGGGGGAGAAGGAGCTGCAGCAGGCGTGTGTCCTGCAGAGATTTGTCTTGTCGCTGCGTGGTGCGTGGGGAGGGAGAGGCGTATTTTATCTGCACTGTGGGGTTTAAGTGGTCATTATTAAACAACTACCGGAGGCTGCTTGTTGGCTCAATATATTTTAATTTTAGCCACTGGGTTGGAGTATCAGAGGAAAGCTCCCTGCAGGCCCCCTCCTGGCAGTGAAGTGAAGTGAAGGAGCGGGCTGCTTTGCCTTTCACCCCGAGCTGCCTTTTTATTATGCTTATTGTCTCCTCAAGGTGCAGCCAGTGTTCTCTAAAGCTAATGTCAGTATTTCAATGCACGGCAGGGTACAGCTGACCAGAGCAAAATCACACTTCATTGGATCAGTCAAAAAAGAAGCGTCTGTGTGCCCCTTTTCCTGCATTGAAATCGTTGCTTTGGATGAAGTGAACCCTAGTGCCGTGTAGACTGGAGGTGCTTCCCTTTCTCTCTCATCTGTCAAGATCCTTTTCTAGAGTAACACGAGTTGTTTCAAGCTTTCCGAGAATGAGAGGATCGGCCCTTTGGGCAGGTGGGAAAGGTGGATTTCGTGTGACTTAATCTGGCCTTAGAAAGCCAGGAAGGTCAAGCTGGATATCGAGATCTAGTCCACTGCTTTCCTTCAGGCAACATCACCTTGACTTAATCAAAGCCCAAGAGATGTTTGTTCAACCTGTTCTTTACATGAAGATGGAGACTACAGATCATCCCTTCCAGATGTTTGGGGTTTGGGTTTTTTTGCTGTAGCAAATTTTCTTGCACAGAGCAATTGATGGTGGCAGCTTGTGCATAAGCTGAGCAAAGCCTGTTGTCAGGCGGCTGTTGGAGGCGTGAGGAGGAGGGAGCATGTGATTCCTGCCAGGTGGTTATTGTTTCTCGGGGGGGTTCCCATCCCACACTGCCAGTGCCTGTGATACCTTGTTTTCTGCTGCTGGTCTCCTTGTGAGCACTGTGATGCTCTCTTACAGCTCTGGAGGTGGCATTGGCAGTCTGAGAGATCAGACAAGCTGTAGACCCAAGTGAGTGACCACTTTTCCCTGCTGCTGCTGGAAACACCGAGCCCAGCTTGCTTCTCAGTGCTTTGCTTGCCATGTCCAACATTTTCCACCGCAGCTGCGCTTGCAAGGGCTGGATTCCCTCTTCCCCTCGGTCACCTCTCCTTCTTCATCCTTTCCCCTCTCCTGTCTCATTTTGACTTTTTCTTGTGTGCATGTCACACACAGACCTCTGTATGCATATAGATCTGTGTGGTTATTCCTCTCTGTAGTTTAATCCTGGATGTAGTTTTGGCCCTGCTTTCTCTTTGCACCCACCGATGCCCCTTGCCCCTCACTATTAGCGCAAAAGCTGCTCTGCTCCCTTGTGCGCCCCTGCAGCCCTTCGCCCCGTGAGAGCAGAGCTGAGCTGTGATACCGTGACACCAGCCTGCGCCATCCCCACCTTCCGGGGGCTCCTGGCCTCGCCAGGCACCCTGGGCTGAGCAGAAACACCCCGAGACGGTGCGAGGTGTGCAGAAGAGCTGGGTGGTGTGGGTGCGGCGTGCCCTGCCAACCTGGGCTGGCCAAAACTGCAGCCTGGGAAGAGACCCCTCGTGCACAGGGCACAGCTCTTCCCTTTTTTCCACAACGGTCAGATGCCTTTCTGGGTGCCCTACCTCAACCTCTGCAAGTCATAGCACAGTTTCCCTTCCCTCCCAACGTCATCTCCCTTGTTCGCTGACGTCCCCCCGCTCCTACGGGGCTGGGCCGGACTCTCGCCCCGCAGGCAGTGTGGAGACAGGGGTCCTGTCCTCAGAAAAGCGATGGCAAAGCGTCCTCCTGTTGCTTGCGCACGTGAGATAGTAGACTATATTAGCTTTTCAAAGGCAACTTTTTAATGATTGTTGGCATGGAGGCAAGCGTTTGGGGTAACCGCCGTTGGCATCATCTCTGCTCCCCTAGTATGGGGAGAGGGAACCTGCAGCCTGTTGGCTGGATCCGCTTGTGACTACGGTCGTGTGCACCTTTCCCTGCACCGCTCCTCCTGGCCCCAGCATGTCTGTGTTGGCATGGGCACACACAGGCAGCGGGGTGCTGGGGTGAGGCTCCCCGCGCAGGGAGGTGGTGTGGAGTAGCCCATCTTAATTAGCTCATCCCTGCCTTGCCTCTGAGGTCCCGTCTCTCCCATGCCACAAGATTTGGCCTGTGTTCTTGGCACCCAGTAAGTGTCCCTGGCTCCCTCAGCACTGTTGTGCTCAGTGGCTCCGGTCTTCGCCCTCCCTGAGCGGCTTTCCAGTCTATTCCTCGACATAGTACTTCTGGCAGCTGCTCCAGGATCTCTGTCCCGTGCCTCCAAAAGGAATAGTGTCCCTGAAGTGGCAGCGGTGGCTGCAAAATGAATGAACAGCTTCGGGTGGTTTCTGAGCCGCAGCCAAGCTGCAAGTCTTGCAGCTCCCGTGTCACGTGGAGCCTGGCTGAGCTCTGCATTTCGGTCGTGTCCGCACCGTCAGCCTCACTCAGGGCCAAGGGCTTGCTTTTCTTTACATTTCTGGTGAGGATTAATTCTGCACCCCCTTGTGCATGTCTGAGCTCTTCCTTCCATCAGCACTCGCAGCCCAGTCTCTCCTGATGGAGGCAAGTCCTCAGAAACAGCGGGATCGATCTTAGATCAGCCGCAGACTTCACCAGCCATCCTCCTGCAACCTCCGCTCAAAATACCTTTGTAATTTTTCATGTGGAAGTGGAGCGTGTGTGACTCTTCTGTGCTGCATTTTCAGTTGCTGTCAGCTGCCTGACTCACGTGAAAGCTTGTAAATACATCAAGTGCTGCAGACGCAGGTGCTGTTAAAGTGAAGTGTGTCTCTGACTTCTTTTTTGTTTTTTTTTGCAGTCCCTGTTGCTCGCGGCAGGAATGAAGAGCTGTCTGAGCCCCCTCCACTTAGTCCCCGCATCTCCAGGGCTCTTGGGGAGCTGGTCTCCCTGCAGCCGTGTCTCAGTTCTTGGGGTCAGAGGCTGTTCTGTCCGTTGTCCCAGCTCTTGCCGCACAACAAAGCTCCTCCAGCCCTCTCTAGTGCCCTGTATTAAGACGGGTGGTGGCACCCAGCACTGGAGGGAGGGGCACGTGAACGGGGGTTGGCTGGAAGGGAGAGGGGACCTGCGGTCCTCACTGGAGGTGAGAAGCTGCTGGGATGGAAATGGGAAAGGCTGTCATGTAGCCAGCAGGGAAGTTTGCAAAGTAGAAATGCTGGCTTCCACGGTGCTCTGTGGAGCTTAGCTTAGGAGAGGAGGAAGATGTTTGTTTGGGAGCCTCTTGATGGGACCTAGCTAAAAAGGGTACTTCAGATGGAGGCGGGGTGGTCCTGCTGGGTGTCTGGCATGGAGGAAGGTGCTGACCCCTGTCAGCAGGGGTCCCTGCTCTGGCAGCCCGATGTTAGCACTGGAGATCTGCCCGGCATGCTGAGCAGTGGCAACGTGGAGAGAGCCGAGCTGTGGGGCCACGGCCGTGCCACGAGGGGACAGGCAGGGTGAGCTGTTCAGCATTAGCTCTAGCAAGGGAAAGGATGCTCCAGTGTGACGATAGACAGAAGCGTGGTCAGACCCCTCCACAGTCTCAGCTGGGACAGCCAGAGCCTGGTGTCCTGGCTCTGGTGAGAGGCGAGGATGGAGAACTGCGTCCGGAAGGCTTCATCCTTCTCACCTGCCTTGGGGAAGGGTGAGCGTGGAGAGCGTGGGGCATGTGGAGCCACCCAAGGAATGGCCTCTTCCCTCAGCAGGAGGCAAAGGGGTGTTCGGGGAGGTGGAGGCAGAGGCACGGAGGTGAAACCTCGTGGTGGGCAGTGGAGAGCTGAGCTGCTGTGATGTGGGAGGACACCAGACACAGGCTTTTCCTTGCTGTATCATGGTGGCTTTGTATGTCGCTCCGTGGGTGAGACCATCCTTGGCATTAGAGCGATTTGCAGCAACAAGGTCTTCTGTGCCCCCGGCGTGGGGGTGTGGGTGAAGTGAGCCCCTGCCCTGACAAGCTGCAGTAAATAAATGCAGCACAAACATGAGAAATGCTGCAACAGCTGGTTGGGTCCAGGTAACCCTTACAGCTGTGCCCAACACTTAAGCTCCGCCAGCGAGACCTCTCCGTGCAGTGAGACCCTGCTCCTGCACTCCCAGCTGAGGCGTCCACCGTCGTCCCTTCATATCAGAGCTCTTGAAAGGCACCTAGATGGTGGTGGCCCAAAGACAGACCCAGACGCCTGTTCCATTTCTTAGTGTGCGAGGAGCTGGTTTTCGAGCTAATATGTGTATGCGATGGGAGCAGGAGCTTCAAATCCTCTGGGAGGAAAGGTGGTCTTTTCCCCTGCAGGAACCCTTAACCCAGATGGTCCCAGCTCTCCACAGAAGCCAGCGGGCAGCCGCATGCTGAAGGACACCGGTCCTGTCTCGGAGTAATGGGCCCATGTCTGCGTGGGGCAGATGAGCAGAGCTTCCTGGGGAGGGTAGGAGGTTGCTCCTGGAGGCATTGGGCTCGAGGGGTGTGAGAAACCACCAGCAGCATGTGGCAGGGGCATGGCAGTGTGTGCCGTGCCGAGAGCCGTCCGTGGGGATCCTGAGGGCAGCTGGAGAAGGTGCCGAAGCTGGAGCACTGAGGTGCTGGCACCAGGCGTGATTTTGGCTGGTCTGCACCCACTGCTGCGGCTCCTCCTGGATGCGAGGGTGGCTTGTGTGTGCAAGCGTGGGCTCGGGGACTGAATTAGCACTGCTCTTCAGGGGGAGCTGGTGGCAGGAGAGACACCTCCTTGACGTGCCTACCCAGCCTCCCCAGGAGAAGACGGAGGAGAAGACAACAGAGCAGGGAGAAGGTGGGCTCCCAGCCTGGGCCACGGGGAGGGCTCATGGGGGTGATGGCAGGGGGGGTGACATCTCTTTTGGAAGTGCACAGTGCTCTTGTCGCTTGAGTAAATTAAGCCCTGTTCCTGGTGATGGGAACTCTCCCCGCTGGCGGGATGTGCAGTAAAGCTCCTCGGCCCACATGCAAAGGAGCATGGGGAGACACTGGTGAGAGGGGGAGCCCAAATAACGCCCGGCCGGGTCCCTCCCAGGAGCCACCAACCCACGTGAGTCCCATCTGCACGAGCCTGGGGGAGCACAGAGGCACGAGGGCAGGTGGGAACCCAAATTAGGGACTCAGAGGAAGGGACACCCTGTCTGGGACGCTCTCGGCGGAGCCTCAGCTTCAGGGCCCTGGTGTGAAGGCACCTGCTGGAGGGGGGCGGGTATTTCTGCCTGGGGCCATGGGAGACATTTCGGGATGCGGGGGATTGCACAGAACTTATTATGGGATGTTTACGAGAGGAAGTGAAGGTGGGGAAAGGGA
>NW_008823956.1:73977-75187 GCF_000699105.1 Pygoscelis adeliae | reverse complement strand
AGGACAAGTCACCCGCTAAGCGGGGATGAAGCCCGGGCGTCCCCCCCGCCACAGCTCCGGGCTGCTCCCGTGAGGCAGGCAGACCTCCGCACCCCCAGCGCCAAGCCCCAGCGTCTTGGGATGGAGCACGTGGAGGGGTCAGGGCTCTCGGAGGCAGCGGAGAAGCCACATCCCCGCCCTGGAGCCGAGGGCAGCCGAGAAGGAAAGGCCGGGAGGAGGGCTGGAGGGACAAGCTGCTAAAACTCACCCACACCAAATCTACCTGTGGCAGAGGTGGTGCAGCACGATGAAGGGAGCTCCGCTGTGCCCCCAAACCCTGGGCTCTCGTCCTGCAGCCACGTCCCTGCCAGGTGCGTCGGGAGCCCCAGGCTAAGCCTGTCTCTGGCAGGCTCCCGAGAAATCCCTGCACATCTCCTCCGACACAGGCGCGCGGCATCTCCCAGGCGGCTGGTGCTCCTTCATGTCATAACCCACAGCAGTTTGCTTGGCGAATGGCATCTTGCCATTTTCATTCCCTACAAGCAGTCAGCGTCCCATGGATGTTTAATCCGTGCATCTTCATTTTTCTATGGAAACATTTAAACCTGAGCAGGGTTTGCTCAGGCCATTTCTCATCAAGACGTAGGTCCGGTTCCAGGGATTCTCTGGTCAGTGTGTGAACCTGGAGGACCACGGGGAAGGGGTCTTTGTCAAGACACTGAGTTTTGGTGGCTGGATGTTTCCCAGGGAACAGGAGCGGGGTTTTGCTGGGACATTTCTGCTTGACTCCCACCTGCCTGGCTTAGGACACCGAAGGCTGCTCCTGTGCAGAGCCACCCCCTGCACTGGTGGCTCTGGAGCTTCTCCCTGGCACAGGAGCGCTGGGAGGAAGAGACCCGGGTCTCTGCACCGGGTGCATCCCAGCAGTGGTCACCCCAGGGATTCTGGACACATCCAGGGCTGCTGGAGCTGCGACCAGTGGCCCTGAGGCTGGACCAGCTGGCCCCAGGGCAGCGCTAGGACGTGCAGGAGCCCGCGGGCACGGGCTGTGGGAGGTCCCGTTCCTGCTCTGTCCCTGGGAAAGGGGGAGCATAGGGGTGTCTCCCCTACACTGCCAGTTCCCCCAAAAGCAGCAAACTGGCACCACCTGTTTGAGCCCCGCTGGTGCCTCGCTGTTCCCTGCGAGCCTGCAGTTGGGGTCCCCCAGGGTGGCCCCCCCCCCCCTGCCCCC
>NW_008823956.1:60321-72358 GCF_000699105.1 Pygoscelis adeliae | reverse complement strand
CCACACTCTGCCCTGCACCCGGGCACTCGGAGACCCCCCCCGCGGGTCACAGGGGCTTGGGCGGTGGAGAGCGGGCCGCAGCTTCGATGCGTGCCACGGCGGAGCCCCTCACTGCCCCTTCGCTGCCTGTCCCCTTACCTGCCCGGGACTGCGGTGGCGGCGGCACCACCCACGCGAGCACCGGGACCCCAGGACCCCCCTCGCTCACACTGGGGCGGGGGGTGCTGCCACCCATGGCGTGGGGACGAGCTCTGCAGCGTGCGGCGGGCAGTGGGGATGCCTGGGGGGTGCGAGAGCCTAAAATCCCAGGGCGCTGCTCCAGCATCCAGCCTCCCGCCTCGTGCCATCGCACCAGCGCTTGCTTTGCTGCTTTTTATTGTTGTGTGGTTTTTTTTTTTTTAATTACTTCACGATTGGGTCTGCTGAGCCCCCTGGGAGGCGAGCGGGAGTCTGGCCGCGCCGTCTGTGCTCCATCCTGGGGGGGTGACCTGCAGGAGGGGAGGGGGTGACCCAGACTGGAGCAAGGGGTAGCAGGGACGACTGTGGGTGCCCAGGCTGGCTGGTCCCCGCAGAGACCCCACTGGAATTGCTTCAGCTGGGAGTTTGGCTCGGTCTGGAAAGTGCCAGGAGGACGGAGCTGAGGTGACGCCAGCAAGGGGACGAGGGGGTGGCTGTCGATGCTGGAGGAGGAGGGGGCTATATAAAGAACAACTGCATCCTCCCCGCTCAGCCGGAGCGCCTGGAAAGCACCCAAACGGGGCTCTCTCCACCGACAGCACAGGCTGTGAAATAGGATTGGAAAATAGGCTTTTTAATAATAATAGTAAAAAACCAGCCCCGTGAATGTCCTCTTGGCAGCCAGTGCTGGCTGAGAAGTGATGCCGTAGAGTATTTTAAAATCTCTCCGTTCCTTTAAATATGTCTTAAGAAAAATAAAGTGCATTTTAGCCTCACTGCTGCTCATGTTTCTTATTCATCAGCCTAGTGCTGAAGGGCTGCGCAGCCCCTGGGCGCAGCATCCTCCTCGGGGCTCCCTGCTGCATCCGGGGGCTCCTGGGGATGGAGGTCCGGTTTGGAGCATCCGGATGCCCTGGAACTGAGCAGGTGCCCACGCCGGGGCAGAGCCTGGCAGGGCTGCGGGGAGCGGGGCAGCGCGCGTGGGAAACGTGGATTTACAGCCTTGGTGGTGGCGGTCACCTGGGAGGAGCGAGATGCTGCAGTGGACGGAGTATAGGGAGTGTTTGGGCTTGTTTCTTCTGTGCTGCCGGTAGCCAGCCTCATTAATAGCGTGGGCCAGTTTCTTCCCGTTTTAATATAGTGTCTAAATTCTGCCAGGGATGATAAAAAAGAATTTAAAAAAAAAAGAGCTGGCTTTATTGGAGCCGAGGAGGGGATGCAGGGCTTCCACCGCTGTGCAGAACGAGAGCTTCATGTCTTAATGGGATTTTTAAAATGGTACTTGAAATTCAAAATGCTAATCCCGTGTCTTTTCTGAACCTTGGCGCTCCGGTTGTGTTCCAACTCACTCGAGCTTATCTAGTGCCCTGGGGGTGGTGGTGCTCCCAGGCCTGCTCTGAACCAGGGACAGGAAATTTAGTTTACAGCTGAAATATGTCCTCTTGTTGTGGAGGAGGAGCAGCCGAGGAGGGGCTGTGAAGGATGCCCAGAATGAGACCAGCAGAGCTTTGCTCTCAGCTGCTCGTGGGTAGGTGCCATGGCTGTGGCCACGGGTGGTGTTTCCTGCCCATCCAGAGCGGAGCTGGAGCCTGTCCCCTTCCCCGAACCCCCCCAAAAGCAGCCCCTCCTGCTGCGGTTGTCCCTCTGCAGTGTTGGTGACAGAGCAGGGATGGGACAAAAACTATCCGAAAAATAATTTGTTTTGCTTTTGGGACAGTCTCTAAGCTGCTTCTCCCTGTGCTCCAGGCACCTAAAATGTCTTGATTTAGGCTCAGCTTGTGTTGTGTCCTACAAAGCTTGAGGAGAGCTGGCGCTGAGGGTGCTGCATTATAAAGAGCCATCAGCCGCTGCGGATGGAGGAAGAGCCTGAAGCTCTGCGCAGTGGGCGAGGGCTCTGCTGCCCTGGCTCAGCAGGGCACCGTGGCCAGGGTGCTGCGGGGCCGGGACGAGATGGTGCATGCGTGTAGGACTGCGAGGGTCCCACGCTGCTCCGTCCTGCCTGGGAGGTGACAGCTCAGTTTAGGTGAGACGTCGGGATTTCCAGGGTGTGAGAGAGGTCCAAATGGTAGAATAATTATGAGTGATGTTTTGAGAGAGAGCGGGAGGTGAGGGAGTTGAGCAAGTGTCATGGACTCACAGGATGGTTTGGGTTGGAAGGGACCTTCAAAGATCATCCAGTCCAACCCCCCGGCCAGGGGCAGGGACATCTGCCACTAGATCAGGTTGCTCAAAGCCCCGTCCAGCCTGACCTTGAACACTTCCAGGGATGGGGCATCCACAGCTTCTCTGGGCAACCTGTGCCAGTGTCTCACCACCCTCATGGTACAACATTTCTTCCTTATGTCCAGGCTAACCCCACCCTCGTTCAGTTTAAAACCATTGTCTTGTGCTGGGGACCCCAGAGCTGGACGCAGTGCTCCAGGGGGGTTTCAGGAGAGCGGAGCAGAGGGGGAGCATCCCCTCCCTCGACCTGCTGGCCACATTTCTTTTGATGCAGCCCAGCACACAGTTGGCTTTCTGGGCTGCTAGCACACATTGCCGGCTCATATTCAGTTTTGCATCCGCCAATACCCCAAAGTCCTCCCAGAGCTAGACGCAGTGCTCCAGGGGGGGTCTCAGGAGAGCGGAGCAGAGGGGGAGCATCCCCTCCCTCGACCTGCTGGCCACGCTGTTGGTGATGCAGGCCAGGAGACGCTTGGCTTTCTGGGCTGCAAGCGCACATTGCTGGCTCATGTCCCATTTGTCACCCACCAGTATCCCCCAGTCCTTCTCCGCAGGGTGCTCTCCATCCATCCATCCATCCATCCATCCATCCATCCATCCATCCATCCCCCAGTCTGTGCTGGTACTGGGCATTGCCTCAACCCAGGTGCAGGACCTTGCACTTGGCCTGGTTGAACTTCATGAGGTTCACATGGACCCACTTCTCCAGCCTCTCCAGGTCCCTCTGGATGCCACCCCTTCCCTCCAGCATATTGACTGCACCACTCAGCTCAGTGTCATCCACAAACTTGCTGAGGGTGCACTCGATCCCGCTGCCTGTGTCGTTGATGAAGATGTTGAGCGGGCCGTGGAAATGGCATTTGGCGGTTCCTGGTCCCAGAGTGCCCTGTTTCCAGCAAGACTCAATTCCCTGCACTTGCGTCCCCATTGCTGAAGCAATGAGATGGTGCCAAGGAGCTGCAGGCTGTTGTGAGATGCCTGCCTGGGCCAGGAGAGGGGATTTTGAGGGGACACAGGGGCTGGAGGGGCGTGGGGTGTCAGTGGCTGGGTGGACCTGGATGGTTCAGGTCAGGGTTGCTGTTGCTGGAGAAACTCCACACACTTGGCGTTACCGGCCAGTAAGAAATGTGTGGCTGGGTGATTTTGGGAGGACTGGACTCTGCTGTCAACATTTCAGACAGCCAATTAGCAGAATTTGCAATAGTTGTTGATTTTTGGTGACTGTAGTGGTTGCTGGGCTCCAATTGGGCTGGGAAAGACCATTTATCGATTGGCAGATCCTCTCCCCATTCCCTACCAGGCAGTGCTCACCTGATGTTTTATCTTGCAGTTACATGATGGAAGTGTTCCTTGAGATGTTAGGGTGGACACTGCCCACATCGCATGTTCAGGTGCTGTGGGGAGACGTTTGGCAAGGCCACCGTGCTTGTGGGACATTGTCCAGGCCTGGCAGGTTTCAGTGCTGGCAGAAGCTCCCCCAGCGTGATGAGGACCTTCTCCGGAGTGGTGACAGGAGAAGGACAGTTTGGACCTGGAGGTCCCCCTTTGGCCCCCAGCACTGACCTCGTGCGGTGGGACTGGTCATCTGTTTAAGACTGGGTGGATGTGGAGGTGTTTGTAGGACCAAAGCCTCAACGGTTGCTTGCAACGAAGCAAGCGTACGAAGTGATGGTCACGTTTCTGGTGACCTTCCCATTGGGTCTAAAGGCTTGCCTTGCTCAAATGAGTGCTAATTGAGAATAATCCCTCCGGGGATTGAAGAGTTGCTCTTTATTTCATGTCTAGCTTTTGTTTCTCATCATACCTCGGTTTTGAGTAAGGAGCTGTTTCCCAACCCACGCCAATGGGAGAGGCATGGGAGCAAAACCAGACCTGCTTTTGCACGTCTCCAGCTTGCAGAAATGGTCAAAATAGTTCTGCGGGGCCCTTTCCTCCTGTGCCCGTCACTCCGCTCTGGCAGCCGTTTTCAGGTGCCTTTCTCCAGCGATGTCCGTGCATTTGTGCCGCACCGTCATCCTCCCCAGCCGGCTGAAACCCCCCGTTCCTGCCTGCCTGCCGCCTCCCTGTTCCAAGCGCTGCCTCCTGCCCGTGGGAGTTGCGGGGAGGTGCGCGTTAAAAATAAAAGGAGAGAGAAGGCGAGGTCAGCTCCGGGTCCGGCTCCGTGGATCCACCCTCTTCCCTCCTGCAGCAGCTGAAATCTGCAGCGCGGCCCCCCAGGACTCGCAGCCAGACCTTGCTCCATCCCCCCTTGTTTATAATCCTGTGCTGCTCCTGCTGATGATTTGTCTCTCGGAGGCACAAATGTGGTCAACCAAAGTTGCTGTTTGCAGCTGGAGTTGGGTCTCGTCAATCTCCATCTGGGCAGTGGGGCTTTTCTGGAGCCACCCCTGATGCAAAAGTCCCTGCTGACCCTGGAGATAGATATATTTTCTTATTTAAATGCTGTCTTCCTTTCCTTTTTTTAACCATCTTGGTTGCCCAGTGTGCTTTCGAGCTCTTCTATTCAACCAAAAGGGTCACGTAAATAATTCAGTTTTGCGTCTTCCCTCACCCATCAGGGAGCCGGCGCTGTCACGTGGCGGGCGACAGCCGGCGGCTCCATATTGCGTGTCCGCAGCCCGCACAGCTGCCTGGTCTGGCTGTAGTTGACGGGGTGGGTAGCGAATCTCCATCTGGGCAGTGGGGGTTTTCTGGAGCCAACCCTGATGCAAAAGTCCCTGCTGACCCTGGAGATAGATATATTTTCTTATTTAAATGCTGTCTTCCTTTCCTTTTTTTAACCATCTTGGTTGCCCAGTGTGCTTTCGAGCTCTTCTATTCAACCAAAAGGGTCACGTAAATAATTCAGTTTTGCGTCTTCCCTCACCCATCAGGCTGCCTGGTCTGGCTGTAGTTGACGGGGTGGGTAGCGATGCCGAAAAGCTGATTTTCTGGGGGCTGGAAGGAGCAAAGCTGCTGGGGAAGGCTGTGCACCATGGCTGCCCCTGGACCACGCCTGGCCTGACCGTCTCCGCGCTGTGAGGGTGCGTCTCCGGGGCAGGGAAGCTGCTTTGCCTGCTCCCTCGTGGTCCTGGGGAGCAGGAGGGGGTGAGACACGGGTGAGTCCTTGCTCCCTGGGGTCTGCTGGGCCTGTCAGCTGGGCATGGCAGAAGATAATGGAGGTGATGTAGAGTGAGCCCACAACACCTGCCTTGCACGCTCTCTGCCTGAGATGTTCTTCTGCTCCTGAGCAGTTGTGGGGTCCTGGGCGTCCCTGTGCTGCAGGGAAGCCATTAGCAGCAGCAGGCATGCACCTGAGTAGGGCAAGCCAAAGAAAACTTAAAATTGGGAAGACCCTTTGACGTGCTTTAGACACAACAGCATCCAAAGCCCAGCCTCTAGGTCAGCTCTGGATGGTGTTTCATGTTCCCACCCCGGGAGGAGACTGGGGTGTGCAGTGGGGGTCTGCACCCCGTGGGGGAGTGGGGCGATGGGACGGGGGTTTGGAGGACAGGTGGGCTCAGCCCCCACCGGCACCGGCCTCGGAGGGAGACGCTGAGCTCTGGAGTCCCTTGGTGTCTGCTGGGGAGCTCAAGGTCCGGTGCGGAGGGGGCTTGGTGGTCCCACTGAAGTCAGCCTGAATGCAGAAATACCCTTTGCCTCCTGAAACCCGGTGCCACGCTGTGGACGCCGAAGGGTAATGAGACGTTGCATTTGCAAGCCACATACGTTGGCTGCGCGCTGGATGTCTAAAAGGGCTCGAGCCAAAGGGGTTTTGACTAGTTCCTGTTGTTCTAATTGCAAGTGTCTTTGTCTTTGTGCGAGCTGCTCGGAAGCTATACAAACGTTTGTTTTGCTATGTATCTCCCCGTTAACAAGATTTCTCAGGAAGTATGCAAAATTATCACTACAGGCAGAACATGTACAGTAAGGCTCATTAAGCTAAGTACTGTGATAAATTGCTACTTCCAGAAAATTACGTATATTAGCAAAAAGGAGGAGAGTGAGCCCAAGTGGAAGACCCGGGAAGACAGAGTGTGCAGTAACGTCCTGGCTCCGGGCGGCTGGAGGGTGACCTGGAGCAAACCCGCGGCAGGGGGTGGCTGAATGTCCTTGGGCCGCAGCTCCTGCGGGATTTATCTTTAGAGGAGAGGCATGGGGAGGGGAAGGCAAGTGGAGAAGGATGGTGTGGGAAACAGAAACAGAGCGGTGCTGTGTCAGGACCAGACCAGGCATAAAGCCAACGGGACCATCTTTACTTACAAAAATACAAAACGAGGCAACTCTGGAAGCATAAGGAGTAGAAAGTTTTGCTGAGCTAGAAGGCCAGGGAGAGGGCAGGGGCGATGTGCCGCAGGCTGCCTGCATCTCTGCCTTTGGCGGCCAGCGGCAGGGCTGGTGTCTGAAATGTACGTGCTGCCTTTCCCCCCAGACGGGGGAGCAGACAGATGGCTGTGAGCAGGGGACAGGCTGTGGCATGGGGTGTGTCGTGGGCTCACAGGATGGTTTGGGTTGGAAGGGGCCGGGGTCAAGGACATCTGCCAGCAACCCTAGATCAGGTTGCCCAAAGCCCCGTCCAGCCTGACCTTGAACACTTCCAGGGATGGGGCATCCACAGCTTCTCTGGGCAACCTGTGCCAGTGTCTCACCACCCTCATGGTACAACATTTCTTCCTTATGTCCAGGCTAACCCCACCCTCGTTCAGTTTAAAACCGTTGCCCCTTGTCCTGTCGCTGCAGGCCCTGGTCAAAAGTCTCTCTCCCTCTTTCCGATGAGCCCCCTTTAAGTGCTGAGCGGCCGCAGTAAGGTCTCCCCGGAGCCTTCTCTTCTCCAGGCTGCACAACCCCAACTCTCCCAGCCTTTCTCCGTAGCAGAGGTGTCCCAGCCCTCGGACCATTTTGGTGGCCTCCTCTGGACCCGCTGTACCAGGTCCATGTCTGTCTTGTGGTGGGGACCCCAGAGCTGGACGCAGTGCTCCGGGGGGGGACTCAGGAGAGCGGAGCAGAGGGGGAGCATCCCCTCCCTCGACCTGCTGGCCACACTGTTGGTGATGCAGCCCATATGTCTTTTTGTCTGATGCTGACACGGGATGTGGTGATATTTGGGAGGTGATGGTGTGAACCCGGAGGCACCCCACTGCCATTTCTGCAGAAGGCCGTAGGCATGGCCCTTCTCTGCTGCACTTCTCCGTTACCTGCTCCACACTACTGTGTTTGAAAGCCGGCAGGTCACATCAGGAAGAAAGTTTCTTCAGGACCTCAAATCTGCAGGACTGATGCTGACCCTGTGCAAGCAGCTCCGGGTGACTGCCTTAACCAGGCATCCTTGAATGTGGGCTGTGATAAGAAACCCATTGTGAATCCACTTTAATTTTGGTGCTCACCTTTTCTTGAGCTGCGTACCCGTGTTGTCTAGTTGGAGTTTTGTAAATAGATCTTTTATTTGCTTTTCTTTAACCTGCCTTGAATACAAGGAGGTCCTTAGTGCTCAGGTCCCACATGAGAGATGTCCTGAAGCAACTTTCAACCTTCTTCAGTGTGATAGTCTGAGTATTTCCAGTGGAGGTGCAGGAGATACCCCTGTACAGCCACTCTCCTCTGGCAGGAGGGTCTCTTCACCTCATCACCTTTTGCAGGAGCCTTGGAAGTAGTGAGTGGAGCCCAGGACATCTGCTGACTGCTGGCCAAAAACTGTCCTTGGGGGCATCCAGAGGAGAAGGGGAAGTTCTTCTGCAGCAGCCGCGGAGAGGTCAGGCTAAGGAAAAGCTTCCCCTCAGTACTGGCGCTGCCCGTGGGGAGAGGTTGTCCAGGTCCCTTTGAGGTTGAGGCCGAGGCCAATGCCAATGCCGTGTGTGTGTGGCTGCGTTCGAGACCTTGCTGTTGCACACAACCTCGTTGGCCCGTTCCACAACCTTGTCGAGACCTGTTGTAGAGAAGTTGCTTGTCCCTGCTGCTGTTGGACAGCCGTTGCAGGGCCACAGTCGTCGAATCGTTAAATGGTTTGCGTTGGAAAGGACCTTCAAAGATCATCTAGTCCAACCCATTCAGAGACATCTTCCCCTAGATCAGGTCCTGACTGGGTTGTAAAATTCCAAATCTCCTGCCCCAAATTATTTGTGTTCATTTGTTCTTAGGCCAGTGTTATCCTGCTGGAGAAGGTTCCTCCTCCCTGTTGCCTGCTCCTCTGGCGTCCACCGGCACCTTGGCATTCACCACCAGGTGCAGGGGACAAATCCAGGCTGCAGAGCATCAAAATCTGCTGCAAGATGGGACTGAGCTTTCTGTTAATAGTGCGGTATTTCAGTTTCTAGTGGATACTTACAGACCCGGGTTTCTTTTCGTGGGAACTAACTAAAAAATAATTAAAAATAAAATCTTCTGCTCACGTTGTCCTGTGAGTTTTCAGAAGCTCACTGCCAGCCATGGCCACTTCCCGTCGTGCAGTACTTCGGCTGTGATGTCTGCTGCGGATTGTCTAGTATTAAGTCTTCCTCTTTACCTGCCATCGCTTTCAGATCTTCCATCAAGTCCTGTCAGACTTTGGGTTTGTGGTGTATTGAAACGACTGTTTGTTTTGGTTTTCCAGAAGACATTTGCCTTCTGGGAGGGTGGGTGTCTCACCTGGATGGTGCTAAGGTTCCTTTGTATGGTCTAGGCAAGAGCACCAGAGAAATGTCATTCCCATGTTTGAGCATTCATGACCATTTGAGCAACCTGGTCTAGCGGAAGATGTCCCTGCCCATGGCAGGGGGGTTGGACGGGAGGATCTTTGAAGGTCCCTTCCAACCCAACACGTTCCATGAGTGTCTGTTTGTAGGCAATGCCGTCTGATTTGAAAGATAACCATTTTACGGACTGCCTTGATTTTCAGATGTTGATCCTCTCCTGGTGACACGGGCCGTGGGAACTGTGGTGCCGCCTGCGTCACCTCCTCTGCCTGAGGCTTTCCTTCTCTTTTTGCCAGTAGCTTCCTGGTACAGACGTTGCAGTCACTGGTGGGCATCACCAGGGCTTGGTGTCAATCGTAGAGCACTTGGTAGACACCAAAGCATGGTGGTGATCCTGGCAGAAACCTCTCTGAGTGCTGACCCTGCTGAATACGCGATGGGGTGGAGAGGAGAGATTAGCGCTGTGGCTGCAGGTGCTTCTGCTGCCTGCGTGAAGCTCTGGTCTGCACAGAAGCCGTAACAAGGATGGTGCCACCGTCAGAAGGATGTTAAGAAATTAATTTCAGATTAATTAAGTCTGTCTGCTGTTTTTCACCCAAATTATTCTTCAGCTGTGATTGCCAATTTGTAAAGTCTTGACTGTAAAGTATCGATGCCTTTCCAGTAGATCATAGTACTGTCCGTGTTCTAGAGCTACAGGAGGAGGTCGGTGAGCTCAGCTCCTTGCCCTCTGCAGGACTGGTGGCACCTCTGTCACCTCTGACACTTGTTCTTAATAGCTAAGTGGAATTTTACATGCCTGCTTCTAAAACTGAGCTTAAGAGTTGACCACAGCTCTGATAAAAGGGTTGGGCTTCGTGCCAAAGGCCGGTAACGTAATCCTGCAGCAATGAAAGCCAACACCTAAGGACAAAACTCTCGGAAACCTTGTTCTCCCTTGCACTGCGAGTGTTGGAAATTGGAAACGCCTACTGACTCATGCAGATGTTGCTGAATGCTAAAGTCATTTGTGCCTTAAACTTCTATTCATCAAAAAGTTGTTAGTGGGAAGTATGGGCTGGTTTTGGTGAATATTGGAATTGGACATAGCTGAGTTGAGGCCTGTGTGCTATAAAATACCCAGTTTATTATGCTGCATAGCTGTACTATATATATAGTCTGCAAAAAATGCTAAGCCTGAGGCTGTAGGTAATTTAAGCCGTGGTCTCAGGTGGTTCAGCTCTCCAGGGCTCTCTCCTGGGAGCAGACCCTCCAGTTGTCCTCGTCCTCAGCCTTGACACCACCTCCCTGAAAACCCTCTGGAGCAAGACTTCTGCCTCTGGACTCCTGAGGAAAGATTTGGTTTGGCTGCTGCAAAACGCTAAAGCAAACTCTAAGGTGTGAAGGGTCAATGCAGCCTCCCAGGATGAGGGTGGTGGTAGTTTGGTGCGTAGGAGACCCATGGGTGCTTTGGACCTTGTTCATGTGAAGCTTCAGCAGCAGAGCCACAGTGAGCTGCTCTCCTGCTGCCGAGCATCGCAGAGCTGAGCTGGGATGTTTCCAGGGATCTGGGCACCCATATGCTTTAATATGTGTCTTGTAGGCTTTTTAAGATGGCTGAGAAGAGATCTCGGTGCAGCTCGCTGCTGAGTTATTCTGACCTTGTCCTCCTTCTCAGCGACGTGTGCAGCCGCATGCCGGAGCCGTGGGGAGCGAGCTGTCGCAGGAGCTCTCGGGTGCCAACAGCAGCGCCCTGGGCTCGTGGACTTGGACATGGGGAACAAGGCAACTGGTGTTGGACCCCCCCTGTGCCGCTCCATGCGGGGACGTGGTCCCAGCCACGACCCGCTGCTGCTCAGAGAGCATCCCCTCACTGAGCAGCCTTGTGTTGTGCATCCCGCAGGGTGCTTTGGTTTTGGTACAGAAAGGGTGGTCATTTTGCAAAGAAAGTCAAGCCCAGATGGCTGAAATTTCTCAGGCTGGGCAGATCACTGCAGAGGTGTCCAGTAAATAAAAAAAACCAGATTCAGCCTGGGAGTGAAGCTGGCAAGCAGCATCCTGCATCTCTTAGGGACGAGGCCTTTTTTTGCTTAACTTAATGGTCCCTAAAAGGGGGTAGCAGCTGTTGTGGCTTTTTCCTTTCGTTGTGCTTTTGTGAAGCTTGCCTTATCTCAGGTGGGGATGGGAGGCAGCGCGTGGCGTTGGACCCCGCAGCCCCGGGTGGCGGCTGGAGGCAGGGCCAGGGCTCGCTGCCTGCTGCCTGCCTCCTCTTTGTGCACGAGCGTTTCCTGGGAAAGGGTGGGCTTGCGCGGTTGTGAGTGCCGCCGGCAGGCCTTGGCGGGGGGATGAGCCGCCGGGGGCTCAGCGCGGTCCCCTGGGATGCAGAGGTGCCCAGTGGTGGCCGAGCCCGTTGCTCCTCTGCCCTGGCGCAGCTCTGCTGCCCGTACTGGCTCCGCAGATGCATCTGGACACGGTCAAATTAATCTGCAATGCTAACAGAAGAGGGCAGGAGCTAAAGCCTGTGCATAGCCACTGCTGATATAACAGAGACCTTGTTACGCCCTGCCACAGCTCGCCCTGCCTGCTGCCTCTTGCTTTTCAGAGGAGAGCAGGCTTTGAGTCTTCTCGGTTGGTTTGTGCTCCTCTGCCATCTTCCAGAAAGCGCCTGCAGAGGGAATGGGGCTGGTTTGAACCAGAGGGATGTAATCTGCTCGATAATGAATTTATTAGTGGTGTGCTTGTTGCAAAACCCACAGAGCTGCGATGCTCCGGGGCTCTGGACCATCTTCCCATCCACTGCTCCGCTTTGCTGGGGACGGTATCGCAGCTCGGCTCTGCCTCCTCTTGGGATTTCCTCTTGGGATTTCGGCCCTTCTGGAGGGGCACGTTTAACCCTGCGAGGCCCCGAAAGGCGCTGGAGGAGCTCTGGCTGATCTGCCCTCCCCGTCCTGCTCCCCACGCTCAGCAGCACCGGAGGCACCGGGGAGGCAGTGGCTCCCAGAACCATCCCT
>NW_008823956.1:58342-60287 GCF_000699105.1 Pygoscelis adeliae | reverse complement strand
GCCTGCCGTGCTGCCCGCCGCTTGGCCTCCAGCGGGCTGGAGAAATAAAAAACCCTGCGAAAGAAGGGTTATCTTCACCTATCCTGTCGGGGGGGGGGGCGAAAGCCCGGTGACCCGGTGTCCCCGGTGCTGCCTGAAACTGCCTGAGGCAGGAGTGGGTGTCGAGGGAGGTTGGTCAAACCCTTCCTGCTCTTCTGCTCCGGATGTGCCGGTGGCAGAGCACCCGCTCCCCATGCCAGTGACGCAGGCAGCGATGAGCACCGCCATGTGGTACCTATATGCATAAAGTGGGCAACACCAGTGACCCACCAAGGCTGCAGGGCAGCGGAGCTGCTTGCTGGCTGGTTGCGTTAATCAACTTGGGCTCGTCGCCTGCTGTAAGCTGTTTTTAGAGCTAGTCTCACCTAAGGCACTTAAAACTTGCAGCACTTTGCTGTGGCTCTGTTTCTTCTCTCCCCTTAAGGAGGCTCGGGGCAGCCTTTGCTGCCTGAGGTTGCAACATGTCAGGTGCACCCAGCGGATGCAGAGACGGATGGATGGCTGTTTCGGCAGCTGAGAAGCACCGGGAGGATGGCGTGCCCGGTGTGCTTGCGTGGCATTGGGAGTGCATGCTCCTCGCCTGTTGCTGGCAAGCAAGCCCGGGCTTTTGAAGGCTGTGAATTGTTTGCTGCTTGTGTTGAGCAGCACCAGTGGGTAGCTTTGACCTAGGCCAGAGCTTTCCATGTGGCTTTGAAAACCTGGGATGCTCACAGCTGGGCTGCGTGAAGCCAGAATGCTGTTGGCTGGGTGGGCACTTTAGGTTTCCTTAGGAAAGGTATTTTGGTTTTGTTTCTACTTTGGCAGCAGGGGAGACACTTCAAGCCGGGGGTGAGAGTGCCTGCGAGGGCCGGCAGCGTGCCTGGACCGAGCCCCGGGATGGAGGGAGATGCTGGGAGCAGATGATCCTTCAGCGCCCTGCATCCTAGGGAGCTATGCTTGCCCGGTGGTATCTCCTCTCCCTTGAGTCCTGGTTAGCCCCGCAGCTAACACTGCTGCTGCCTCCCTCGTGCGGGGGTGTCAGGTTGGGGGTGGTGGGGCCGGGCGATCAGCCTGACGCCATGTGTCGGAGGCGGCGTGGCACGGAGGGTATTTCCAGTGACGTGGGTTGGACAGATGGTGCCCTTCTCCAGCCTGGAGTGACATGTGCCCTCCCGACCAGCAGGCTCCATCCTTGTAATTTCCTCTTCACAGGGCTCCCAGCCGGGCTTTTGTGCCGCTCTCCCCGTGCGCAGCAGGGCAGTGCTGCATTCAGTGCCTGCCCTAGATAACCATCGCCCTGCCTGCGCATCAGCGCTCTGCTGCGCCTGGAGGGCGAGCTGCCTTGAAAATAGAAGTGCCTCCATCAAGACTGTGTGTGGCTTTGGCAGAAACCCTGGGCGGTGGGTTGCCTTCCTCCGGGATTTCTGTGTCTAACAAATGGCAGGGTCCAGTGGGCAGCAGGGATGGGACCAAGCGGCGATGTGGCATCCTGCGTGCAATGAGCCAGGACCATTTTGGATGTGGAAGGGATGGGCAAGAGGTGACAAGGAGATGGGCGTCTTTGCGGGCGGCATGCTGACCTGCTGCCTTTCCTCTGCTGCCAGTACTTTCTGGCCTGCGTGGTCATGGTACAAGCCTGACTTCAAAATTAATGACGGGGAATGCTTTCCTCGCAGGCTTCAGAAAGGGGCTCAAAATTCCTGCGAACTAAGATCCTGCCAGAATGAGGGCAAGAAGAGCTGGACAGGCTTGGGGGAAGTTGCGATGGAGGTGCGTTTTCCTGTGCAGGGCTGCAGAGGCTTGCTGGTGCTTCCTATCCTGCTCGCCCTGGGAGGGGGCTTTCATAGGATCACAGAGTGGTTTGGGTTGGAAGGGACCTTCAAAGATCATCCAGTCCAACCCACTGGCCAGGGGCAGGGAAATCTGC
>NW_008823956.1:44960-58205 GCF_000699105.1 Pygoscelis adeliae | reverse complement strand
GGGACCCCGTGTACCAGGTCCATGTCTGTCTTGTGGTGGGGACCCCGGAGCTGGACGCAGTGCTCCAGGGGGGTTTCAGGAGAGCGGAGCAGAGGGGGAGCATCCCCTCCCTCGACCTGCTGGCCATGCAGCTGGTGATGCAGCCCAGGAGACACTTGGCTTTCTGGGCTGCAAGCGCACGTTGCCGGCTCATGTCCCATTTGTCACCCACCAGTATCCCCCAGTCCTTCTCTGCAGGGCTGCTCTCAGCTCCCTTTCCTTTGACCCTTTCCTGTGGATGGCCATCCTGTTGGGTGCGTGGTGAGGTGGCACGGGGCTGCAGGCAGGACACGTATCCCCTGGAAGAGCTGCTCTGCATGCAGAGCCTCGTGGGCCATCTGCCCCCAGCCTTGGGCTACAGTGCCAGCCCTCACCCCCTGCACAGCCCCTGCGCTGTGGGGTAGACCGCCGGTCAGGACGTTGTGGTGGGCTGCGGGCCGTGAGATGCAGGGATGAGCCAGTCTGTCCGTGGCGGGTGCTGGGACTGGGTCGGGTAGCGGGCTGCTGCCTGAGGAGCAGCTTTGTGGCACGGAGCTGGAGTCAGCAGAACTGGAAGGACCACAGAAAAAGTAGTGGTGCGGCGGGTGTAGGAGGTAGCAAGAGGTGCTCATCCTCAGGTTGATCTCGCCCAGCTCCATCGAAATTTAAATGCACCGACCCGTTCCCGGGCTGGTGGCTCCCGCCATGCCCCAGCCTCGCTGTGCTGGCAGCTCCTGCCTGCTGAGCCCTGGCTTGGGGGCCCAGCTGTGGCCAAAATGGACAACTCCTGAATTCCTGGCTTCAGGGAACATTTCTTCTTTGTGCCCACAGAGTGGTGGGTCAGGGCAGCAACGTGCCTGCTTTTCCTTGTCAGGGTGAGATTTTCACTTGAATCATGGTAGCTCTCAAATCTCAAGGTCTTTGGATAAGCCATTCATGAAGCGGTTACCGAAGCAAACGGTGCCACGAATGGTGGCAAGGCTGAAAGCTGAGGTCTCCTCTGGGTGACTCCACCCAAATCAGTCACCCTAGGTTGAAAAGACAATTTTAGGGGGAAGGACAGGTATTTCCTCTGACTTATTTCAAGGTAAGAGGCATCTCTGTGGAGACTGTATTGGCTAGCTGTGCAAAGTGCGAAGGGGCCACGGGGTGACATGTAATCATCTGCAAAATGTGGGACAATTATGACATGAGCAGAGACAGTCCTCTCTCTTAAATCTTCTCCATTCCGCTGGCTCCTTCTCTCTAGTGAAGATGGAGTAAAAAAAAAACTTTGCCACCCCATTAATTTTTCATTTTCCTCCGTCATGTATCTGCTTTGGATAATAATATTTTAAATGTCTCCTTACACAGAGGACTGTAATTTTTCTTTCCCCTGCGAGCTCGCATCCCCTGCCTCGCTGGGACAGGAGGTGTTTTCATCTCTGGTGACAATGACACACACGCTGCTGCACACAAGGACAACCCCTCATTTGCCTGCTCTGGCTTTACTAGTTCTGTTGTATTTTCTGTTCTCTCCCACCTTTCCTGCGCTCCGCGGCACCCCTTTTATTTTCCCATCGCAGCATCCCTCATGTTTTCCCCTTGCAGCATCCCTTGTGTTTCCCATCACTGCTGTTTGCAGAGCCGTTGTGCTCACGCACAGCTGAGGATAGCTCATAAAGTTTCCCCCCTCCAGCTCTCTGCAAATACATAGGTATTGTTAGTCTTGTTCTGCGCTTGCCACGGGAGGCCACGCAGCGTGGCAGCTGGCTGTGGTGGTGTTTTGTGTCATGCCTTTATTGCTGGAGCTGGCCGTCCTCTGCTCTCTTGTGCATGGTGCTCTGGTGCGGCAGCATCCGGGGCATCCCACGCTCTGGCTGGCGTTTGCCCCAGCTCCTGGGAACAAGTGAGCAAAGGAGAGGGGGAGGATGCCCCTGAGGAGCTCCTGAAATGGAGACGCAAACTTCGCAGGAAGCACTTGTTGACGCCTCTCTCCGTGTCATTGCAGGCGAAGGACAGTGACGATGATGATGAAGTCACCGTCAGCGTGGACCGGGACCGCTTCATGGACGAGTTCTTTGAGCAGGTGAGAGGTTTGTTTCTCCACTGCAGCTTTAAAGCCAGTTCAGACCTTTCTGTTAGCGCTGGAGCAGGCTGTGGGGCTGTGGTATGGCCTCCCACCGCAGGCGGGGAGCAGCGGTCAGGGTGGGGATGGGGGTCCTGGGGAGCAGCGGTCAGGGTGGGGATGGGGGTCCTGCCCTGGCTGATGCCGCTCAGCTGATGCTCGGGCTCCTCGGGGGTTACGCTCAGCGTGCTGATTAGTAGGAACCCGGCTTCTACGCAGACCTGGGGCTGTCGTGGGCTTACCTGGCCCTATGGATGCTTTGCTGCGCCACCTCCTCTTCCAGAAGCCAGTGGGGCAGCTGGGCCAGGTGACCAGTTGGGGGGAGTGGGTGAGCCTTGCAGCCTGCCTGCCTCCAGCCTGCCGCTAGAGCGGACCGGCTCTCAAACCTCTCCTGAAAGCACCTCTGCGGAGTAGCAGTTTCTGCATGGGATTGATTTAATTTTGTGCCGCTCGTTACCAAACAAGAGGTTGTCTTCTGGCATGTGGGTGGCTGTAAGATCTGCATGCGGATTTTTAGCACACCCTTAGCATGGCATGTGTGTAGGGGGTGTTAAAATGTATCTGTGCAGGCAATGGATTGTGGAATGAAAAAAATCTGACGTGCAGATGGAGGAAGATGAGCAAAGTGGTGGTGTGAGTCGAAGGAGAAGACAGAGCTAGAGGGTGGGCAGGCTGGCAGGCAGAGGGCACAAGCAGAGGTTCCCCCTCTCGGCAATGCCGGCGTGTCTCCTTGTAGTACAGGAGTGCAGAGAAGATGCCAGCATGGATTTGCTGGCAAATTTGGCCTCCCTGGTCTGTGGGGTGAGGGTGAAACTGAGCTTCTCAGCCCCTGGAGCAAAAAGCCATGGGGGACTGAGCTGGGACTGAGCCTGGCTTGTGCAACCTCAGCAATGTTCTCCATGCCAGAGGTGCAGAGTCTGGGAATCCGTAGGTCTGATGGTAATTTAAATAAACCCCAAATGTTTCTCAGTGCATCGCAAAGGATACAGGACATAGAGTCTGTATTACATTGCTGTGACTGCAAAGCTGGCTGCTGTGATGTGGAAGGTCTGATTTCACGGTGGTCCTACAGTTTGAGGATCCAGCTGGAAAATATTCGTCCAGCAAGATGTTTGCTGTGATTCAGATGTGTCATGGTTGCTTTGGGATAGGGTTTAATAATCCCTCCCCTTTCCAAAAGTCCAGGCCTCTCACAGGAGACCTGTCTTCTTGTCCATCTCCACAGGTGGAAGAAATTCGAGGGTTCATCGATAAAATTTCAGAGAACGTGGAGGAAGTGAAGAGGAAGCACAGCGCTATTCTTGCTTCGCCCAACCCCGACGAGAGTGAGTGAGCCGTGATCTGCTTGCGTCCCCACGGGCACCTGGCTGCGCTGGGCTGGACCGTTTGTGGGGTGGACGGAGTCAGATAGAAGTCCTCTTCTCTTCAGGTGGCCATGGCTGGAAAGCCACGAGCTGTCGAGGTGGCTGATGGCCGGGGTGAGGGAGGGCTGGGACCTGCATGGGTCCTGATGGCTTTCTGACCTTGAGAGGTGGTGAGGGTCCAGCGAGGCTGCTGGAAGGGAATTCCTGAAGGGTGGGGCAATGTGGAGGCTGAAAAGAGCAAATGGCTGTTTTTATGCTGGTTGGCCGTTGTCTTGCCCTGGGCTGGCTACGGAGGGTACGTGGATGAGGCAGCACTTGCAGAACAGGCTGAGCGTTGCCTGCTTGGCCCAGAAATGGTGCAGCTCTTCTTTGAGCCCGCGGTGTGCACTTGTGATGCTGTCCTCTCTGTCCTGAAGGACATTTTGTTGCTGGCTCACCAAAGGGTCTGTCCCTTCCGGACCTTACTGCCGTATCACTGTTTTCTTCCCCAGTCTTGCGTTCCTGAGAAGAGGTTTGTTGCCAGGAACAGAAGTTAAGGATAGCAGCACCCAAGAGGTGGCAACATTTGGGAGACTGCAGGATCTGGCAGAGTTAGAGCTGTGGGTGATGAGTTCCCCTGTCCCCAGGTGTGAGCAGTGCATCTCCCAGGGGAGCCGGAGGAGCCGGCACTGGCTGAGCATCTGGGGGTGCTGGGGTCAGGTGGGCTTCCTTAGCACAGAGGCTTTCCAGCTTTGGTGTCTGCAAACCCCTCGTTGGGGAGCAGGTGGGACTGAGGTGCTGAACTGTGCAAGGGAGAGCGGGGGTGAGCACAGCTGAGCGGAGCTGCTTATCGGTGGGGCTGGACCAGGGGTCCACAGGCTCACCCACTGAGGGACATCATTTGAATGTCTCTGCTGCCCCAAGCCTGTCCTTCAGCCTTGCCGTGAGCCCATGTGGGCCATGTCCACCTCCCTCATGGTGCTGGTGGTCGCAGGGCTGATGGCTGCTGCAGGGATGACCGCGCAGGATGGCTCCGAGCTGCTGGCAGCCCTTGTCATTGGCAAAAGTGTTGCTTTCATGAGGCAGTGGGCGGCTGCTGAGGAGCTGAATGCTGCTTGTGCCCTCCTGGCTGCAGTGGCCCTGGCACAAAGGTGAGATTAGGGGGTTGGAAAGCTGAGACCAGGTCTCTGTCTTGCCATCCGCCCTCCTCCCATCCACTTCTCTTCATTTGCCCAGTGCAATTCCATGTCTGCTCGTATCCAACTGTGAATTGTTTCTAGAGGTCCCAGGAGGTTGTCTGTACACACAATTTCTTGTGTCCAGCCCTGTCAAACCAATAGACATTGCTAATTGCTTGGAAGAATCTCGTCCTTCCTAAATTGTCTCACACTCCCCTCTCCTGGCAGCTGCTCTTCAGCTAAAATTCACTTGGCCAACGCTGGAAGCAAGGGATTTTCTCAAGGGAATTCATGTGTCTCAGACTGTTGTTCAATCATCCTCCAGGCTCTTTTGGTCTGCACTTGCACTGTAAGATTTTGCAGTGTTTCTGTTTGGGTGTTTTCAGGGAAGAGCTGTCGCTGCTTTGCTTCTGGCTGCCGGGCTCATACAGCATGCGTCGGCACGGCGTCCGCTCGGGGCAGAGCCAGAGTTTGGGCTGCAAAGGGCACTCGTGGCCTAAAAGAATAATAATCTATTTAAAAGTCTGAGATCTGCAGCGAACAAGATACTGTGACATTGACGTGACTTCCAGAAGCATCCAGGACGTTGGGAGTGCTGGTTTTGTTTTACAGTGTTACCTTGCCTTGGTATTGTAGAAAATTCAGTTTATAATGCCAAAAACTGTTTGGGCAGCGAAAGAAGAGCCCACACCTTGTTTAGAAGTTAGTGTTTTATAATATTGTGGTGTGTCCAGGAGGCGCGGTGAGGCTGATTAGGTGCTCAATGGTAGATAGACTCACAGACTCACAGGATGGTTTGGCCTGGAAGGGACCTTCAAAGATCATCCAGTCCAACCCCCCTGCCAGGGGCAGGGCCATCTTCCACTAGATCAGGTTGCTCAGAGCCCCGTCCAACCTGACCTGGAATGTTTCCAGGGATGGGGCATCCACCACCTCTCTGGGCAACCTGTGCCAGTGTTCTTTCTCCTTCCTCCTAAAGATATTTTATGTAAATATAGGAAAGAGATCTACCATTTTACTTCTGTCTGGGAGGAAGAGTGACAACAAATACTTATTTATTCAAACGTGTTAACCTTTATATACATATATGGATGGTGAAAGATACACTCATGATCAGATATAGCACTAAAAACTATTGCAGAATACACACACAATTAATATGTTCACACAGACCATTATGGTTACTGAAATTACCTAGATATCCACCAAAATAAAACTACTGCAGAATTAATTATTTAGCATGTATAAAAAAAAGACCGGGAAAGCGATGACAGTTTCCTCTTCCATTTCTGTTGTCATCATAATCCCATGATTCTCAGAGGTAACTAAGAAATAGTCTGCAGTTACTTCTTTTGGCATTTTGTTATTTAAAATATTTAACACTATTAAAGAAATATGGAGAAAATTATTTTTATATTCCTATAAAGTGTTTATTTGAAGAAAACTCAAATTACATTAAAAATTTATTCCAATACTGATTACTTTGGACAATAATAGCTATACAACCACTCCATCCATCCATCCATCCATCCATCCCCCAGTCTGTGCTGGTACTGGGCATTGCCCCAACCCAGGTGCAGGACCTTGCACTTGGCCTGGTTGAACTTCATGAAGTTCACACCGGCCCACTCCTCACAGATGCATCACCACAAATCAGCAAGAACTACTTCACCACGACTGACCCCTCCCAGCTGGGTGGATGCCGAGTGTTGTCTTGGATCAGCCTCCGGCTCCCCCAGGCTGCCGTGTACCGGGGCTGCCGGTGGTGTGGTGTCAGCTGACATGTTCCTAGGGCAGCACCCATGTGCCAGAATCACTGGAGCAGGACGTGCACCCTGTTGAGCGCTGCTCCCTTCTGTCCCACGGTACCTGGGGGTGGGGTGTTGAAATGGTCCTCGGTGTCCTCAGGACAGGAGACAGCCTTGGACATAGCTGCAGGGGTCTGCTTAGATGATCTAGAGAGGCATTAAACTCATGTGGCCTTGTAACGGCAAGCCATGTGCTGTCTCATGGGACCGTGGGTCAGCTCTTGGGATAACTCCGGGTTGGACTAGATGATCTTTAAAGGTCCCTTCCACCCCAAACCATTCTGTGATAACTGATGATGTACTGCTCGTAGCTTTTCCATTTCCCAGCGACTCAGCCAGACCGAGAGCAGCATTGCTCCATGTCCGTCTGCTCCTTCAACCCCTGGTGAGACGCACGAAATGTGGCAGAAGTTCAACCAAAGATGGGATTAACCTCCATGTTAACCTTGGCTGGAGCTCAGTCCTGTGCTTCGGTGGGGTGGAGGCAGTGCGGGGCCCCATGGCGGTGAAGGCAGCGCAGCGGGGAACAGCGGGTGCCGGTGCGGTGCCTGGCAGCCCCCCGACCGCCTCCCTGTGCTCCTGAGCCCCCAGAGAACCTGGTAATAAATGCAAAGGCTTGTTGTAATCCAGGGAAGTGAATTTATTGAGATTAATTTGGAAATTAAGAAGCAAGGTTTCCATGAGGCATGAGAGGGGGATGCAGCCAAGGCGCACTGAAACGCAGGCGGTGAAAGGCCTTGGTGTGCGCTCACTGGTGTTTGCTTTTTAACATGGCAAATGAATGACACCTGTGATGACAGTCAAGCCAAGATGTTGCTCTTCGCAGGGACCAAATTCGCTGGGGGTTTGGAGTGCTGCTTGCCCCCCTCTGGAACAGCACCTCAGTTATTTCTTAGTGATCTCTAAGCACTTCAGCATCATATGAAGCCTCTGCTACAAAAGTGATGGGAAGTCATCCTTCAGGGTATCAGAAGAAAGACACAGACTTCTCATTCTTGTCTGGAGGCAAACGTGCTGTGCATGGCGCAGCTCGGTTTGGTGTGTGGCGCAGCTCCTCCGTCAAGAGATTCAAACTCCTTAAACACCACCAGCAAGTCCCTCCTAGACCTGGAGGACCTTGGAGTGGGGCTTCAGAAGATCAGGACAGAGCTGGGCCGGTAATTTGGAAAACGGATGAACAGTGGTTGGACTTGCTGTTGGAGCACTGAGTGGAGGGAGGGATGGATAGATGTACAGTGTCTGCTGGCTGAATCGCTTGCTGCTTTTTCAGGGTCTCTTGATAGACGACAGAGACTCCACAGGTACAATCCTACTGGAACCTGCGTCTTAAATGACCGTGTGCTTAGGCAGATGCAAGCCCTTGGTGCTCTCCTGCACGTGCTCTGCTGTTGCAGAAGAAGGTGAGGTCCAGGTGTCTGTGTGGGACCTGGATTTACCCACCTGCTCGGCGCGGGGTGGAGGTGCTGGGCTGGATCCGTGTTGCACAGAAGGGCTCATCCTTCCCCTCCCCTCCCTTCCCGCTGATCCCTCTTCTGGCTGCACAGACTGTTCTCGGATCTGCGTTGCCGCTGCTGTCTGGGCTTATTTTGGCGCCCGGTGGGTGAGCAGCTGGCTGGCTTTGCCATCGTGCCGGCAAGGTGGCAGCCCCCCGCCTGCCTGCCTGCGCCTTGCAGCTCCGGCGGGCTCGCGCCCGGTAGTGGGGGGGTTGGGGAGGGTCTCCCCGCTGAGCAGCTCCGTGCCGCGGGGTGGGCAGCATCATGTCAGGGCTTGAGTGGGCTCAGAGCGGCTGAGGGGCTGTATTCCTCCTCGGGTCAGAGCCGTTGCTGCTGCTACTCCTGATTTGAGTCACAGCTCCTGGTAAACCTGTTCCTAAAATCCTTCCTGGTGAGCTGCTGCATTTGTTGTCGCTCCTGGCACGTGAAGCAGGCTGTTTGTCCTCGGTCCTTGGTCCGGGCCACCTCTCGGTGGATGTGGCTTTGAGTGGCAAGTTGCCAACCGGAGAGGAGTGAAAGGTTGTGGGTTTTTTTTTTCTGGAGCAGTCGGGAAGGACTTCTCTGCCATTCGTCTCCTCCGTGCATCGCATCCCTCCCCGTGGCCGCGCTCCGCGACTCCTTGTCCCCGTGTTACGTAAGGGATGCTGTTCACTGAATGCATTGCCTCCGGGAACATACATCTTCAAATCTGAAGTCGTGTCTTTCAGCCTGTCAGTTCAGTCCATCTCCGCAGGCTTCGGAAGTCCCGATAAATATTTCAGACCTGGAAGCAGGTCCATTATGGCTCTGCACCGGGATGGAAGGGGAGGTTCAGTTGCATGTACACTTGACCTCCAGTTTCATAATTTAAGCTTTGCAGACTCGAGGTGGTGGCTTTGGACACCGGGGCGCAGGTCCCGGGTGACTTTGTTCAGGCTCTCCGTCTGCTGGAAGAGATTTCAGTTATTTGGAGAGCGGCCTCTGTAATTCCCAGCAGACCATCTCCTGGCAGAGATATGTGCCAGGTGATCAATGAGACAAATCGTAGCTGCTCACCTCTGTCTAATGCATTGAGGCAACACTGGCTGATGCCAAAAAGGCAATTTGGAGTTGTCTTGGTGGCTAGGCTCCGACCAGACACCCCGAGCAGGCTCTGTGCTCTCGCGAAAGCATAACCTTGCTACTCACCAGGTCCTTTTGGTGGGTGTCACAGCTGGAAGCCCACTTTGCTCAGAGGAGATGCTGCTCGGATGCTGCGGGGAGGAAGGGAGGCTGCAGCTGGTTCTTGCTGGAGCTGCCCTCCTCGGGCACTGCTTTCCGTGCCCTCTTAGCTTCGTTTCCCACTGTGCAGTGGTTTTTCTGGGGGTACATTCCCGGTGGTGCCTGGTCCCACCAGGGCAGAGAAGAGGTGTCCTTGGAGACCAGGAGTTGCAGTCATGCTGTGTTGGAGGCTTCAGGCTCAGGCTCATGTGATGTTCCTTCGGGAGGAGCAGTGTGAGAGGACAAACAAGGGTTTCGGTGAAAAGCCTGACTTTGTTCTCCTGGCCTCTCTTTGCTGCTCCACCCTCTGTGCTGCTTCTCCTGGCTTCCCTGGGATGGGAAATCAGAGCCAGCCCAGACTTCAGCAGACCTTGGAGGTGGAGGTGAGAGGAGCTGGAGTTGCGGTGAAGCAAGCGCAGCCCCAGCAGAGCAAGGGACCTGGCGAAGGGTGTCCAGGCATGTCCTGGACACAGGAAGCAAAGCAGCCTGTCCCCCCATTCACCATGCTGCTCTCACCCCTGATCTGCAGCCTCATTGGTGCTGTCCCTGCCCCACTCATGTCCCACTCAGGTCTGGCCAGGTGAGGTTTTTGGTGCAGACAGGGCTGCGAGGTTCATCCTTGGTGCAGCACAGAGCAAAGGCGGCTCCAGCTCCTCAGCCTGAAGCAGGGATAGACACACAGAGTGGTTTGGGTTGGAAGGGACCTTCAAAGATCATCCAGTCCAAACCCCATGCCGTGAGCAGGGACATCTGCCACTAGACCAGGTTGCCCAAAGCCCCGTCCGACCTGACCTTGAACACTTCCAGGGATGGGGCATCCACAGCTTCTCTGGGCAACCTGTGCCAGTGTCTCACCACCCTCATGGTAAAACATTTCTTCCCTATGTCCAGGCTAACCCCACCCTCGTTCAGTTTAAAACCGTTGCCCCTTGTCCTGTCGCTGCAGGCCCTGGTCAAAAGTCTCTCTCCCTCTTTCCTATGAGCCCCCTTTAAGTGCTGAGCGGCCGCAGTAAGGTCTCCCCGGAGCCTTCTCTTCTCCAGGCTGCACAACCCCAACTCTCCCAGCCTTTCTCCATAGCAGAGGTGTCCCAGCCCTCGGACCATTTTGGTGGCCTCCTCTGGACCCGCTGTACCAGGTCCATGTCTGTCTTGTGGTGGGGACCCCAGAGCTGGACGCAGTGCTCCGGGGGGGGTCTCAGGAGAGCGGAGCAGAGGGGGAGCATCCCCTCCCTCGACCTGCTGGCCACACTGTTGGTGATGCAGGCCAGGAGACGCTTGGCTTTCTGGGCTGCAAGCGCACATTGCTGGCTCATGTCCCACTTGCCACCCACCAGTATCCCTCAGTCCTTCTGGGGGGGACAGGGTGCTCTCCGTCCATCCATCCATCCATCCCCCAGTCTGTGCTGGTACTGGGCATTGCCCCAACCCAGGTGCAGGACCTTGCACTTGGCCTGGTTGGATGGCAAGGTGTGGAGTGGATTTGATGGACGTAAAATCATGAGTGGCCCAGGGAGGTTGAACAGGGTCTGGTTGCTCACCGCACCTCCCAGAGCAGGTCTGGGGGTGGGAAGGACATCAATGCAGCTGGTAGATGGCAGGGTCCCCACCAACAGAGGTGGTTCTTCAGCCTCGTTGAGGTTGGCAGGGCACGGTGTGTGTGTCCTTGCTCGCTGCAGGACCCAGGGAGCACACGTTTTGCTTGGGCCCTGCTCGTTTAGGGAGTGGGAATGGGGAGCCCCATCTTCCTCCCCTGTAACTGCCCCTGCTGCCTCCAGCGCTGGGAGCAGTGGTCCTGCTGCCCGCCTGCTTCCTCCTGCCACGTCTTTGAGGCAGGTGAGCTGATGCTGAAACGAGGAGCCGTGTCAAAGGTACATTGTGCCGGCAGCAGTGTGCACGGGAGGGCGCAGGCGCTCGTGGGGACGTGGGGGAGGAGGTGCCATCTGCCGACCTGGCTCTCAGTATCCTGCCTCCCTGCGTCCTACTCCTCTTCCTCCTCCGGGCAGGTCCCTCAGGGGAAGGTGTTCTCAGGCTGTCTTTGCACCCCGAACTTGGTGCAGCCATGGCAGGGGATGGCCCTGTGGCTCTGCTGGTGCTGCCCGGCATAGCAAACCTGGCGTGAGATGGAGAAACTGGAGGGGTGCTTGGTGCAGGGACGGGGGATTCCTCTGCCCACCGGGGAGGTCCAGTTGCTCCTGCAGAGCAGCTCCAACACCTGGCTTGGCTTGGGCATCCCGAGCAGAGCTGCGCTAATGATGCCCGTGGTCATCATGGCAATGCCATGCTGTGCTCAGGGGCTGCCTCAGGTGGCTGTGTCCTGTCTGTGTCACACTGAGATGCTTTTCGTCACCCTTTCATGCATTTCTCCAGCTCCATCTTGAACAAGTTTTGTTTCTTCTCCCGGTTATTCTTGTTGAAGGGCCGCTCTAGGACTTAACCTCCAGTGGTCAGGAGCCATCTTCTCATTTCCAGCCTGAGTCTGTTTATGATCGATTTACATACCAACGTCATCCCAAGAACAAATATATTTAGCTTAAATAGCTGTTTGCCCTTCTGGCTTCATCCTGTCAGGTCCACGCAGCAGCTCGGTCGTTTTGCAGGGGCTTTGCGCAATCCCTGCCTTCACTGTCCCCATCACCTGCCCCAGCTCTGGTTTTGAAGGGCTGGGGTACCCCGAGGTGTGAGGTCTCCAGGATTTTTGGGGAGCCCTGGCTGCTGGTCAGCATTTCTTGAGCTTTTTAGACTGGGTTGCCCTTCTCTTACCTTGTCATGTTTCTACCCCCATGGAAGTTGGGGTCTGTCTGTGTGGGATGGGCCAGGGCTTCCCGTGCCCGGGGGGTGGGTGCTGGGCCCAGGCACCCGCAGACGATGAGTGTTTGAAGGAGATGGACAGAGTGAGGGTTGGTGGGTTGTGGTGGCACCTCTGTGTGTGGGCAAGAGGCTCGGCTGTACATCAGGTTGGGGAGACGGCTGTCCAGGGAGTGGACGGTCCATCCCTCCCCGGTGTCTCCAGGTGATCCCTAGTGGAGTTGGGGAACAAGCTGGCAAAACGCTTCCCTTCAGTGCTAAACCAGCCCAGCACCTCCCAGCACCGATTCAGTGGGCATCGCGGGGTGCAGGCGGAGCAGGGGGGAGTGTGGGTGCAGGGATGCTCATGCTGGTCCTCACCTTCCCTGGCCACTGCTGCAGCTCAGCACGGACCTGTGTGAGGCTCCCGCAGCTGCGTTGCTCCTGTGGCGGTGGCACCTGCTGCCAGCCCTCGGGTACTGCCCACGGGAGCAGGACGCATGGACTTTCTGTGCATCATCCTAGCGCCGCAGCGAGGGTGCCTGGGACATCTCTGTCCTCTCTCCCTTGTGCCCGTTTGGCGTTTTCTTTCATGTCCCCTTGACGTGCCACGTGTTAGTCCAGGTGAGATTCCCTTTTACCATGCAGCGGCGGTGCAGCCCCTTGCACGGCCGAGCTTCATGATTGCCAGCACCTATTGTCTGCTCTGCCACCCTGAACAGCGCTGGGTGATCCACGACGCCGAACGAATGCAGAATAAATATCAATTAACTGTAGTCTGATTCATGGCAACATAAAAAAAAGAATAAGAATCAGCCGCTCTGTAATTATTTTGGGCTTAATTTAGACCAAACAGTTAGTGGCACTCCTGGAAGACGTGTTATTGCTGCCACAAGGTGCAGCTTTTGCTGAAAAACTTTATCTCCTTTGGGCTGTGCACCCCGTTGCACCTCAGAGCCCATTGCATGATGGGCAACAAGGAGGTGACTTTTGGAGCAGGAGCCCGTCCTTGCTGCTGGAGGTATTGCTGCTCCTGTTGTAGTGCAGGAGAACTCCTGTGGCTCCTTGGCTTTGTGCATCTTGCAGCAGCGTAGCCCTGGACAGTACCACAGCCCCTGTTCTTGCTGTGTCCCGGGTGGTCTGGGACAGAGTGACTGGCAGGAGGTGAGCAGCCCTGGGGGTGAGGGGACACAGGGCCATCACTGCCCCGAGCCCCGCTGCCCATTGCACCCTAGAGTCATAGAATCATAGAATCATTAAGGTTGGAAAAGACCT
>NW_008823956.1:38624-44305 GCF_000699105.1 Pygoscelis adeliae | reverse complement strand
AAGCCCCTCTGCAGCAGCCAGGAGCCCTGCTCCAGCGGGCAGCAAGCCAGGATGCAGTGCTGGCCCCAACAGACGGGATGCTGCGTGGCACGGGGACACACGTTGCAGTGGCACCGCTCCTGGGTGTTGCTTGCTTTTGACTCCGGCCTGTGGTTGAGTTTCTCTCATCTGCTTAGAGCAGCCAGAATCCCCTTCCCATCCCCTTCTATGTACAATGAAGATGACTGTGTTTTCTAATGCTTTTAGCTCTCAGGCTTGGTGTTGGTGGGGGCGGCAGGCGAGGGGGGCTTGAAGGCCAAAGGGTGAAAGAGCAGAAACGTGGGGCTGCTTCGGGAAGTGCTGGGAAAAGGAAATGGCAAGATCAGGGGGTTTCAGCCCGGCGTCTGTGTGGTGGGCAGGCGAGCCCTGCCCTGCACGCCTGTGTGCACGTGGCTTTTGCCACTGCCGATCTTTGGAGCCGCGTCCCCGCTGTATGAGCAGCCATGTCGCCCAGCAGTGCGTCTCGGTGCACAGCAGCGCGCTCTCACCTTGGGGCTGGCACACCACAGGGCTCTGGGGGTGTTGCCTGCGCAGGCAGAGAGGGGCAGAGACCCCGAGGTGGGGTAGGATGCTCCCCAGCAGACCTCATCCAAACCTAGCAGTGTGCACTTTGCAGCTAGATCTCAGCTTTCTCTTGCTGAATCTCCATTGTCTCGGTGTTGACACTGGGGGATAATCCGTTATTTGCAGAAACGAGTTTAGGAGGGCTGAGATGAGCAAGCCGTAAATCCTGTTACTGTGCTTTCCCAGGATTACTTTGGCACTGCTGCATGCTGCGGCGTGGGGAAGGCTTTGTGCTTTCTAGGCATGCCGAGAGCAGGGGGGCAGCCTGGACCTGGCCGGCAGAGCAGGGCAGGGGTGCAGGCAGGAGGAGGAGGAGGATGGCCTGAGGTCCTGTCATCTCCTGGGTCCCCAGCATCACCCGCGCCTGGGGACTGCGCTGCAGGCACTGCTGCGGCAAGGGGCTCCTGCTGCAGGGGGGTTCCAAGAACTGGCTTTGCAGAGCTATAGCTAATTTATGGAGAGATGGAAAAGTCGGGGATGGTGAATTGGAAACTGCTGGAAACAGCTTGGGGAGGAATTACTGGTAAAAACCCATCGGGTTTGGGGCAACTGGGAAAATAGCAGCTGTGCGTGTGTCTTTGGGTAACCTTTACCTGGATGCCGTGGGGCGGTGTGCGTGGTTGTGTTTCAGGTGGAAGGAGGGAGAGGAGAAGGAGTTGATTAAAGTGGAGATTTTAGGCAGGTGGTGGGAGGAAGCAGGCGGACGGAGCAGGAAATCTGAGTGCTGAAGGACCCTGCGAGCTTTTACAGTGTGGAGAAACAGGAGCACAGCAAGGAGCGCACGTGGGCTGGGTCTGGAGGAGGAGGTGGGACAGGTCCCTGGCACGGGTGTGCGGGCGCCATTTGGCTGGGCTGGTTGGGTGGGCGATCACGTGCTGAGGAGCGGAGACTGTGACTGCAACACAGGAGACTTTATGCTAGACAGGGCTGGTGTTTTGCCAGAAGCGTCTCCTCTTACCTGTTAGGCTGTGTCGTGTCCAGGTTGGAAATGGGGAGTCCTTGGGTCTTCTGTGTTGTCCTCTGGAGTGAACGGACACGAGCGCTGCAGCCAGTTTGGCTGTCCATGGTTTGAGAACAACGTGCATCAAGTGATAAAGACGTTGAGGAGAAACTGAGAGAGCGACCGAAGGGCTGACAGCCGAGGTACCCAGTGGGAGACGAGGGCGGCCTGCTGGAAGAGCAGGTTGGATGGTGATGGGACCAGCTCTGAGACACTCCTGCAGGGAGCAAAGCCCTGACGGTCGCTCTTGGTGCCGCGGAGCACCCAGCTGGACAAGCCCAGCCAGGGAGTGGGTTTGATATCAGGGTGGGTGGCTCGCCGCTGGGAAAGGGGTGCCTGTCCCATCCCTGACAATTATCAGTGGAGAGCAGAGGTCCTCATAAAACCAGTTCAGGAAAGAGCAACCAGTGTCTGAGTGGGTCAGGCTGGGAAATGGCAGGAACTGGTGAAATGAGCTGCTCTGCCTCAGCCTGCGGCAAACCTGGCTGCTGGGCACATCTGCCCGGCGTGGGCAGGACCTCCCGGGCTGCCCACCGCCCTTCTCTGCCGGTCGGCGGTGGGTGCTTACTGCTGAGCTTACTTCACTCCTTCAGGAACGAGACCAGAGTTGTTCAGTGTTCAGGCAACACCGATAGTGCTGCTGGAAGTGTTCATGAGACACCTATGGCCTTTTTACTTCTGAATAATGACAAAATAAGGACACCTACAATAGGATCGTGGGATAGTCCAGTCCAGTTGTGCTGGCCCGTGGCATGGCAGTGGGGCTGTGTGGCACGTGGATCCGGACCCGGAGGGGCAGAAACCACCGCGCTCGAAAAATGGGAGAATACTGAAAATAGAGAGAATTTCCACTCTTGGCTTGGAGACCCAAACCAGTATTTTACCCAGTGCTCAAAAATAGCGTACAGAAGTGTGGCCTAATATTACGATGCAGTAAGGCCAAAAAAAATTATTCTTAGGGGAAGGTTTGGAATATAATCCTGTTCCTTTTTTTACAAGGTGGTTAACACAGTGCTGCTGTATATTTGATTGAATTGCTGCAGTAATCGAGTGTTTGAATGTTGTTCCAAATCTTTTCAGCTCTTGTTTCAGGAGAAAATATTCTCACAGAAAATATCTCCTATTTCCCCCTAAACTCTCCCCAAAATCCCTGTGTTTTATTGCCTCGCCACACCGCCCACCTTCAGCATGTAGCTCCTGCCTACTCTCCCGACACGTCGCGCCAGCCCCCTCTCTCTCGGGTCTCTGCCTGCCGCACTCCTACTGCACCCGCGTTTTTGATCCTGGGGGCTGCTGCCTGCCTGCCCCCTCCTCGGTGCTGCCGGGCTGTGCATCCTGCGTTGGCGTGTGGGTGCATCAGCAGCTGCACGGGGGTAGTTGAAAAGAACGATTTCCCTGCAACCCAGGAAGATGATTAATCGCCGCAGGGGGTATTGCTGCCCATTTGCCGTTAATTGGGAGCCCTGCAGAGAGCTGGGTGGCGGGGGTCTGCATCTTGGCAAATGCCTGGGAGCTGCCAATTCGGAGAGGTCGCTGCTCCGGCGGCTGCCAGCTGCAGCCCGTGCAGGCAGAACCCCACTGCCTGCCCAGAGCTGGGTGCCTGCCCACTGGGGGCTCGTCATCTCCATGGCCTGATGTGTAACGAGGGCATCGGAGGTGCTGCCAGGAGCACCCGCAGGTAGATCCAGGCTGTTCCTTGTGCCTTTGGGAGCTGCTGCTCTCCAGCCTTGCTCCCACCTATGCGGGCGTCTGCATGGGTGTTCGTCAGCCCTCCTGTGGGGTGTGCATGGACATCCACACCGATGTTCACCAGCCCTGCCACCCGTGCGCAGGCACGCAGCCCAGGCATCCGTGGGACGTTACTGGGTACGACTATGACCTCCGATTTCCCAAGCTGGGCATTGTTTGTGGCTGGGAGCTGCCCAAAAGCTTGATTAGGACTTGGGGTTTGCTTTTGTTTCCCCTTGTCAGGCTCCTTTGCTGTCTCCCTGGATTGCCCACACCGGGCGGCTTGTGTCCACCTCCCTTCTGCCCAGCTTTAGGTATTGGCGCAGGGGATGCAGGCGTGGGAGGAAGCCTTATGGGCCTGGCACGGAGGGGTTGGCTTCATGCGTGTTCCAAAGCCAGGACCAGTGTGTCCCCTGGCTTCTTCCCCCACCGTGGAGGTGGACTCTATCCTGCTGGACAAGACACCAGCTTATCTCAGGTCCTGGTGAGGCTGAGGCTGTTTGCTCAGGGAATTTGGGGTGAATAGCAGGGACTGTGGTTGCTTTGCAAGTCTGGGGATGGCAAGGCACTGGGGAGCTTGTGGGTGGGTGATGGCTTTGGGTGTCAGGGCCGCAGTTACAGCTTCAGTTTGCAGACAGGAGAAAACCTGCTGCGGCGCAGGCTCTCCATGGGGTCACAGCTTTCTTCAGGGCACATCCACCTGCTCCAGGGTGGGGTCCTCCATGGGCTGCAGGGGGACAGCCTACATCACCATGGTCTTCTCCAGGGTCTGCACGGGAATCTCTGCTCCAGCGCCTGGAACACCTCCTCCCCCTCCTTCTTCACTGACCTTGGTGTCTGCAGAGTTGTTTCTCTCCCATTTTCTCACTCCTCTCTCACAGTTGCTGTTGCACAGCGTTTTCTGCCCTTTCCTAAATACGTTATTACAGAGGCACCATCAGCATCACTTACGGGCTCAGCTTTGGCCAGCGGTGGGTCTGTCTTGGAGCTGGCTGGCACTGCAGGGGGCCAGCTCCTGGTGTCTTCTCACAGAGGCCACAACTGCAGCCCCTCTGCTGCCAACACCTTCCCATGTAAACCCAATGCACCTTTGTAAAAGCTCAACCTCCTTAGGCTTAAAAATGAATTAGTGGCTCGCTCATTAAGCCAGCCAGGCTGTTGGCCTTCGTCATCAAACCTCACATCCTGCACTCTGGCGTGCCTTTAACTCCGTTCGCATGGAGCGGGTTTGTTGTGCTGGTGCCTGTGCACGTTCCCATCCCAGCAGCCCCTGTACTGCTGGGTGTGAAAGTTCATAAAATCATGGACTCAAGGATGGTTTTGGGTTGGAAGGGACCTTCAAAGACCTTCCAGTCCAAGCCCCCTGCCGGGGTCAAGGACATCTGCCAGCAACCCTAGATCAGGTTGCTCAAAGCCCCGTCCAGCCTGACCTTGAACACTTCCAGGGATGGGGCATCCACAGCTTCTCTGGGCAACCTGTGCCAGTGTCTCACCACCCTCATGGTACAACATTTCTTCCTTATGTCCAGGCTAACCCCACCCTCGTTCAGTTTAAAACCGTTGCCCCTTGTCCTGTCGCTGCAGGCCCTGGTCAAAAGTCTCTCTCCCTCTTTCCTATGAGCCCCCTTTAAGTGCTGAGCGGCCGCAGTAAGGTCTCCCCGGAGCCTTCTCTTCTCCAGGCTGCACAACCCCAACTCTCCCAGCCTTTCTCCATAGCAGAGGTGTCCCAGCCCTCGGACCATTTTGGTGGCCTCCTCTGGACCCGCTGTACCAGGTCCATGTCTGTCTTGTGGTGGGGACCCCAGAGCTGGACGCAGTGCTCCAGGGGGGGTCTCAGGAGAGCGGAGCAGAGGGGGAGCATCCCCTCCCTCGACCTGCTGGCCACGCTGTTGGTGATGCAGGCCAGGAGACGCTTGGCTTTCTGGGCTGCAAGCGCACATTGCCAGCTCATGTCCCATTTGCTACCCACCAGTATCCCCCAGTCCTCCACAGGGTGCTCTCCATCCATCCATCCATCCATCCATCCATCCATCCATCCATCCATCCATCCATCCATCCATCCATCCATCCATCCATCCATCCATCCATCCATCCATCCATCCATCCATCCATCCATCCATCCATCCATCCATCCATCCATCCATCCATCCATCCATCCATCCATCCATCCATCCCCCAGTCTGTGCTGGCACTGAGGATTGCCCCAACCCAGGTGGAGGACCTTGCACTTGGCCTGGTTGAACTTCATGAGGGTCTCATGGACCCACTCCTCCAGCCCGTCCAGGTCCCTCTGGATGCCACCCCTTCCCTCCCGCGTATCCACTGCACCACTCAGCTTCATGTCATCTGC
>NW_008823956.1:22741-29151 GCF_000699105.1 Pygoscelis adeliae | reverse complement strand
TGACTAGGATATTTTGGCTACCTAGCTGCCTCAAAAACACTCACTTCAGTCAGATTAACCAAGTATCAAACATCATTTTGTTATGCTATGTCTCCTACTATCTACAATAGTTCTGTGTCCCTTTTTTAGCTTGTCAAAGTCCTCAGAAGACATTTTTCATAAAGCACTGCACCATTTTCTTACAACCAAGCTCTGATATGCTTCATGTGTCTCAGATGCATTAAAAGAAATAGTATCCCATTAGATCATGAGGAAAAACAGTGACTAGATCTACCTTCTCATCAAATATTTTGTAATATGATAAAGGTACATCAAACTACATAGGAAAGGCAGCTTATTGGTAAGATTAATTTAATTGAAACATCTTTGGTCAATCGCTAATCATTTAGATTTTATGAATAACAGAACATTATACTCATTATTTCCAAAATATTTTTTTATTATTTTATTTTCTTTTAGAAATTAATTTCCCCCTCCCAGTTGCTGAAATGTTAATATAGTCTGCAGAACAGACAGTCCCAATAATACCAAGTCTGATAGCTTCCAGTACTGCTCCTTAATGATCTTGGATAGAGCTACCAGAAGTTCCTTACAGCCAGCACTACACTAATATGGCAACAAAATGTTGGCTCTGAAGTACCCAATGACAGCAGTTGATTTCACCTGAATTTACCAGCATAAAAGTATCTGGCTTATGGGAACTGTCTAGATTCCCCCTATGGTTAATAAAAGGAAGTAGTGGGAGGCTCATCCTTCTGGGTGATGATTCTCTTTTTTTTTCTCTCTCCCTTCCCACAATAAAAGAGCACCTTTGTGACCACTCTGCAAAATACCTGATTTTTTGGTTGCTTCCTGGGCTGCGTCAAAAAAAGGGTGGCCAGCAGGTCGAGGGAGGGGATTCTCTCCCTCTATTTGGCTCTCATGAGACCCCACCTGGAGTACTATGTTCAGCTCTGGGGCCCCCAGCATAAGAAGGACATGGACTTGTTGGAGTGAGTCCAGAGGAGGGCCACGAAGACTATCAGAGGGCTGGAACACCTCTGCTATGAGGACAGGCTGAGAGAGTTGGGGTTGTGCAGCCTGGAGAAGAGAAGGCTCTGGGGAGACCTTGTAGCAGCCTTCCAGTACCTGAAAGGGGCCTACAAGAAAGCTGGAGAGGGATTTTTTACAAGGACATGTAGTGATAGGACAAGGGGTAATGGCTTTACGCTGAAAGAGGGGAGATTTAGATTAGATACAAGGAAGAAATTCTTCACTATGAGGGTGGTAAGGCACTGAAACAGGTTGCCCAGAGAAGTTGTGGATGCCCCATCCCTGGAAGTGTTCAAGGCCAGGTTGGATGGGGCTTTGAACAACGTGGTCTAGTGGAAGTTGTCCCTGCCCATGGCAGAGGGGGTTGGAACTAGATGGTCTTTAAGGTCCCTTCCAACCCAAACTTTTCTATGATTCTATGATTCTATTGAAATGTCAAGAGCGAGCAGGCAAAGCCTGGTCATGGTGTGGACAAACCACTGCTGTGTGTGCAGTGGGGGCAAGTGCCCTCTGCTGTTGCGCGGGGATGCGGCACCTGCTGAAGACTCATTAAAATGTCATTAGAGTGTGGCTTGGAGCAAGCACCGGGAAAATGCTAGGTAAAAGCTGCTGCAAAGCTGACCACCCTTGCTGGTGGAGGAAGGGCCACTGCTGTGATCCGTGTCCTCCCCTCCTGTGCCGCCCAGCCTCGCACTTATGTCTGTTTGGGAAAGCATTGGTGGTGGGGAAGGGTCCTGGCCCCTGTCTCTCCATGCTGTCGGGGTGCAGGAGCACCTGTCCTGGGGGCTGGGGGCTTCATTTGCTGCATGGCATCTTCCACAGTGTGGGGGGCAGAAGGTCTCACCTTGCCTTGGCAGGAGAGAGATGCTGAAACAACTAGGAAGAGCTTTGGAATTAACTATTAAAACTTTGCAGGCTCCTAATGTGTAATAATTAATGATAAGAGGAAATGGGCTTGTCCCAGATGAGATACTGGGTGTGCCAGAAGGGGAACTGTTCTCGTTGCCAGTGTTTGTGTGTGTAATCGATACTGAAAGGCAGCACCAACCTTAATTGTTACTGCTCTGGATGGTGTTTTCAGTATGAAACTGCTGGAATTTTTTGCCAAAAAACATTATGGAGATTCACCCCTTCGGAGCCATCTGGCCACAGAGCCCTGCGGGATCAGCAGCACTGCTCCAGCTGCTGGATGTCACGTCCTTGTTGAGTGTGAGGCTGCTGCAAATTCCTGGTTATTCCTTATTCCTGTGGTGTGCAGGCTCTCTGGGGAAGGAGATGAAGAGCATTGTGTGTTGCAGGACAGGGCTAGATACAACACGCAGAGAAAAAGGCAGCCAGTTGGTTTAGTCAGCCTTGGATGGGGGATTTGGCTGGGCTTTCTAACCAAATGGTGCAGGGTTGGGCAGGACTGCAGTGCTGGCTGGGTGCCCGTATGCCTTGAGCCATGGTGTTTGTCCTGGTTCTCCCTCCACTGAACTTGGTAACGAGTTTGACAAAGGAGGTGGTCCAGAAGATCAAGGTCTTGATAAAAGGACATGGCGAAGACTAACCAGCTCTTCAGTTTTCAGCATTTCCTCCTTGCTAAGGTGATAGCAGATTGTAACGAAGACAGTCTTCTCTTGGGCTCTGGAATCTCCTTCTGTAAGGCATTTTCTCTCATTCTTGAACAATTTCTACTGTTAATGCCATCTCCTTACTTTACTGGGTCTTCTCCCATCTGCTTTAGTTAGTCTCTGGATGAGGAAGTTCCCCTTGCATGTGTCCAGCAAGGTGCAGGCTGTCCCCCTTATCCCCCCCTTACCCCCCAGCCCAGGGTCCATCATCAGTGGTGCTGCATGGAGACAGGTGATGTTCTGCAGCCATGTAACCTCCTGTGACACAGCTGCTTCCCACAGATTTCATGAAACACACAGCACAGCAGCTTCTCTTGTCTGGTCTGATGCATCACAGGGCACTGCAGCTCCTTATTTTCACAGAATCACGGATTGGTTGAGGTGGGAAGGGACCCCTGGAGGTCACCTGGTCCAACATCCTTGCTCAAGCTGGATCACCTAGAGCAGGTTGCCCAGGACCATGTCCAGATGGTATTTGAATATCTCCAAGGATGGAGACTCCGCAGCGTCTCTGGGTGACCTGCGATCAGTCACCATCACAGTAAAAAACCCTTTCCTTACAGAACCACAGGGTAGCTGATGTTGTCATGGACCTCTGCTCCACCTCTGGAGACTGTGGTAGGTCAAAAGCAGGAAAGACTGAAATCCTCCCATGTCAAAGGAGTTGGTTGGGTGATGTGTCCTCCATGAAAGAGATGGGGCCCCAGTCGGTGGGGGTTCCTGACAACCCAAGTGCAGATTTGGTGCTCAGTTTGGTCCAGAGCATGTGAGCTTTGGATCAGAGAAAACTTCTTGAGGACACAGATCTTCATTATCAAGTGGACCGTGTCTGGTGATGGCTAGTGTCTGGTCTTCAGAAGTTCAGAGACCATTATTAGTTACTGAGATGGAAACAAGAAGAACCTATCCCTCCCTGACCATTGCACACAGGTGTTGTTATCTTCTGCAACACAGCATTTGAGTGCAGTCCCTGTCCCAGCACCAGGCTGGCAGTCCTGTGGCCTGGCCGAGGCTGGCATGGGAAATACTGATCATCCCTTCACCCCAGAAGGAGGGGACTGAACAGGGGATTAACTATCCACAGACTGCAAGAAGCAGACAAGCCAAGCATTAGTGGACACCAACTACTTCCAGAAAATTGGATTAACTAGATCTTTTGCTGAGATTAGGTAGCGTTCAGACTGCTGTGTGTGTGGGCAGCTTTTCCATGGGTCAGCACCCACATGCAGTGGTCAGGCAGCATCTCCAGACCTCTCTTGGGTGAAATTCTGCTTTATAGCCTCTGTTGCTCTTGATTTTCTCCTGGTACATCCTTGTCTGGGAAATCTGGAAGCGCTGTTGGGACACAGGGTCAATGTTGTATTCGGAGGTGGGATCACAGGCCCCTCCTGTCTGCACTGCCCATCCTCAGCATGGTGCTGTGTTGAGCTCGGGGAGGCAGTTGTCTACCTGAGTCCTGCTCAGATTTGCTGTTTCCCCCCAAAAAATGCCTTCAATCCCCGCATGTATTGTCCTGCCATCGGCTGCTGCCTTCCTTGCCGACTCTCATGTAACCTCCTCCCAGTGTATGAGCGGATACAAGGTCCTGGAGTTGTATTTGGCCATTAGATTATTGCTCTCCATGGGAACCATCTGAGATTTGTCCTTTTTCAGTATCTCCGTAATTGATTTTTAGCCTAGTTTTGTCATTAATCAAGTGTCCCTTTAAATCAGATAGGTGAAGCAAGCACAGCTCTTCTGTGCCGCCTCTGCGAGCCGGTGAGTGGATTTTCCTCCAGCCTGCAAGCTCTTAATGAAAATACTGAATTGAACTCAACCCAGGAGTGACCCCCGCATGGGATTCATTCATCATTTTTCCGAATCTTTAATCATCTGGTTGCTGTGTCCAGCCTGGCGGCGCGGGTGTGATATACCCGTATGTCCCTGCCTAACCCCCGGCTAGTACATACTGCAGGAAAACCAAAGATAGGCTCTCCTTGCCGCTTTCCCTTCCTTGCACATTTTGCTTTGATTAAAACCTTCACCTATTCTGAACCTCATTTTGCTTCTGAGCTGTGTTTGATCCACCCCATTGAAGTGTGCTCAGCAGCAGTGCCTTTTTCACATCTGCAACAGCTGGCGGTTTCTGCTGTCTTTCCTGAGCATCACCTGCGTGTATTAAAGCTGTCATTCACTGAGAGTTAGAGTTGGGCTTTGCAGTCTTGGAGGAAAACGTTGCTGTCCCTGCGAGAGCCGCTGCAGAACTGCATGTACATCCTGATGCAAAGTGCGGGCAATGGCCGTGTGTTTTGTGCATGGAGCAGCCCCGCGCCTGCAGTATGAGTGCTTTGGGTTTGGATCGAGGGGCCAGAAATGTGGAGCAGTATAACTTGGAAAAAGGCAGTTGATGGGGAAAAGCTGCTATTAGGGTTGGGTGAGGAGGACCAGGCTGCACCATGACTGTAGTGTACAGGGTGGGGGACACGGCCACATCTTGTGACCCAGGTTGCCCACAGATGTTTAGAAGACACCCCAGTACGAGATTTGCCCAAGGATTCCCCCCAGGGAGTACAAAACCTGCTGTCTAAAAGGTAGAAATACCACCCTGCAGGGAGAGGGACGTCCCTTCCTGGGCAAGCTGGGCAGGAGAAGGGCTCCTATGGCTGTGTCGGGAGTTGCTGAGGTCCTGGGGAGGGCGAGCCTTGGGCAATGCTCTTGCATGAGGACCTTCTTCTGCCAGACGCATGGGGTTGCTCAGTCGCCTGGCAGCAGGGAGGTGCAGCAGGGGCTGCGAGTGCCTGCAGACAGCTTTGCTTGCATAGTAGTTAAATTTTAAAGAGATTTTTAAAGTATGCAAACGATTAGACAGGTAGTGGTGGTTGGCCAGCCAGCTGCCAACAGCAGATGCTTGGGGCAAAGCGTGAAGCCTGGCAGGGCAGAGCCCGCTGTCGTGCTAGGTAATTAGCTAAGAGTGAGCAGTGCTGCGAATGGGGAAGGCAAATCCTGGCAAAGTCAGACATCTGGAGAGTAAAGTGGCAGGGGAGGGTGAATTGGCGGGGAGGGGGAGCAGGGGGGGAAAGCCATAATTAAGGGAGACAGACGGCGGGAGCAAGACGAGTCCAATGTAGTGGGGGGGTCGAGGGCTTTGGAGGAGGCTACAGAGATGTGGGGCCAGGAGGGAACGGCTGAGTCGGTGCCGAGGAAGAAGCACGGGGGCCACCATGAGACAGTACACACAAGTATTTCCTATGCAAGAGCTGAGGAGGATGAATGAGTACTTGGCAGTTGGTCTGTGCAATCCCAGACCTGCATCCATCCTATTTTCCCCTTCCTTTCTGTACAACCCGAATGCATCCTTGCATTGTTTTGCAGTAATTTTGTAGGGTCTCTGTTATTTTCTGTTTGTTCAAGCTCTGTTGTTTCATCTTCCTTGTTAAAGACAAGCTGGTTTTCCTGCCTTCCTACCACCATTCCCAGTTTCTTCGTTTTTATTTCGAGCAGTCAGAGGTAACCTGCCCTTCTCTGAGGGGCACTGGGCAAGGACAGTGCTGTAAGTTTGGAGCGGTGAAGCAGGGAGCAGGCAAGGTCTGCTTACCGCTGGTGACAGCGGTCCCCTTGCTTTCGGGATTCCCTGTTCCCTCCTCCATCGGAGGGGAGATTTCCCCTCTGATGAATTAATGAGCGCTGTGGAAAAGGCAGCTGGTGACGTGCCGGTGACGCTGGTGACTGATGCCGCGCTGGGGAGGAGTGGGAGGCTGGAGTGAGCGTGCCGGGGAGCACGTCGGC
>NW_008823956.1:12268-22442 GCF_000699105.1 Pygoscelis adeliae | reverse complement strand
GCGATGGTGGCAGGGGCTGCTGATGTGCTCGCCCTGCCTGGGGAGGGAGGTCTCCAGCCAGCAGTGGGTGCGATCTCGTGCTCCTGAGCCAGATCAGGGGGAAGTTCCTGATCAGGAACAATTTTTTCCTGGTTTCTGTAAATTAACAAACAAACAAAAGAGCTCAGCAGCGAGCCAGCCTTGTGATGGGGATCGTGGAAGAGGGCTCAGCCCCAGCACATGCATCTTATGTGAAGGCATGGACCTGGCTTGCTTTTATGTTTGGAGACCTGAGTGCAGGAGAGGATGGAGGGACCAAACCTTGCCTTCCCACTGTGGTCACCTGCTCGCCCCTACCGTGGTCCTGGGGGGCCTGGGTGATGCCAGCCTCAGTGAATGAAGCCAGTTCCCGAAGTCGGGGAGAGCTGGCCTTGCCCTGGAGGGTCTTCAGCAGCGGCTTGGCAGAGCAGGCAGCCGCAGGGGCTCTGCAGCCTGTGCCAGCACCGTCCCTGCCGGTGGCTTAGCAAAAAGGTTTAGGTTGGACATAAGGAAGAAATGATGAGGGTGGTGAGACACTGGCAGAGGTTGCCCAGAGAAGCTGTGGATGCCCCATCCCTGGAAGTGTTCAAGGTCAGGCTGGACGGGGCTTTGGGCAACCTGATCTAGTGTCAGATGTCCCTGCCCCTGGCGGGGGGGTTGGACTGGATGATCTTTGAAGGTCCCTTCCAACCCAAACCATCCTGTGAGTCCGTGACTCTATGAAAAAGATACTTGAGCAAGTGCCCAGCCCTGTGAGGTGGATTTTTTTCCCTTTTTGACATTTCCCATCCCTTTCCTGCTGCCTCTTTAGAGACACTCTGTGACCTGGGCTGCTGCTAAAGCCTCCCGATGACCAAAGCCCATTTCCCTTTGTAGATTAAATGCATTACGATTATTGCTCGTGTGTTGCTATTCATGGAGACGCAGCAGGCTGCCGTGCAGCAGGTGGCTCTTAGGGACCTTCCTGTCCTCCCTGTGCCCAAAGCCATCTACTCTGACACCCAACAGAGCTGCAGGTTGCAATGACTGGTTGACCCGGACAGGGTGTTGCCCTAGCAAACCTGGTGGAAGCTCCAGCCAAAGTTGGGAGCTATCAGATGGCCGCTGCCCTGCTCAGGGCCCAGGGTGGAGAGAATGGGGAGAGGCAGGGGTGAGGGGCACAGTTCTGCACCACAACAGCAGAACAACCCGCCAGCCTGCCTGGGAATGGGCCACGGGCAATGCAGTTTGTCATGGTCCATTTGGATCTCTCAAATTTACAGGACAACGTACTCTGTAAATTATACTATTTTATGAACTCATTAGGAAAGAAAGCAAACAAGACAAACAAGGGCTCAATACCCTTTGCACAGACTAGTCTAACATGAATTCACTAATCCATCACTTAATTCATGAGGTTTCTAACTCAAAAGTTCTCTAATTCGTAACTTGCAACTCATAGCTTGCAACTTGTAACTCATGCATCTATGAGCAAAACAGTTACTGAGCAGAGGGTGAGAGTGCTCGTCCTTCCTCCTCTGTCACGCTGCAGGCGTCACCTGAATCGCACTGGGAAGCACGAAAGCCTCAGCAGTCTGGCTGCTGTTGGATCCACCCATTTTTGGATAAGCTGACGTGGTTGTACCTTCCAGCTTGGATGTTTGGTGTTTACCATTTCCATGAGTTAGTGGATTCTGAAGAAACTGCCAGACAACCGATATGCAAGGATGAAGGCTGCAGGAGACAGCCAGCTGCAGGCGACAGTGGCTGCAGAATGACCTTTAGCCCTTTCTGGCGAATATAGAGGGAAACCCAAGAGTTCATTAAAATAATTTGAAACGTTTATATGAGAATGATGAAGGAAAGAACCTGTGCAGTAAAGGATGGGCTAGTTTTGTTTTAAAAGGAACGTTCCTCTGTAGCTGATTCTATCCTTGATATAACTTGGTACTGTATTGAGACTATGTCAGTACTAGGAGGAAAACAGGTGTATTTAAAAAAATGTGTTAAAACCCTTATATAGGTACTTTATGCTAGTGGATTGGAATTAACTGCTGCCTATGTTGGATTTCATTGCTGATGTGCTGTTGTATTTTTGAAAGCTTACCTCTCTCCTATCTTTACAAAGCCGAAGTGGTCTGTTTCCATATGAAACATTGGTTTGACTTAGATAGTTCCATGCAGAGTTTCAGTGCTGGTTTGTGTCTGCTTTTGTGCAGAACAGATTCTGGCTTTGTGACCCTGAGAGTTTGGATCTTCGTAGGCCCCCTTAAAAATTCAAGCCAAGATGAAAACATGGAAGAAGGCTAAGTATAAAGCTGTTCCCCAGGCTTTTTATAAAAGTTTATTTAGAGCCTTGCCAGGCTCCTGTAATATCCTTATGGGATTTTAACTCTAATAGAACATGTTCTGAAACAGTGACCATAGCTACAGAAGAAAGCTGACACATCACAGGGTCACTGTGGGCACGTAATATGATAAAATGTGATAGTTCATCAACCTTTTTAGGAAAAAAAAGAACATAGTTAAGTGGATTTTTAGTCAGCAATCCATATGATCCGAAAATATTTAATCATGTAATGACCATTTTAAGATTGCAGCAGATATGATTATCAGACCCCAGTGGTTAATAAAAGTACAAGTACAAAAGTACTACTGGCATAGCTACTGTTGTGTTTTTTGGTTTGTTGGTTGTGGTTTTTTGGTTTTTCTTTTTGAAAAGAGCTCTTGGCATTAATGCGGGAGTTAAAATATTTTTGCATGTTATGAAACCAACCTTAGGATGCTTTTTGTGTTCCTGTGGTCAAATTGCATCCAATATCCAGTGAATGAATTTCAGTTAAAGAAGAGGGGATGGAAAGGTATATTTTCACATTTATTTTGTTATCTTTTAGTCTCTGAAAGGCTTTAATCTGTCCAACAGAAAAAAACAGGGATCTATTACATGTGGGGAAGCAATTTTGCAGAAATACAATTTTCAAAATATTTATATTTAATACTCTGTTATGAAGATGTCCCTGTGATCATGCGGCTGAAAGTTGAGGTTTATATGTTTCATTCCTCCTGTAAGTTTTGCAGTCATGGCCTTCTACGACAGGCTTACAGCATTGGTGCATAAGGGAAGAGTGACTGACTTGTGCAGAACATTTGATCCTGTCCTGCATAACATCCTTGTCTCTAAAATGCAGAGACATGGATTTGACAGGTGTACCACTCGGTGGATAAGGAATTGTCTGGATGGTTGCACTCAAAGAGTTGGGTCAATGGCTCAATGTCCAGGTGGAGACCAGGTACGAGTGGTGTCCCTCAGGGGTCCCTATTGGGACCAGTATTATTTGACATCTTTTTTGTGGACATAGACAGTGGGATCGAGTGCACCCTCAGCAAGTTTGCGGATGACACCAAGCTGAGTGGTGTGGTTGATACTGTAGAGGGAAGTGATGCTATCCAGAGGGACCTTGACAGGCTAGAGAGGTGGGCCTGGGCAGACCTCATGAAGGTCAACAAGGCCAAATGCAAGGTCCTGCACCTGGGTTGGGGCAGTCCCAAACATGGATATAGGCTGGGCGATGAGTGAATTAAGAGCAGCCCTGCAGAGAAGGACTTTGGGGTATTGGCGGATGCAAAACTGAATATGAGCCGGCAATGTGTGCTAGCAGCCCAGAAAGCCAACTGTGTGCTGGGCTGCATCAAAAGAAATGTGGCCAGCAGGTCGAGGGAGGGGATGCTCCCCCTCTGCTCCGCTCTCCTGAAACCCCCCTGGAGCACTGCGTCCAGCTCTGGGGTCCCCAGCACAAGACAATGGTTTTAAACTGAACGAGGGTGGGGTTAGCCTGGACATAAGGAAGAAATGTTGTACCATGAGGGTGGTGAGACACTGGCACAGGTTGCCCAGAGAAGCTGTGGATGCCCCATCCCTGGAAGTGTTCAAGGTCAGGCTGGACGGGGCTTTGGGCAACCTGGTCTAGTGGCAGATGTCCCTGCCCCTGGCCGGGGGGTTGGACTGGATGATCTTTGAAGGTCCCTTCCAACCCAAACCATCCTGTGAGTCAATGATCCTATGATTAAAGCATGGGACAAAAAGGAATTATTTAATTGCCCCAGACATCTCTGTTATAAGACCAATTAATAAACCAGAGAATTGCAATTGGTGGTTTGCGATCCCGAGTTCAGCCTAGTTCATGTTCAGTCCTGGAAGAAAGAGTTGCGTCGCTGGAGTGTGAAATCCCCTCGCCACAGCCTGGGCGGGAAGGACCCCCTGCGCAGCAGCACTGCTTGTGTGCAGGTCTCAGCACCGGGGCTGGCCAGGCGTCAGCACGACGGCCTTGAGGTTGGTAGAAGTGAGAAGCCAATCTTCCCGTCATGCAAATGTGCCATACCCATGCCGAAGAGCCTCGATCCCCTTTTGTCTCAGGAGATAAGGGGGAACCGAGTACCAGGTTAAAAGCGAGCAGCTTTGGTGCGGGTGACCATGACTTGCTCCTTTATATCATGTGTGCACAGAATAAATTTAAAGCACTATATTCTCACTGCATCCTTTTGCGTTTCTTACCACGTTTCTGTAACTCCTACTTTAGGAGTTTTACTTGCCATTGATTTACATTTGTCTTCGTTTTCCCTCATGTGGTGGGGAGGAGGAGAATATTTTCCCACCCTCTCCTAGTGGCACAAAAACTGGAGCTGGGAGTTTCAGGGAGCTGGAAAACCCAGCAAGCACCAGCCTGAAGGACGGTCTGAATTTGTTGTGACGTGCTTAAAGAAAGCAGACACTTCTCAGCCATTTTGGTGCATAAATAAAGGAAAATGGGAGAATAATGCACAAAGGACAGAAACATACGGGAAACGCTTTTTTTGAGTGTTTGAGAAAACACGTGATGTATCTTACGATGACTAAATTCTTACGTTCCAACAGTAATTCAGGTTGTTGCTAAACAGTTGGTACCAAAAGTAGACACTGCTGGATCTAGTCTACCTGAAGTTATCGATCAGGAAGTTTTCCAAGAGCTGAGTAAGATGGTGCCTCTGCCATTAGTGTTGATTTCCAATAAGTCTCTGCATACCTGATGGGCATCAGGAGCTCGGGAGGTAGCACAGCGTCGATTTTTTAAAGAAAGAGAGAGGGAATGAGCTGGGTAATTATTGACTGATTAACCTGACCTTGCTTCTGGGCAAAATAATGGAATATTTGAAGTGGAATTCGATCAAGAGGATTAAATGAGGGTAAGGCAATTGATGCGGTTCGGTGTTGTAAAAACAGACCTGAGCAGCTTTACTTGGTACCTCTGCCCGCTGAGTGCCCACGGGAGGGCTGGGTTAGCTTTGCTCCCATGAGCCCCAGCACTGCCGTCCCACTGCGCCCTGCACCCATCCTGGAGCTCCCTGGGGGTTTGCCTCTGGCCCCGAGTGGGATGGGAGCGGGCGGCAAAGGGACAGGGCGCTTGCGCAGCACAGCTCGTGATGGCATTTAATGCCACCCTGGAGCTAACGGGGGCTGGATTGAGAGGCTCGGAGGAGAGCCACGGGGAGGATGGGCCACTGGGAAGAAAACGGGAGGAGGCCATGGAAAGGGAAGGAGTGGTTTGCTCGTCAGACAGCTAATTGCTCCCAGAGGTGGGTGCCCTGAAACCTTGCGGGCGATGCTGTAAAACAACCGGGACTGAAGATCTCTGACAAATGGGCACATTTGCAGCTGGTGGGAGCAGCCATCCAAAGCTGTTCATTCACATAAATTTTGCTGTCTTAATTGGGTGCCCCTCATGGAGGCAGCTCTGTTGTGGGCCAGGATGAGTCCCCGGGGCTGCTGGCTGCAGCCGCCTGCCCTCGCCTGCGCAGCGCCCTCCAGGTCGGTCCTGTGCAAAACTACTGTGCTTTCATTGGGCCCATTGCCTGCTTTGAGCTGCGTTTTAGCCGGACCTCATTGCTGTGCAAACAGAACTACACTGTTCAGATTGCATTGTGACTCGGGGTATGTAATTGTTGCTGAAGAATTAATTAAAAGATCTCATAAACTCCCCCTGCTTTGAGCTGTTGATACTTGCTATTTCCTGTCAGCTCAGCGACCTCCTGCTTTCCGAACAGCAGCTCCGATGGAGCTGTAAGCTGGAGTACCAGCATGGGACGCGACGGGCCGGGGATGCTGGAGGCAAGCTGCGGGTCCCACTAGGTTTGCTGCTGAATGCCAATGTTCCTTCCACAGCTGTGATGGCAGGCGGCTCCGTGAGCTTGCTGCAGGCAGGGCGGGCAGCAGATTTTTGAGAGCCGTGTTGTTGCACGAGTTGGATTCGAGCTCACACGAATGTCCAGGCGGGGTTATGGCATTTACATGGCTCCCCTTCATCCCTAGTGCTTCATCACCGTCTGCAGACTGTTGTTCTAGTGTGAGTAATTGGAAAAAAAATGACATCCCAACACTTTCTCTGAAAAAAGAGAAACTGGAATGAGGCACTGCGCTGTACTGTCTCTGTCTCCTCCACCTTTTGCACAGGTTCATCACCAAACCAAAATGCTTTCTTGCAAGCAAACTTTGATCCCATCGTTTGTGCTGCTGGATTATAAGCAACCAACAAGCGTGGCTGCAGGAGAAGCAGTTAATGCATAGCGTGGCTCTCCCTTCAGCCTGAGATTTGCCTCCCAGGTGGGTTTTCTGGCTCTGAGGCCAGCCCGGAGTGGCAGGAGCAGTCAGAGGAGTACAGCCGTGGGACGAGGACACCCTCGGGTGTGTCGGCCAGCTCAGCGACAGGCTGAGAAAGGGCTTTGCATGCTGGGCTCCTAGGTGCGAGGCTGCCCATGGCCACTCCATCGTTGCAAGTCCAGTTGTTGGTGCAAAACTCCCAGTGTCCAGCCAGTGGACTCGGACTCCACGCTTCTCGGTGACTGCAGCTCAGTGCTTTTGCCTGGCTGGACCGGCAGCCTGCAAGGAGCACGCTGGATTTCCAGGATGTGTGAAACAGGATCCATCACTGCTAATACAAAAGGGTATTTTATAAGCATAGTCCCACTGATGTTACCAATAAACAGCTTTTAATTACCTAAAAATATGTATTAGAAACATCAGTTAAACATCTCACCTGCTTCCTTTTTTAGTGACTTAAAAAGTCAAAAGCTACAATTTTAATCTCTTGCGGATCACCTCCAAACACAGCTGGATGGTACAGATGAGGCGTTTCGGGGAGAGCCTTTCGTCCCAGAGGATCCATAAGAACTTTTCAGACCCTTCTGTGCATCATCTCTGTTCTGCTCCTGTGTAAAAGCCTTGTGACATTTTGCACTGACATTAAACGCCAGCAGCATCTCTCCTTGCTGTATCTTGAGCAGGATTTGTCCCTCCTGGCATGCTGGAAGTTAAAAATCCCAGGGCTGCTGGCCCCTCACTATGGTGCTGGACGTCTCCCATACCCTAGCTCCTGGCGAAGGCAGATGGACGGCATCTCTGTGTCCTATTTCTGCAGCTCAGCAAGCAGCTGGAGCTCCTTGTGTTGCTTCTGCATGGAAGGGACAATCCTGGCTCTGCTCGGGGCAGTGGTCGCGCAGCTCTATCCTGCCCACCCCTCTGTGTGCCCCCCCCATTCTGTCATACCCGCTGCAAATGGTTTTAGTGGTCAGAGGTGAAAAAACTCTAGAAAATTAGTAAAGGGTTGAGTCAGCATCTTGAAAACTGAGTGTCTAATTTTTTTCTTCTTGTTTTACTTAGCTTGAATAAATAAGTTGCAATGTCAGACCCTGAGCTCTATTTCCAAGAAGGAACATCAGCCTTTGGGAACTGAAGGACTGCATAGAGGTCATAGATGTCCCAAATCTCTTTTGACAAATGGGACTGCAGCTGGAAAGTTCTTCTCTACAGGGCTGCTCTCCATCCATCCATCCATCCATCCATCCATCCATCCATCCATCCCCCAGTCTGTGCTGGTACTGGGGGTTTCCCCTACCCTGGTGCAGGACGTTGCACTTGGCCTGATTGAACTTCATGAGGTTCGCACGGACCCACTCCTGCAGCCTGTCCAGGTCCCGCTGGATGCCACCCCTTCCCTCCAGCGTATCGACCGCACCACTCAGCTCAGTGTCACCCGCAAACTTGCTGAGGGTGCACTCGATCCCGCTGTCTGTGTCGTTGATGAAGGTATGAAATAGTATTGGTCCCAGTACAGACCCTTGAGGGACACCACTGGTTACTGGTTTCCACTTGCACATTGAGCCGTTGACTGCAACAATTTGGATGTGGCCATCCAGCCAATTCCTTATCCATCTGTAGTCCATCCATCAAACCCTATCTTTCCAATTCCATTTTCTCCAGGTTTCCCTGGCTTTCCCTCTGGTGAGAGCTCTGCTTCAGTGCCAGCTCACTTCAGTTGTGATTCAGCAGTCATGCTGGAAGCTATCTTGCTTACGCCAGTGTCTCTCTCATTTCTGTACTGGTTTGAACCTCCAAGGTCATGGCCACGCTCGTGTTTACTAGCAGCGATGGCTGCAAGGAGGTGTGCTGCAGCCATCGGGGCTCCTGTGGTTTTCTGGAGCACTGTGGCCAAGCGCCAGCTCGCCTGCCATGCTGGGAGGACAGAGATGGCACCGGGGCCATGCACCCTGCCCTCAGTGTGGCAGGGTGCACGCAGCCAGCTTCCAGCAAGCAGCGACGTGAAACACTTGCAGTGAAGCAGCACGGGAGAGGAGCCATTCCCACCGCCCGCTGCCGGGACAGCAGAGTGCCTCCCAGTTGTCCAGCTGAAGATTTAACCAAAAATCATCCTCTGCAGATAAGGTCCCTGCACAAACCCACAGGCAGGACGGCTGAGTTGTGAGTCCTGCATCCTTGCGCACTCTGGGGTCTGCAGGGGCTGTTGCACACATCAAGTCTTCTGCATTGTCCCCCCCTGCCTCAAAATCCTCCTGTTAAGGGAGGGTGCTGCCATAAGCTGGGACAGTTGCTGCTTTTGAGCAAGGAGAAAAAAATCCTGTTGACCTGTCACTTGGCTTCTTCCCCTGCAATTTGCTGCTTAATTATCAGGGCTTGGATCCCCTACCTGTAATAAGTGGGTGCACCCTGGACACCCCCTCGCTCATTTGGTGCACCCAGCCCACCGGGGCTGTCCCCGATGGTGATGTCCTGGCCTGTGGCTCGGGATGGTTTCATGGGATGTGGCACTGCTGAATAATTTTTCTCACACCTGAGATGTTCTGCATCATGTGGCTGGCCCATAGATGGAATTAATGCAATCAGTAGATTGCTGGGCTGTCCTTTCAGGGACTTGTCATGTCATTAGCACACTCCAGTTCCTTTCCTGTGGGCAATGGCGTGCCGTGTTTGGAGCAGTCTCCTCTGGAGACAGTGACATGAGGACGCGTGGGCTGGGGAGGTATTACCGTAAATCCTGGCTTGTGACTGAGATATTAGAAATGGGGTTTGGGTTGATATTCCAGACTCAGCAGCCTGAATATATGACGTTTGCAGGTGCTGGCTGATAGGGACAAGGAAATTAGTTGTTAATCTGTCACCCCAATAGCAACGCCTGCACCGTGTTAGTGACAGTGGTGGTCAGTGGCTGTCTGGTCATCCCTGGCAAGCCAGAGGTAAGAGAAGCCTTGCATGGCCCTTTCCTCTGCCCAGTCTCTCAGCCTGGGAGGGTTTTGTTTTTTTAGGGGCTTTCATTCAGTTTTATCTACTTTTTCCTTGCTGGTGAGGGCTTTGGTCCAGGTCTCAGCTGGCAGATCCTTCCCTCTTGGCTCTTCTCTGCCAATGGGCACCAGAGCTCGGTGTCCCACATTGCTTCTGGTGGCCACAGGGATGAGTAACACTCTCCTGGAACTGGTTTCTTTTTCCAGTGAGTTCTTGATGACTTCGTGAAGGCCAGGCTTTCCCCTCTCCTCCCTGTGCTTCCTCCACCTCTGGGAGCAGCCCTTGACGTGGTGCGTCAAGGGTTATTACCGAAGCCATAAGGAGAGTCTGGAGCTGCGTGAGCTGAAGTTGCTCTCCGTGAGTTCACTGCTGCCCTCGCGCTGCCTCCACATATTCCCCTGCCGGTGTCTGGTCTTAAGAGTGATTTTCAGGCAAAGGCTGTGTTTGAGTTCTTGACGTCTTGGGCTGTGGGCTGCTGCATCCTGTGATGACGTGGGAAGTGTTGATGTCCTGCGTGGGTGGCTGTTAGGACAGTGCTGGCCCCTTGGGAGAAGAGCGGCTCGGCAGGGT
>NW_008823956.1:6382-12217 GCF_000699105.1 Pygoscelis adeliae | reverse complement strand
TGGGTGGTTTGTGAGCCCTATTTTGGAAAGTTGCTTTTCTTCCTCCCTGCTTTTTCAATTTTTTTGGGCAAAAACCTTACAGTAATCAAGCAGACCTCAAAATACGCGTTCTTGTCCCCTTAGGGGGGGATGCTCTGATGGAGTTGGAGGCAAGTATCTGCTGGTGGTCACTGACTCAGGGGACTTGTCTTTCTTGTTTGCCAAGTGGAAATATTTCTGAAAACAAGTCGTTTATGCTGGGTAGGTGCCTGCACCAGGGCAGGGACGAGCAGCACAGAAGTGTCTCTTCCCAGCAGCCGGATGGTGCCAATTCTGTCTGACTGGTGATGGAGAGAGCAGTGGAAGAGGCGTTGGGTACAGTAAAGGCATTAGCTCATGTTTAAAAAAGATTTTGGTAAGAAATATTTGCTCACCTGGGGAGGTCGGCACTGCAGGAACTCGGTCCTGTTGGAGGGCCTTAAACAAAACCATGAGACGTCAGGAAGGGCCCCTGAGATCACTTTGAAAGTCTGGATTAGCGAAGACTGACCCTCAGTAGAAGAGGATTAGGTTTGGGAACATTTCAGAACTGTGTACACAGATCTGGGGACCCTGATGGGATGTACCCACAGCGCTGGGGGAGCCAGCTGGTGTCATTGCGAGGCCACTCATAATTATCATTGAAAGCTGATGGTGATCAGGGAGGTGCCTGAGGACTGGAGGAAAGCAAATGTCCCTCCTGTCTTCAGGAAGGGCCAGGAGGAGGATCAGGGGAGCTCCAGGCTGGTCAGCCTCCCTGCAGCGCCTGGGAAGGAGCGACTAATCCTGGAAGCTATTTCCAGGCACATGAAGGACAAGAAGGTGATCTGGAGCACAGGTTTACGACGGGAAAATCGTGACTGACCAACGTGATAGTTTCTATGAAGGCTGGCTCGGTGGGTGCAGGCAGAGCAGCGGGTGTTGTTGTCTTGTCTTTAACAAGACTTTTGACACTGTTTCCCATAATATCCCCATTGACAAAGTACGGGTTAGATAAGTGGACAGTGAGGCGGATTGCAAACTGGCTGGGCTGCCGGGCTCATGGTGGTGATCAGCACAAACACCTGGTGGGAGGGTGTGAAGAAGACAGAGCCAGACGCAACCGCATGGTTGAAAAAGCAGCTGTTCTGTACATGCAAGTCCTTTTGATATCCGATACGGAAACAGCCAGCTTCGACGGGAAATGCACGCCGAGAGCAGTTGTCCCCGAGCTGCGGTGGGTACAGCTCAGCTGAGCCACCCGCAGGGAAGGGGGAGCTGGTGCCTGTGGAGCAGGGGGTGGGCGCGGCGCGGCGGGGGGCAGAGCTGGGTCCTTCCTGCAGAAAGGGAGAAGAGCAGTTCATGGCTCCGGGATGAAGGGGAGGGAGTGGGGAGGAGGGGCGATACCGTGCTGTGAGCTCGGTGTCACGGCCGGGATGTTATCCTGATACTCGAGGGAGAGATGGGAGCGGTCTGGTTGCTTTGGGAGAAGTGTCCTCTGCCCCTCGTGCCAGTAACCGTGTGCTTTTTGCCCGTTGCTGGGCTCTGCCTGGGGTGCGGTGGAGCTGAATGTTCACCTCCATGGGGCACGTGGGTGCAGATCCTCCCTCAGCTTGCACAACTGCCACCCAGCACAGGCTGTAGCAGCTTGGCTTTCCCCGCAGAATCATGGACTCACAGAGTGGTTTGGGTTGGAAAGGACCTTCAAAGATCGTCCAGTCCAACCCCTCTGCCATGGGGGCAGGTTGCTCAAAGCCCCGTCCAACCTGACCTTGAACGCTTCCAATGATGGGGATCCACTGAGTGGCAACCAGATGTGTGTGACCAACGGAGGCTTCAGTTTGGTGTTGAAATCATCCCCTGTGTGGTCCTGGGTGTTGAAATCATGGTTCTCACAGGGGTCCCCATCAGAGTCTGGGTGGTGCTGGAGGTCTTGGCTTGATGCCCCACTTCCTGAGTGGGCTCGTGGTGCTTGTTATTCGATGAGGACTTTGGGTACATTGTGAGATCTCGTTGCTGATGCCGGTTGTGCCCCCAGGAGAGGGGTGCCGGGTGGAAGTGCTCCGGGAGAGCAGGGGGTGACGGCACCCACATTTGGGATGGAAACTGTTGAGGTGATCCACGGCTGCGCCCATGTGAGAAAAGCTGTCGTGTGTGTCCTGGGTGTCACCCTGCGTAGGGCTTGGCTGGGGGCTTGCTTGGAGGCTTCTCTTCAAGCAGCTGCAGAACTGCCGGGCATGTGATGGGACTGCTGTGGTGGAGGGGTGACAGCCAGGTGACATCCCCGTCTCTTTTGGCTCTATTTCTTACGACCCCAGTGTTAGGAGATTGGACCATGGGTTCCCCCAGCACTGAGCCTGCAGAGCTGGAGATGAACAGATGACCAGCTCCTGCCTCCCGCTGCTCAGAGGACCCTGAAACGAGTGTTTTGGGCTCTGGACAGGCAGGTGACGTTACTGGGGGGACTGGGACTGAGCCCCACACGGCAGCTGTGTCACACCACAGTGAAGGCAGGCAAGGACCTCAAATCAGGGACTTGTCAGCCACATGTAGGACAACAAATCCCCTTAAAAATCCCAGTCTGAGGTCCCAGTTTAAGGAGCGGATTGAGGTGAATGGTATGTGGGAAACACCCTGGGCACGGGAGGGAGTGCAAGGGTGTCTGGACTCACGTGCAGAAGAGGTGGCAGAACGTGAGCATCAAAGGGGCTGGAGGATGGAGGATCTTGGTGCAGGGTTACTGGAGGACTTTCTTCTCACGGCATTTCTACCATCCAGGAAATCTACTGAGTTATAGCCTCAAATTAAGCAAAAAAGAAAACTCCTCTGACAAAAGAAACTGCGAGTATCAATGGAGTCAAACAGCGGTGGGGAACCTGTGCATTGCTGGCGGATGCTGGTGCACATAATTCACACCACTTCGCAAAGTGGTGATGAGCTACAGTGTCACAGCAGAAACGCCCTAAACCTGAGACCTCTGAGGTTTGGGAGGCCTTTAGTTTGCATTTGGTTGGGGAAATGGGGAAAACTATTGCTGTTTCAGGCAGGATGGCTGTGGAGGCTCTGGCTGGGCAGCACTAGGTTTGAAGGCTCTCAGAGGAGAGCACGACTTGTACACGGCCCTGACGCTTCCCTCGCGGTGACATTTCTCCTCCCGTGGCCCTGGAGACCTGCCCACTGATCCTGCCTCAGTTTCTGTGGGTCTGCTGGAGAGAAATGTTTTCTGAGGGCAGGCAGCATAAATCTTCAGCTTGCTTTTAATGCCAGAAGAGCCTGCTTAATAGGTTTAAGCTTCTTGCAATCTCCTAGCACTGTTAATGAGTTTCCAGGCCCCACAGAGGTGGAGCAGAACTGTATTTTCCTAATCGAGTTATCAGTTTATTAGCAAAAATGCAAATAAAATAGCTGCTTTGGTTGCAAGTAAAAAAAAGTGCTGTCTGGAGAGGCACTCTGTTGTGAGCACCACGTGGCGGATAATGGAGGATCAGACAAGGCCAAATAATTGTCAGAGAAAGAAGATAAAATGCAGCTGGGATGTGGCCTCCTCTGATTTCTGGACTGGGGCTCTCCCATGAAAGATTTTTCTTCTTAATCGTATGAAGCTGTAGATGTTAGAAGCATTTATTGAGTCACTTCATGAGTGTACCCTACTGGTAGAAGAGCTCACGAAGAGTTAATGGATGATTAATTAGCTTTGAAGTAAATAATTAATCAACCGGTGTAGAATCAACAGGTCAGAACTTGGCTTCTGATCTGTAAATACTGCACCATCTTGTGCAGATATTATTTATTACTAGCCTCCAGCCCTTTGTGAACCACTTCTTTGTGCACTTTTAATAAGAAGAGTGATCTGTCATTCGTTGCTCAGATAACTGCCAGAGGTTGTCACGGCTGGTAGTGGTGCTTAGGTAGTAGCATTTTGACCTTTAAACCTGAAATAACTCTGCATGGGAAGGGAAGTACAGCTCCTGTCCCATTTACAAGTGTGGCACTGAGGAGCAGAGGGGATGAAGACCTCCCTGGCGTCCCTGCGCTGGTGGCAGTGCCTGGAGGCAGGCTGTGGAAATGGGAGCAAGATGTCTGCGGTGCTGATGGTTGTACAACTTGGTCATCAGCAAGAGGATAAGTTGTGCAGCACAGAGGTGAGAGGTGAAATGGTGCTGAGACATTGCACCTTGTGTTGGAAAGGGCTTCACCTGGGGGAAACATCTCTCCTCTTGTGTTTTGAGCTTTCTTGTGCTCCCGTTAGTGTTGGCTGAGGGGAATTGCCCGGTACCCAGGGTACCAAGTCCAGCCATGTTATGTCAATAAGGATGAGAAGACTCTTATCCAGGACGAGGCGAAACCTTTCATCCAGGACAAGGTGAAAGCTGCAAGGAGGAGCACAGGATGAGCGAGAAATCTGGTTATTTGTTAACTAGCATTATTCCACTTTTTTTATAGTGAGGGATCTCCATGCCAGATTCACTCTCTGCCTTAGAGAAAAGCACTGGTATTCTGTCCCTGTGGTAAAACACGGGTGTTCCCGTGTTCCCTGTTTTGGGCAGGTGCACATGTAGCCTGCTTGTGGAAGGCTTTGTATGTGCCCAGTTGTCCTTAGAGCCTTTCTGTTTTCGCCATGTGCCCCCCAGTCAGAGCTGGAGGCCATCAGGAGATGCATTGACCTGATAATTTCCTATAGCAGTTGCTGCCTGGACCTGGCTGTTGTACTGTCTCTCCGCCCCGCCACCCAGCGTGCTGGTGAGTCAGAGAGCTAGAAGGTTGTCCCGTGGTGGGTCCCACGCGGCAGAGTTTTGGGGGGTTGTTGGCATGCTTGGCAAAATGTGCCACCATCCCCACGTGGTGGACCCACCCTGTGGGCACCCTACCTGTTTACTGACCCCATCTGAGATGGGTCAGATCAGAGATGTTCATTTAAATGCCCTTGATGTTGTTTTAGTCTGTTTTGATGGAAACTACCTCCAAAGCAGCTGTTGAGTGTGCATGTATGCACGCGAGGGCGTGTGTGCCATTTCCTACAACCCAAAGGCTTCTTTGTTGGTGTTCTCGTAGCTGTCACCTCCTTGGCCCCAGTCTGAGCCTGCTGGAAGCCTTTCGCTCTCGGGTCTGGTCAAAAGTGGTGGGTATAAGTGGTGAAACTTCTTCTTCTGTCCCTCTAACTGCAGCCATGAAGGGAACAGCTGCTGGGGAAAGTTCTGGTGGAAATCAAATCCTGATGTGCTCACATGCAGACTTGAGCCTATGTCAGTTCCAGCCTTTCTCTAGTGCCGCAACGTGTAACCATCACTTATTCCATGCCTGTGGTTGACACTTTGAATATTGCTTGGCTTTTTACTGCAACATGAAAAGGTTTAATATTTCAAAAATTGTAATAAACAGTTGGGCTGTTACAACTGGACAGGTTGTGTTGAAGGGTTTCAAGTTCACTGTTTTTATCTTCAGGTCTTAATTTCCACTTCAAACAACTATTGGTCTTTAATCTCTTAAATTAAGTGCTGCCTTAAAAGGTGTAATCATAAAAAGGCTCAGCAGAAAGAGGACCTCAACCTCAGATAAAGAGCATGTGGGTTCAAGAAGGAGCTGACCCCTTGAAGAGTCTCTGGAGACCTGAGAGCAGTTCGAGCAGCTCAGTGTGCATTGGTGTTTATCTAGAGCAAAGAAGCAAAGATAGGAAGAGAGGGCAGTTTGTTTCTGTGGTTACTTCAATTAATCAGTGGATAGAAAACCACAAGTTTCTCCTAAAAAGTTTCTGGGTCAAAAGCAGAGCAGGGGCAGACTCGCTGGAAGGTTTTTTTCTATGTCCCCTTTGCCTTTGCCTTGTTGGAACAACCTGTGATG
>NW_008823956.1:2842-6266 GCF_000699105.1 Pygoscelis adeliae | reverse complement strand
TAGCCAGGTTTTCTCTTTGAAGCTTTTCCATTGAAGAAACGAGGCTGAAGTTACAAAGTTCTCTTAGTCGGCCAAAGCCGCTGGTGAGAAACCGTAGCCAGTGCGACCTCCACCAGTCCTTTCCTTTCTTGTTCTTTTTTAGCATAGTGAGAAGGTTTTGAGAAGAGGTGGCAATGTCGAGACTTGAAAGGCAGCTTCTTTCTATAGGAGGAACAGCAGAGAGCCAGACGCTAAATCTGCTCTCCGAACGCAGGCAGTAAAGCCCTGTCATGGTGTGGTGGAGAACATCTTCCCTGTTGTACCTCAGCTTGGAAGGAGCAGTGGAGTCTGCATCGCTCCTTGTCACCTCACCTACTGTTTTTTGATGAAAGACAGTTCAAACCTCATCCCAGGTTTTTGGGGCCAAGGCCCTCCTGAGCACAGGGTCACCTGTAAAAGCATCAGCCTGTGGTGATGGTAGAAGATGGCACTATGTGTGCGGCATCCTAAGCTGAGGAGTGCTCTTTGCGAAGCGTTTTGAAATGATGTGTGTAGTAACATGTTTTCCATTCAGAGCTTAAAGGTTTTGAATCATGAAGAAAAAACTAGCACGTCCATGGCTTTATAATGCCCTTTTTGTTAAGCAGGTTGGGTATGTGAGAGAGAAGTTGGGATTCTTCTGTACAGGTGTAGGCTTTTAGAAGAATGCAGCTGAGTGACTCATGCGTGTTCAACCCAAGTCAGAAATTAGGACACTTTTATGCAAGGCATGTTAACGTCTCTTAAAAATGCTACAGCTATAAGAAGTGCCTTATTCTTGGCATCCATCTGGGTTCTTGCAGAGACGGTGCTTAGAGTGGGTAATGGCACCATGTGTGGATTATATATCTCACCATGACCAAAAGGAATCTGGAGCTCCCAATCTGCAAGATAATTCTGTGCCTTGAGAGTACTGCAGGGGCTTTTAATAGCTTGTGGTGCTACAGGAAAGCAGCCTGGTGGGAAAGTGATTTGAAGAACGTAAGCAGAACATCACCCACCTTATTTTCCTCTGAGTTTTAAGAAGATCCTGCTTAGCAGTTCCACTTCTGCAGTGGTGGAGCCACGTCAACTGGAGCTGCTCTCAAGATTTAGCTGTGGAAGGATGCATAATTTTTGCTCTTAATTGCAAATAAAATGAAGCGATATCTAAACCCTCAATCGTATTCTTTTTTGTTTGTCCTATTGTTCAGTTTTACGTGAAAAAATGCTATCTAAAAGGAGTCATCAACATACGCCATTGTAGCTCCGTTTCCATGGTGGACCCATCTCTGTACCGGCTCTGAGCAGGGTGTTGCTCACAGCATCCAAACCCTGGGGAGCTCCTGCTCTCTCACTAGAGAAGCTCTGAGCTGCTTTTTTCAGCAGCCTGAAGTGAAGAAACTAGTAGTTAACTTTGCTGCTTGAAAGGCTTCCCATCGGGACCAGCCTCTGCCCTTGTCTGCACACACTGCTGGTGGGAAGGTGGTGACTGATGTGGATGGAGTGGCTGGGAATGGCGTCCTATCAGCTTGCTGATTGTGAGCAACAGAGGGAATGGAAAGGAATCCATATTTTTGTGATTGAAGTAATTTGTTACGTGAAAAATCCAGAGTCTCGTGATGGAAACAGGCTTTTGTGAGCCCCCAGTGGTGTCTTCTTGCAGACGGCTGCTTCGGCGCCCCTGGCAGCGGGGAGTGCTGGTGCTGAGGCACGAGCCCGCCTTGCTCCATTTCTAGCAAGAGGACCATGATGCTTGGGTGTCGGGGTTGGTATTCACAGTAACCTCTTCCTGTTTCCAAACTTGGAATTCTGTAAGAGACCAAATTAAGTTACATGAAGGCACTAACTTCTCAACTGTCCAAGTGTGTTTAAAGCGTGACCTGGAGTTTTAGGCAGCAATTCTGGCTTGGTGGGACTGGGGGCTTGGAAACCTCTCCTTCGTTACATGTGCCTGGGGGTCATAGTTAAGAGCACTGAATGAGTGCGAGTGCAAAGTCCATCCTGCTTTGCATACAGGCAAAAACGTGCCCAGAAGGGGTGGAGCGCACCGTCCTGGTGCTGGCTGCCAACCCTGAGCTGTTGCCCCCAGGCTCAGTTCCTGGCAGTGAGACGTGCTCTCTAACCTGATCCTCCAAAGGTAAATGCTGTGCAGGCTCCTTGGCTTTCTGCCGAGCTGCTCCTGCTCTGGCGCAGGTTCACCCTGTGCCCGCTGTGCTGGGACGTGCAGGGTGCTGCTGCTGCTGGGGGCAGTAGGAAGGGGGTTTGTGGGGTTGGTTTCCACGTGTGGGGTGGTTCCATGTCCTCCTTCAGGACAGCCCTGTGGGGGTTCCCAAACTCCCGGCCTGGGGCAGGCTGGAAGCGAATCTGCCCTCATCTCGAGCAGCCTGTGCGGCCAGGGACGCGGTGCAGGTGGGCCGTGGGATGAACCTGCTGGCAAGCGATGCTCATCTGCGCCGGCCACTGCTGCCACGAGCATCCGTCTGGGGGCTTCGACTGCTGCATCCCCCCTCGCCTCCCCCTTCCTCTCGCTGCCCGTGTAGGAGCCCTGCGCTCGGCAGGGACCGCACGGCGGGTGGACAAAAATATCTCCTGCAGAAGCTATGTTCTTATTGGCATCACGGAGACGTGGTGGGATGGCTCCTATGACTGGGGTGTTGGAATGGAGGGATACAGGCTCTTGAGGAAGGACAGGCAGGAGACACAAGGAGGGGGTGTCGCCCTCTATGTCAATGACCAGCTGGAGTGCCTGGAGCCCTGCCTGGGGATGGATGAGGAGCCGACCGAGAGCTTATGGGTCAGGATTAAAGGGAAGGCAGGGACAGGTGACATTACGGTGGGGGTCTGCTACAGGCCACCTGACCAGGAAGACAGAGTGGATGAGGCCCTCTATAGACAGATGGGAGCAGCCTCACGCTCACAAGCCCTGGTCCTCATGGGGGACTTCAACCACCCCAGTATCTGTTGGAGGGACAACACGGCAGGGCATAAGCAATCTGGGAGGTTCCTGGAATGTGTTGGTGATAGCTTTCTTCTCCAAGTGATAGAAGAGCCAATGAGGAGGGGTGCTGTGCTGGACCTTGTTCTCACCAACAAGGAGGGGCTGGTGGGGAATGTGAAGCTCAAGGGCGGCTTTGGCTGCAGTGACCATCAAATGGTGGAGTTCAAAATCCTTAGGGCACCGAGGAGGGTGCACAGCAAGCTCACTACCCTGGACTTCAGGAGAGTGGACTTTGGCCTCTTCAGGGATCTGCTTGGTAGAGTGCCATGGGACAAAGCCCTGGAGGGAAGAGGGGCCCAAGAAAGCTGGGAAATATTCAAGGATCACCTCCTTCAAGCTCAGGAGCGATGCATCCCAACAAAGAGGAAGTCAGGCAAAAACGCCAGGAGGCCTGCATGGATGAACAAGGAGCTCCTGGACAAACTC
>NW_008823956.1:0-2532 GCF_000699105.1 Pygoscelis adeliae | reverse complement strand
CAAGCTGTGTGGTGCGGTCGACACGCTGGAGGGAAGGGATGCCATCCAGAGGGACCTTGACAGCCTTGAGAGGTGGGCCCATGCGAACCTCATGAAGTTCAACAAGGCCAAGTGCAAGGTCCTGCACATGGGTCAGGCAATCCCAAGCACAAATACAGGCTGGGCGGAGAATGGACTGAGAGCAGCCCTGAGGAGAAGGACTTGGGGGTGTTGGTTGATGAGAAGCTCAACATGACCTGGCAGTGTGCACTCGCAGCCCAGAAAGCCAACCGTATCCTGGGCTGCATCAAAAGAAGCGTGACCAGCAGGTCGAGGGAGGTGATTCTCCCCCTCTACTTTGCTCTCGTGAGAACCCACCTGGAGTACTATGTTCAGCTCTGGGGCCCCCAGCATAAGAAGGACATGGACTTGTTGGAGTGAGTCCAGAGGAGGGCCACGAAGACTATCAGAGGGCTGGAACACCTCTGCTATGAGGACAGGCTGAGAGAGTTGGGGTTGTGCAGCCTGGAGAAGAGAAGGCTCTGGGGAGACCTTGTAGCAGCCTTCCAGTACCTGAAAGGGGCCTACAAGAAAGCTGGAGAGGGATTTTTTACAAGGACATGTAGTGATAGGACAAGGGGTAATGGCTTTACGCTGAAAGAGGGGAGATTTAGATTAGATACAAGGAAGAAATTCTTCACTATGAGGGTGGTAAGGCACTGAAACAGGTTGCCCAGAGAAGTTGTGGATGCCCCATCCCTGGAAGTGTTCAAGGCCAGGTTGGATGGGGCTTTGAACAACGTGGTCTAGTGGAAGTTGTCCCTGCCCATGGCAGAGGGGGTTGGAACTAGATGGTCTTTAAGGTCCCTTCCAACCCAAACTTTTCTATGATTCTATGATTCTATTGAAATGTCAAGAGCGAGCAGGCAAAGCCTGGTCATGGTGTGGACAAACCACTGCTGTGTGTGCAGTGGGGGCAAGTGCCCTCTGCTGTTGCGCGGGGATGCGGCACCTGCTGAAGACTCATTAAAATGTCATTAGAGTGTGGCTTGGAGCAAGCACCGGGAAAATGCTAGGTAAAAGCTGCTGCAAAGCTGACCACCCTTGCTGGTGGAGGAAGGGCCACTGCTGTGATCCGTGTCCTCCCCTCCTGTGCCGCCCAGCCTCGCACTTATGTCTGTTTGGGAAAGCATTGGTGGTGGGGAAGGGTCCTGGCCCCTCTCTCTCCATGCTGTCGGGGTGCAGGAGCACCTGTCCTGGGGGCTGGGGGCTTCATTTGCTGCATGGCATCTTCCACAGTGTGGGGGGCAGAAGGTCTCACCTTGCCTTGGCAGGAGAGAGATGCTGAAACAACTAGGAAGAGCTTTGGAATTAACTATTAAAACTTTGCAGGCTCCTAATGTGTAATAATTAATGATAAGAGGAAATGGGCTTGTCCCAGATGAGATACTGGGTGTGCCAGAAGGGGAACTGTTCTCGTTGCCAGTGTTTGTGTGTGTAATCGATACTGAAAGGCAGCACCAACCTTAATTGTTACTGCTCTGGATGGTGTTTTCAGTATGAAACTGCTGGAATTTTTTGCCAAAAAACATTATGGAGATTCACCCCTTCGGAGCCATCTGGCCACAGAGCCCTGCGGGATCAGCAGCACTGCTCCAGCTGCTGGATGTCACGTCCTTGTTGAGTGTGAAGCTGCTGCAAATTCCTGGTTATTCCTTATTCCTGTGGTGTGCAGGCTCTCTGGGGAAGGAGATGAAGAGCATTGTGTGTTGCAGGACAGGGCTAGATACAACACGCAGAGAAAAAGGCAGCCAGTTGGTTTAGTCAGCCTTGGATGGGGGATTTGGCTGGGCTTTCTAACCAAATGGTGCAGGGTTGGGCAGGACTGCAGTGCTGGCTGGGTGCCCGTATGCCTTGAGCCATGGTGTTTGTCCTGGTTCTCCCTCCACTGAACTTGGTAACGAGTTTGACAAAGGAGGTGGTCCAGAAGATCAAGGTCTTGATAAAAGGACATGGCGAAGACTAACCAGCTCTTCAGTTTTCAGCATTTCCTCCTTGCTAAGGTGATAGCAGATTGTAACGAAGACAGTCTTCTCTTGGGCTCTGGAATCTCCTTCTGTAAGGCATTTTCTCTCATTCTTGAACAATTTCTACTGTTAATGCCATCTCCTTACTTTACTGGGTCTTCTCCCATCTGCTTTAGTTAGTCTCTGGATGAGGAAGTTCCCCTTGCATGTGTCCAGCAAGGTGCAGGCTGTCCCCCTTATCCCCCCCTTACCCCCCAGCCCAGGGTCCATCATCAGTGGTGCTGCATGGAGACAGGTGATGTTCTGCAGCCATGTAACCTCCTGTGACACAGCTGCTTCCCACAGATTTCATGAAACACACAGCACAGCAGCTTCTCTTGTCTGGTCTGATGCATCACAGGGCACTGCAGCTCCTTATTTTCACAGAATCACGGATTGGTTGAGGTGGGAAGGGACCCCTGGAGGTCACCTGGTCCAACATCCTTGCTCAAGCTGGATCACCTAGAGCAGGTTGCCCAGGACCATG
>NW_008823955.1:292924-296494 GCF_000699105.1 Pygoscelis adeliae | reverse complement strand
AGTAAAGCATAAAGTGCAAGAAATGCACGAGTGCAAACGAGTACAACAAACTGAACACTGTGTAGCAGGAGACTGACTCTGTGGATAACCTTAGGGAAAAAATAGCTTCAGCTCCAGAAGAAATTTGAAAATAATTAAAAAAAAAAAATTGTTAATTTGTCCTCTCATTAACATTTAAAAAAAAAAAGGAGCTGGAATCAGTTAACAAATTTAGCAATACCTATAAGAAAGAGGTAAGAGGGAGATCTTACATCAATTTTTAGTCTGTTACCATACAAAAGGAAAACTCTTGCAGGTAAGAGGCAAGGATATTAAGAAAAGACAAGAAGAAGATTAAAATCACAGAAGTAAACTTACAGGCTAGAAAGCTACTGCTGGAAGTTGTAAATCCAAGAATGCCAGAATTCATGGAGAAGCAGAAGGAGGCTTTACCACCTTATGATCTCCCATAGCTGCCATGTCTACATCAGGAAACACCCTCCGGGAGAAAATAATTGTTTCTCTCCCCGGTATTGATCTTATATATAAAACCACCCCAGGGGCTGGCAGGGGCTCAGAAAACAGACTGACTTTCTCTAGGGAGATAAAAACACAGGCCGTGTTATCATTCCGTATAAATTGCTTTTGCTTTTTTGAGTTTGACTCTCCGACCCTTTGTACTGATTTTACACCATGGATTTTAACTGTTCACTTACACTGAGGTGCGTGAGAGGGGCCTTTGAGATACGACCGATTAAGAGATTTCAGCAGCTGGCACAGTATTTCACATATTACTGTCTCAAAAGAAACAAGCAGAACAAAAAAAGCAGCAAAACAGAACAAAGTATTTGCAGCCAGACAGAAGAAAACAGAATAGAGAATTCTGATTTCAATTTATATTCTGAGAAAATAACTGCATGGCAAAGAGCTACAGTGACCATAAACCAGTCAAATTGCCTGCTTTCCAGACTCTATGGCTTCATCACTGAGAAAAATAAGGCAGACTCTATGTCCCAAATACCAACATCTAATCCCACAATCTCCAGGTGATGACCTTGATGCGCAATCCTTGCTGCAAAGCCAGCGCTGCAGAGGAGTGTCACAGAAGTCCTTTTTGCTTGTGTCCATCAGGAGATCTTGGTTCAGCTCCTGACCAGCCCACAGTGTTTCTGTCTGACAGTTCTGGGGACACTTAGGTCCAGATTAATCCTCCATACCTTCAGGCATCTCACTGCGGTGCTTGAATTAAGGCGCTCGCCAACCAGCCACCGGCTCCTTCTGCAGAGAAGGGGCAGACAGGCGCTCCCCGAAGATGATGCCGGCCCACAGAGAGCTGAGTCACCCTCATTTAATAATAAGAGTCACCCTCAGCTGAATAACCTCCGTTATTTCCACAGTCAGGATGAAATGCTGTCATTGCTTTCCAGCAGCTAATTTTAGCAACTCACAGCTTGCTGAAGTTTCATGGCTCAGCTAAGCGAGTAAAATTACACCGCGTGAATGAAGGTCCCTTTTCCCCACATTATTTTCCCATCAGTAACAGGAGAAAAAGTCATAGTGGGATGAAAAATGAAATTCAGAGTTGTTGACGATACATTTCCTCCCACCTTCCAATATCATCTTTCTCTAATTAACAACGGCTACCAACGAATCCATATTTACCAAAAATTGTGTACAGAATCACCAGCACAAGTTCAGCTTCCTTAGGCACTATCATGGTTTAACCTGTGGGTTTTGTCACTGTTTTAAATTATCATTATTTGAAAATTTCTTTTATTTCAAGTATTGTTTTTATAATAAGGTCACAAGAGATACCTAAGTCTCATGGAGGATAAGAGCTGTTGCTTTAAAAGCTGTAGGAGAGTAAATTAAAATGCTTATTTAGAAAAAAAAGATTCCCTTAAAATAAAATCAGGCAGTGCATGAAATTTCATGTAGTATTTTGCAGTCTGTTCAAGCCAAATATTAGGCAGTAGTTTTCTAGGAGGCGTGCAGCTGCTCTTTAACTAAAAAGTACAACCCATTATATTTACATCAAAGATGAAACGCCGTTTCTGCCTTGCAATCAGTAGTTTGAGGAAATGTGTTCGATTAAAACAGAAAAGAATACCCCCCAAAAGAAAAAAAGCCTTGGTTTTTTTTTTTTTTTTTTTTTTTTGGCTTTAGGTATCAACATTTTAATTCTTTTTTCAAGACCATGTACTGGATTTGGCTGCCAGGCCACAATTTAATTTACTCCTTGGATGAAGCCCAATCATTCAAACTTTCAATAAAACATTAAAAAATGCCACATTAAATTGCCACTTAAAACCTCATGGGAGAGTATGAAGTACAAGTTTGTTAATAAAATACAGAAATATAAAGCAAAGAGTGTGAATCTCATTTTTTACAGAGGAACTGTAAAATAATCAACCTTTTTTTCTATCTACTTGTAAGGCAAGCTTACCTGGAAGAAGATGGGATTTTACAACAGCTTGTTGCCAATGAATAACTCTCTCTCTCTCTCTGGGTATTTATACATGTGTAAGCACATATATCCATATATCCATCAGTCAGGGGATTGGAGGTGGCAGCGATGGGAGTGTTTAGAAGCCACATTTCAAGCTCTACAACAAGACTGCATGCATTCGTTAAGAGCACACTTATTGCTGATGGTCTGTGCCCACACCTTCTCACCATTTGTCACTACACTGCTAGTCTTCCAACTTGTGTCCTCAGCTGGCTGTGGGGACACAAACCAGCGAGCGCTGCCGGCTGCGGTCCTCGGTGGCCTTGGCTGCGAGGCCAACGTCACGGCAGTTGAGGTATTCAGGCTCGAGAGCTCCTTGGTGAGAGAAGGGACAACTTCTTTCTGCCCCATCTTGCCTTGCTTTTACTTGATGTCTTTTACTCCTGGGCCCTTTCACTCCCAAGAGGGATCTCGCCTGCTCCCGATAACGTTTATCTTGTTTTGGGTTTTGTCACCCTCCTTTTGTATTTAGCAGGATGTCCTGCCTATTTGTGGTCCCTTGCGCTTATGTTGTTCTTTAACATGCAACTTCTGTCACTCGGATTCCCAAAATTCGCCATACATGTCTTAGTTCACACCTTGCTCACTTACTTATTTCAAACACTTATACATTTGGCTGGCTATGTCATGACAGTGCTGCAAAATACTTACATACTGCTGCTGGTTACCCAATTTTAGTATGCTTATATTTGGGTTCAAAGCCATATGGACAATGCCTTTATGGGTTCAAATTCTATCTGGATTAATGGACTTTTAATGTGCCACAGGCCTGTGTTTTGCTATGGGATCCAGGATTCTTGGCTAGGGACCCAATTTTTCAATGATCTTGTGTATTCATCTACCTGGCAGAGACTTTAGTGAACTAACTGATGGCTTCACACAGACTCCCTTTGCAGGAGGAGAAGAGAGGCCAAACAGAAGTATGGTACCTCCAGTTTGTACCCCTATGCCATGACACGAGGCAAGGCAAGCATTCTTTTGGGTCCGGTCTTGTTCAATATCTTTACCAATGATCTGGATGAGGGGATCGAGTGCACCCTCAGTAAGTTTGCAGACGACACCAAGTTGGGCGGCAGTGTTGA
>NW_008823955.1:287961-290701 GCF_000699105.1 Pygoscelis adeliae | reverse complement strand
GGTGTCATCCTGCTGGTGCTGGTTTTAATCTAGCTACTTTGGGAAACAACAGCCAAGCGGAGATAGCCTTGACGGTGGCCACCAGCACAGCCCACCACCACCTCCTCTCCCCTCCTCTTTACTCCTGAAGCCAAGAAGCCACAAAGGGAGCTTGGTCTGACCCAGCTCTGGGCAAGAGGAGAAGGTGTAAAGTTGTATGGCCTGGTTTCGGCTGGGATAGAGTTAATTTTCTTCCTAGCCGAACGGCTGTGTGGTGTTCAGCCACCTGCTGGGTTAAACCACAACAGCGTAACAGGGCTGGATGGAGCAAGACAAAGCCAGACTGTGAAAAAAGGTGGAAACGATGCTACCATCCCATATACTGCTATAATATTGGCATTGATGGGCTTCACATTCCCTTAGAATTGAGATACAATTACGATACTGGTAGGTTGCCCAGTGCTAATACCGTACGTAACTATAAAAAGCAGGAACAGGTCCTTATGCCAGCTCAGCTAGAAACATGAGAGAGGAAGCTTTTACTCCAATGGAACTGTGAGGAAACTATGTGCTGTATGAGCAAGCTGTGATCACTTGCCAAAAACATCTGCTTTGCAAGACAACGTCATTCCTACTATTTACATAAGAGATATAGATATTTCCACTACTGTAAGTAAATCTTTTCCTTCTACCTCTGCCTCCGATCCTGGCATGGCAGGCAGCTGACAAAGTGATGAGTGAGGCTGAGAACATAATCCTATTTTGTTTTACAAAGTCACGTACTTCCAGACAGTATTTTCAAGCTCTTTGTTTAAGTTGTTCGATAACGTGCTCAGATACCAGAACTGGGAATTATAAATCTAGCACTAGGCAATGCAGTCAATGCAGAAAAAATTAAATGAATTGCTCTCTGGCTTTGATGAAGCACAAGTAGAGCTGGCATGCACTTGTAATACGAAAGGAGGGAGTTATGTCTTTTAATTATGAAAAATTAAAACCCAAAAAGTGTCCCTTTCCCTTCATGAAATGTGGGGAGGAGGGTGGAAAAAAGCTGTGGAATTAGCAGAGGAAAGGCCTAAAGAAGTGCAGAAATGCAAGCGTAAATGGTCAGGAGCGCTTGTAACAGACCCTGATGCGCTGCCAGGGACCTCTCAGTTCTGGGTCCCACGGGAGCGACCAGGAGGTGAGAACCCAGGAGAAGGATGCCTGCAGCTCATGCTGGAAATGGCAGCCCCAGGGTCCTCTTACACCACTGACACAAGGCTCTGCTCCGAGCAGAGGTCCAGAGAAGAGGACCTGAGCCTAACAGTGCCACTGAAGGAGAGGCTGAGCTGCTTCTCTCTTGTTGGGTATAGTCATGGATAACGTTCCAGAGGAAAAACACAGCCGGTGTATGTCTGGGTGTCAGCTCTACATGAAGACACCAACAAAGATGGAAAAATGTATATGGGCTGGACGCTTAGAGTCATTCTCTTAGCCCTAGATCGGCCCCTACGTAGAAACAAAGTAGTGAAGCAGTGTAGATGTGGATGAGCTTACACATATTTTGTGGCGAGATGGGTTAAAAACTGAGGACTTCAGCTTCTTAGGCTGTAAATGCAGCAACGAAAAGAGGGGCGAGAGAAGAGGAAATATCTCTTGAAACAAGACTAAACCACACTTTTAGCTGGGATTCCACTGCAGCAAAGATATCCTCTGAAACTGCTAAATCAATGTTTTGATGTTCTCTAATGGCAAAACCTCTCACTGTATTTTGTGACTCTGCTGTCAAGTAGGGCACAGGGAGCCCCGCTGGGGCTAATTTAAATGGCTGACTTGTAAAGATGCTCAGTTGTGTTTGCTGCAGCCGGCAGAAGTTTAGAAATATCCCTGCAGAAAGGACTGGGGAAAAAAGTAATAATCATTGTTAATTTCTAAATGTCTTCCTTTGCCAGTCTAAAAATATATCAGCTACCTACCTAAAATAATACAGTTTTCAGACTGAGCCAGAGCACAGTCAGGCTACATATGGCAACAAGGAGAACAGTCTTACATTGCCTCTGAGGGAAGCACCGGTGAAGAGGATCTCAAGAGATCATTTACAGTCCACCCCCCTGCAATGAAACAGGATCAAACATGCCTAAAACATCTCTGAAAAGTCTGGCCTCATAACAGCAGAGGGACTGGGAATAACGGCAGTTCCCAGGGGAGCACAGCTCAGTGCTCAGTGCCTATTTTCACTGCATCTGGGGGCTGCTTGGCTGGTACAGCTCTGCCTGTCTCTCTGCATCACCCCTGGGCAATGTTCGGGAAAGGTGTGGTCCATATTCTCCCCGGTCTGGCACTCACAGCTGTTCGCGCGAAGCAGTAAATCCCATCCTGACTTTCCTGCGCTTGCAGAAGTGACTGTGCGAGGGTAGAGGCTGGATTCATCTCACAGGGCGTGAGGAGTGCAAGGTCCGAAAGGATGGTGTGTTCTGCATGCATCAGAGTGCCAGCCACCCTTCAGACACTGGCAGCGGTGGCTCCGCTGTGCCTCCATCCATACCAGTGGGGGAAAAGCTCCGAATCAGCACACGAGGCACCGGCTGCCACTCCGACTCGTCTCTGCGCTGGGCATGAAGCTGAGTAGCAACAGGGAGGGGGGAAGAGTCAAGGCCAAACTCTGATATTTAATGTTTTTCAAATGACATACTGGAAGAAGTTATTTTTAAAGACTCTGACTCCAGTTTTCCTTGTGCTCTCAGGTGATTTTGACAGAATTTCCTGACTAGCAGAACAG
>NW_008823955.1:285245-287925 GCF_000699105.1 Pygoscelis adeliae | reverse complement strand
TGAAAAATGGGGAATGCTGATATTTCTCTAGAAACCAAAATGAGTCCCTTCTAGACTGCGTGAAGGCTATGGAATTAGCATTTGCATCATTTGCCACAGATAGACCCGGCAAAGTATTTATAGTATGATTAAATTCTCTGCTCCACCAGAGCCAAGATATGAATTCGCACAGACTTGTTTTACATCATTGGATAAGTGGGTAGCAATTAAACGGGTCATTCAACAACTGCAGCTCCTTTGTCAGGTGGGGCATGTGCTTGTGCTGTTTGGAGTGAGGTTCTCAAAGTCACTTTGGAGGCTTTCACAGCAAAAGACCAGTCCATTTCATGGGAATGACACTCTTTGTCCTGTGAGACGCTACAAAGACACTATCTCACTCTTCCTGCAGACAGCTTAATTCCTGGTGCTTGGTGGCAGAAGGCAAAATTTCACAGAATGGCCATTTATATCTGGAACTGAGAATATCAACACTTAACAATGGGAATTGTCAAGTGCCAGAGCAGGCGAGAAAAACACCTGGTCCGTCAGTTTCTGTGTCTGTAGACATAGGATTCACGTTTCTGCCTCTCCTTACAGACTTAGTTGTCAATGTTCTTAAAATAAAACTGTCATGAAAATTAATTGTACCCAGATTCTTCTTCTTTCTGTTGCTAAAAGGAACAGATTCCTGCACTTTACAGAAGGCATGTATCTTCTCCAGGAGGAGAACGACTGGAAGGACCTTCTCCAGTTACACCAATTACATGAATGGTTGTCAGCAGAGATATGTTATGGCAGACAAATATACAGCAGATGTGAAACACCTGTGCTATCAGTAGAAATAAAGCTAACATCAGGAAATGATCACTCATTTTTGTAACTTCTGTCTTATACGTAGATGCCCGCTGTTATCGTAGGGTCAAAACATTTCACGGTTCTGACGATATTCTTTAACCTCAAAGGGAACTCAGGTAGTGACGGGGTAAGGACAGGACTCATACTTTCCACTGGCCTCAAGAAGCACTTAGCCAAGGCAGATGTACAGACTTAAAGGATGCTCAGGAATACCAGTTATTCGTTCCTTCCTTGCCTTTGTAGCGAGGAGCTTTGCTGTAGACAAGAGCTGAGGTAGAAATATGCCTGTCCTATTGGGTGTGCTCAGAAAATCTGTAGTTTGTAGCACGTGCTCAGACTAACTGTTTTTACTCTAACTGGTGCACATTTAAACCATTTTTAGGGTAGATGTGCACTTATGATGAGAATGCATTCTTAGCTGAGTTACACCACTGCCCTGAGTCTGTCACAAGCACATGGCTCAGCAAAGAAACAAACAAAAAGAAATACTTCCAGAAGTGCACGCTGGTTGTCAGCTTCTTAAGAGTGGCCTGATTTTTTTCTCCTTAAAAGAACCCAAGGAGTAGATTACACCTAAAAGTCTCAGACTGCTGTACTGCTAATCCCTCCCACGTTCAAAAGAATAATAAACCTAGAATATTTAGATGCGTGTAGTCCCCTGAAAAGATGAGCTTAAACTCGCATGAACCAAATGAGATGTTCTGCTTGATAGTTCAGGTATCAACATCTACGGAAGGTGAGACGCCTGTAGCACTGAAAGCCTTGCAGATCAGATTCACTTCTCCTTGCAGAGCCCTGGACACTTCTGGGGAGACACAACAGCATCTTTTCTGTGCTTCCCCTTTTCCTCGGTGACAGTAGCTGTGAATCACCAACAGAAGAAAAGATTTCTAAACTTCTTTTCCTACCAATTGATTTTGAACCAACCTCAGAATAATTTCAGCAGTCCTGGATCCATAGCACTCATAAAGGACTTGATCTAGTCACAAACCCCAAACCTATGGAGATAAACCTTCCTGAAATTTGGGAGCATTTGGATAGGAGCTTGCAGCAATACTCTCATCTGTCACTCTTTCTCTCTCCTCCCCCAGGATAGCTAAATAAATGTGTACTGAGCCTTTTTATTCACTTGTTTACTATTCTTTATCTGAGCATTGAAGTACGCTTCATTCTGTTGGCTGGGAATGAAAAGGAAGAGGCAAGTTGGTTATATTTCTATGCCCGTCTACACATTTCATTGTTTCTTCCAGATAAAGAAAATGAGGATCTGTCTGTTTGCCTGATGGAGAGCGTGATTCACAGATGTATTACGACTTAAGAAAAACACAAAAGCCATATAGTTGTAAAGCACATACCAATATAATTAAGACTGGATATAATTGAAACAACTGGCTGATAGCAAAGAGACTTTCCAGCACTATAGGGTCCTCACACTGTACAGCTATTCTCACTGGAGAATATATGCAGTTAAAAGTTACCTTTTCGGCAGTGCAACCCTGTTCAGACTGTGAACTCGGTTTAGTTTAAAATCCATCCATGTTATTATCTCACATTAACCAGAATGCTTTTCCAGAAACTTTTAAGTAACAAACTTTGCCCTATTGCCTTTCAGCCGCTTTTCTCCGCTGAAGTAGCACTATGGTTGCTATGCCTGTGTAAGGAAATAAATGAGCTTTTGGACATACAAGGTTTCCTTCAGGTCTGAAAATGATTAAGAAGGGTCTTAATGTGAATGAAAGGGAAATTTGCAAAAAAGGATGTGCTCCACTTTTAGAAAGGGCACAGTTAATGAAAACTGAAGGGTAAAATCTTCTAAAATGGAGAAAGGAAATGTTTGTTTCTTTTT
>NW_008823955.1:270951-285224 GCF_000699105.1 Pygoscelis adeliae | reverse complement strand
TGGTAAGTCCACATGGCAAATTATATTCATAGCTTATCACACTTAATGAGATTAGAAGTGCTGTGAGAGAAGAAGTCAATGCAAAAGCACAGGTGACCCTGATCACCACTCTTGCTGACAGCCTAGTGGATATGGAAAATGGATCATTGTCCTGCAAGTCCTTGCAGAAATGCTTCAGGGGCCCGCTTAATGTTATCATGGCCTGGTAAAAATAAATCAGCATTAATTCTGTTGCAGTAAAAATTTGCCTTTATTTTGAGGAGTGAAGAAAGCTAGCCTGCTCCAGGCAGTGAGAAAAAGAAGAGATGCCACCCAAAGAAAAGCTAGAGAATTCGTCAATGAAGGCATGTGGTTAAAGGAATCCAAACAGCAAACACAGACTGATAAAGCAAGGTGCATGCAACGAGTAATCAACCGATACAAGTTTTTTTCTTTACACAAAACTCTGGAAGAGTTAGTTAGGCAAGAAACAAAATTACAGTAATGGGACAGTTAGAGCAGAAGTCCATTATCACTCATTAGAAGGTTATTCAAATGTTTCTCCTAGGAAAGAGGCATCCCGGCAAGTTTGAAAAGCCTAAACCCTTTTTGAAATCTAAATCAGGCACTGCTGGGGAAAACCAGGCCACAAGGTAGATCAGGAAAGAACTGCACTGCCTTCTCTCTTCCTACCACCCACCACCCGCTGCATGCCAATGAATATCTACCTCAGTTTTGCCAAAAGAACAATGCACTTACTCAGTACAGAAGGATGTTTTCCCACATATTTATGGACTTTCTGAAATGTCTGCTAGCAAGACCATCAACCAGTGCCAAAAATATCATGTGTGCTCCGAGGACTAAGTTTTTTATCATATACACCTGTCAAAATGATATCAAACTGCAGTACCGACATTGCAATGCTGAACAGAAGTCGGTAACTTGCTTCTACAGCATGTGACGTAGCCTTAGGAAAAATTGTGTTAACATCTATTCATTATAATCTTAATATGAATCTCTGAAAGGAAAGGCGTTAACTTGTTTCACCAAAAAAAGGGAAGGTGGAGGTAAGACCTGAATGGTAAATGTGGAAACGGAAGGGAAGAAAGGGTCGGGAACTGCTGAGAGGTGGCAAGACAGAAAGTGGGCTGGATTGGCCTCCGGGATATTTGTAAGGGATAACCCATGTGACAGAGAGGCGATTAAAAGGGGAGCAACCTAAGCCAAACTACATCATATTTGTCCCACGCTAGAAACACAACAACAGCTACCATGGCTCAGAAGAACTGCTAAGTTCGTGTATGCAGTCATGTCTGGATGGGTTGATGTATATCCGGTAACTCAAGGAAAGCAGACCACGTATTTCTTCAAACCGCTGGTTTGGCCCTGCAGAGGGAAATGACCATTTCTTTGACAGCTGGGTCACAAAAGTCAAAGTATTGCCCTTGTGCTGCATGTACCAATTTACTTTTCCCTCTCTTTCAAAAATCTGCAATTTGCTTTATGATCATGACTGTTTTCAGAGACCAGGAACCTCCGACCACCGTCAAAACGACATCCACAGGCAGCCCTGAAAGCACAGGTCTCAGCCAGGCTTTGGCTCGTAATTAAAACCCTAAGCTGTTTTAATTCCAGAATCAAACCCATTTCAAAGCCATTTAACAGCGCTGATGTAACTAAAACATGTGTACAAAATCTGCTAATCTTTCACTCGGAGCTGAAAGGAGCAGCTGTGATCTTGTGTAGTCTTTGTGATACTGCGTGTATTCCAATGATGTTGGGATAAACATAAAGAAGAAGAAGAAGAAAAAAAAAAGATAAGTTTATTCGTAAGATTAAGCAACTGGGACCTCTAAAAATATCCTTTGTATAGCAGGGCTCATGGAGTTCTTTTTCTTAGAAAAGGAGGCAAAGCAGGCTGAACTCACTAGGCACAGCGAGTATGTGGGGCATCGCTGCTTTATCTTGTGCACCAGGAATCAAGTCGTGCTACCTGTATTTTTACACATCAAATCTCCTAGATGTCTACCTGTTACAGGTCCAGATTCTTATCACATTTGCAAGCCGAGTGTTTCTCTGACAATCTGGGGAATAGTTAAATACCTAAATGGCTTGTAGCACTACCTGAGTGCAAGAGGTACAAATCTTACAGACCGTCCACTGGGCCAGGCAAGCAAGAAAACCCATGAGGGGACGTTTTTATTCCGAGTCCTGGTAGTCAGGAGGCTAAGAAGGATGTGAGCATCGGGGATGCCATTGCAACTTTTTTTCCATGCAGGAGATAAGTCATTTAAGTGTCTAAAACAGAGCGATGGATTTCATCAGGTTGAAAAACACCTGGAATAGGTGTCTTAGTGCTGCAGTGGGTAAGCCACTTCAGTTTTTATAAGCAACTTCAGCGATATAGTTGGCCATGGCATTTTTTGTATTCTGCTGTGCAATTCTGCTGAATTCAGTGTTAGTGGTTTTTCTTGCTCTCGCTCCTCATCATTCAAGGGCAATTTTGGAAGTGAGAAATTTTATCTGCTTTAATTCCTTCTCTATAGTAAAACATTTTGCTACACAAATATTGCCTTCAGCTGCACAAATCAAATATTGTCTTCAGCAGAACTCAGCTTTCCCTATGGTTGTGTATGTTATAACTACCTCTGCTGAGTGGATGTGCCCAGCCGGCCAAGGTTACCAGGCGGAGACGTCCGCGGGCAGGCAGCAGAAGGCAGCTCCCGGTGCTCAGGGGAGGGTGCAGGACAAACAGCTCTCTGCGCTGGGACTGCAGTGCTCAGGTGAAGACAAATCCATCACGGGTTAATAATTCCAAAGATGCACAACACAAACTTCCGCTGTCAGCTGTTGTAAGGGTTTCAGTCATTAAAATTACCCTTTTCTTGAGGTTTGCGGGGACAGTCCAGCAACAGTAGCAACAGAAAAAGCGATCAAAATCCACTGTTCCGTTCATGAATTTTATGTCCAACAAGCCAAAGGGAGAAGATTGAATTGCACAGTCTGCTGCTGATCTGAAGAACTGCTCAATTTTCTAGATCCCTCTTATTAATTACCTGGCGGTCATGTTCAAATGCTGCACCAAATATGTTTCTGAAGAGCATGAGCAACTTCAAACACTTGTTGGGCACCACTCTTTTTGATCCTTTCCCACTTGAACGTGCCTTCAATTCTTGAACCTCACTTTAAAATATCCTAAAACATGATGGTCTAAGGCACCCAAAGGGACTTGGTGTAAAGTGTCTTAAGGCACAGGAAATAATGGTATTGGATTTTTAAGGTCCTAAGTGGGTATCCTGCCCTCTTTCCCCTTCTGCTGCCCCAGCTGCTTTGAAAAATGATGCTCAAAACCACTCCACTCACTTCTACAGCTCTACTTCTGTTGAAAATGAAACGGTTTCATTATTATCCTGTAAAATGGAATATTTAATTTCAGGTAAAGTGTTCCATCCACCCTGAGTTGTTTTGTTTCCTTTGTGACAAAAATGGAAATATAGTCTTCAACCTCGGTAGAAATATTTTTTTAATTTGTTTGAAGACAGCAGAAAAGGCAGTGTTTTCTGTTGGTAGAACGCCTGACAAACGACACGAGTTTGTTCAGGAGTTTTCTTTATCCTGGGGAGATGCGAAACGACTGCTGGCAATAGAAACTGAAAAGTATACAAAATTCAATATGCAAAACACTGGCCTACACATTCGTTATGAATTGAGGTGTTGAAACACTTGGAGAAATTGAATAAAAGTTATGTTTTCAAGATCTGTCATTCATTATGATATTCAGAAAGGTTAAGCTGCTTGACTCTTAAGCATGATGCACCCCTTTGTAGACATAATGAGTGCACTAGAAAAGTAGATACTTTGTAATTTTCAGGATTAAAGAGAACCAATAATTATATTATTTATTGAAAACCCTCTATAAAATATACTACTCCGATGTTTTCTGCATCATGCCTGTATTTATAAAATAAATAGCAGCTTCCATATGACCTTCTTAGAATAGCAAAGATGGCTGCATACTGAAAAAGCAATGTTTCCTCATTGAAATCCTAGAGTCTCTCCAGTTTTGCCATGTGTGCTGGATTTTACTCGTACAGGAAATGGTCTCTGTTAAGTGTTTTTTTTTTCCATAAAGATGTGTGGGCATAGCTGTTCTTCATAAAAATGTTTCTACAAGGAAAATATTTGGGTAGAAACGTGGCATTTTTTTCATTATTGACCACATGTGATGTTTTATTATTATACTAGACTTTCAAGAGAGGCAAAATTTCCACTTCAAGAGCAAAACAGTGCAATCTGTCTTTAACTGGTCAAACATACAGCGTCAATAATAACTACCATGTTTCCAAGAATTTAACCGTTCTGAAATTAAAACCACTGTGAACTTGTTTTTTTCTACAGATTGAACGATGCTCACAAGCAGTTTCCAAATAAAGAAAATGGCCTAAATTAGCTACTCAGAATAAAGGGTTTCAAAACTGCCAAACAATCATTCACGAGCTACGTGATAGTTTAAAAATGCGTTTCCAAAGCCATAGGCTGGGATTTTGGTAGAGGGTGGGGTCTGTGGGTGCACGGAGGTGGTGAAGTGCAACTCCCACCCCCCAACGGTATCAATCACCACCTGAGTGCAAGTAAAAGGGGGTTCTGGCTTATCAGGTCAGTGAGCAAGGCTGAAATTACCAAACAAGGGTATAAAATCAGGAAAATAGGGGCCACTGCAGAAAAAGTAAAATGGGTACAGGTTGTTTATACGAGAGGGGGTAACGAGAATATAAGCTAGAGCTAACGGCGTGACTGGGGCTGTGCAAGGATCCTGTCGAGCGCTTCTGTGCCAGGCTGGTGCAGCCGGGATGGGGACAGTAACCGGCCGCTCTGCCGGTGCCCCGCTGTGTGCCGGCTCCTGTGCTCAGGGGCGCGGGCAGGGGAGGGACGAGGAGGGACCAAACGTCCTGCTCTTGGGGCCGATGCCTGGAGGCCAGGCTGTGGGCTGAAGGCAGGGTGGGAAAACCCTGTTGGGAGCAAGGAGGAGCGAGAGCTGAGGGTGCAGCCGTGGGGTGACGGGGTTGTGCTGCCCCTCTGATCTCCACAGGAAGCACAATGGGAAGCACTTCTTTGACTTAATGATTCTATGACTCCTGGCAAAATTATTGCAAAGTACAGAGAGTTCTGAAGTTCAATTTTGTGTTAACTGAGCAGTGAAACACACATTTTGTCTTCCAGGTACAGCACATGGCACATAAATAGCTTTTTCCACTCATTTGTTGGAAAAAGACAGAACAAAATACAAATACTTCCATAAAACACAAGCAGGTAAATGCAAAGTACAGAGAGTTCTGAAGTTCAATTTTGTGTTAACTGAGCAGTGAAACACACATTTTGTCTTCCAGGTACAGCACATGGCACATAAATAGCTTTTTCCACTCATTTGTTGGAAAAAGACAGAACAAAATACAAATACTTCCATAAAACACAAGCAGGTAAATGTCATTTAATTTAAAATGTGACAAATATTTCACGTAAGACTTGAAGCTGAACATGAACTTCATATTCCCACTGAATGGCATCCCGACTTTTTAAAAAAGAAGTTTCCTTAGGCTATATCCAGCCTAGTTTACAAAATGTATCTGGTGTGTGCAATGGTCATAAATCCACAGACTTTAAACAGACGGATTAGTGACAGGGCTGGATTTTTCCCTCAGAGCCGCACTGAAGTCCTGGCTTCTCCAGGCAAGAACCAGATCTGCCCGTATTTGATGGCTTCATGGAAGCATCGTCACAGCACACTCGCTCCTTACACTCATTTATGGATCCATCTGCGGTAGGTCTGTGTGATAAGGCATTGCCATTATTCCTTTTCCAAACAGGTGGCAGACAGCAGGTTAACGTGAGAGCAAGTCTCCCAGACTATATCCTCTCAACTTCCCTTGTCCTTGCGGGTTCAGCCCTCCTTCTGTTGGATGGCTTCTTAAACCACGTCAGGCAACGCAGCAGCAGCCGCTGCCCCTCTGAAAGCCAGGGTTGCAGTCACTCGTGTTTTGTACAGGAAGATTCGGGCTCCTCCTTTTTTCACTGATCCAGGACTTGTGCTCTTTCCACAGCACTGAACCGAACTTTGGCTGCAGTCTGCCAAAATTTAAGGACTCCTGTCAAAATAACTGAAAATCAAAGTCACTGGAAGGAGATGAGCAGAATGCAACCAGGAGCCTGCTTAGCAATGCTGTAGGTTGCCATGATGTCATTACGTTATCCCTGGCATATGCTAATCACTGAAGGAAAACAATTAGTGTTCACCTCAAAATTCAGTAGTGGTCTAAACTACACATGAAGAATTTCTTCTTTCTTAGTTATAGACCCACAGAAACAACAGAGTCAGCTGTTAAGCAGCAAGGTGGTAGGAGCAGTTTTTAACCAGGTCAAAAAAAGAACCGTCATCTTCTCCTGACACACAGGAATGTTTCTCTCTTTTTTCACCGATTTTTTCTTTTTTCCAAAAAATGTAAAAATAGGAGAACCCCAAGCACACAGGTCAAGTGGATATTTACAGACAGCCCAACATTTGAAAACCATGCCGTATATTCTTAACAACTATGTCTAGTGTCTTTGCTGGTGACACTCTGTTGGAAATCCTCCACCTCCCTTGTTTTCTGCACCTACAGCTGTAGAAAAACATTTGTTTTCACCTGAAATGGATTCTTATTAACAACAAAGAAAGCGTGCAAACACTAAGCACTCACAAAGATACCCTTTTAAGTACAAAGCACACCACAGCCCCAACAGAGAGATGTTGTAAAAGTCAGTGTCATGATATTACTGACGGAAAATAAAAATTAAATTATTCTACGTAATTTCCAGAATGAGAGAAGTCCTCTACCTTTTATGACTGAAATGACATTAAGGCAATTTTCTCATTGCAGAAAAGTCATTAAATATGAATAACCAGGTTATTTTGTAATGGTTATGATGTGTTAAAAAGCGTGAAATAAAGCCCAGAAGATGTGCATTTGCTATTGCTTACACAATGCCCAAGAATACATCAAGGTTGGCTTCTAAACATCTCATTTATGCGGCTTGCTTTGCACTGGGCAGCAGTAGTGACTGTTTTCAGTTTCTGTTGGTGTCTCAGACAATCTCACTCCTTGATAAGAGCTGACGTAGCAGAAGTTTCCTCCCAGCCCGGGCACTAGCAGGTGTAAGGTAAGTGTGACCTACCTGGTCGTGCCAAAGGGGGCAAAATAGGCTGGGCAACACTAAAGTGGGCAACACTGTATGCTAAGATTAGCAAGTTTTCTCAAAAAACAGGTTAAAATCTCATGCTCAGCTCATATACAAACCACCATAATTTCTGTGAAAAGGACATTCAAGTTCTTGTAGTCCCAGCTGCTATTTGACTGTATAGACATACTGGGAATTCAAATACCCAATCATTATGTGCAGTTATGGCAACTGCGAAAAGAAATTTGGTACATTTACAGGAGCAAGATATCAACAATTCCCCTGTTTTTAAAAATGTATTTTAAGGTCAGTAGGCCAAAGAAATACTTTAGAATATGAAGCTGAGAAACCTATGTTAATGCTGTGTGGTAATTCATAACGGAGACCAATAAATGTCTGAAAACTCACTGTAATGATTCCCTTAGCAGATATAATTCATTTCCTTTGCTCACATACAGGATGGGGAAGTGCCAATTTCCTCAACATTTGCTTTGTATATTGGTTAACCGTAGTATATCTACACATCACCATGTGGTACAACCTTGTCCCTGAGGTTTTAGAAGCTCAGACTGACATTTAGACTGAATATACATCAATAAAAATTGTAAAATAGACACACACGATGAAAAGCCAGAAATAAATAGCAACCCGATACACAGGTCACTGAGTTAAGTTCCCACAAATGTTGTAAGGACATAAAACAAACAAACCAACAAACCAACCTCAAAAATTCATTTCTTTTCTCTGGATCTGGACAACATGTACCAGAACTAGGGACTTCTTTTACAGTATAATTGTAACATCTTCTAGGGCAAAGACTACATTCCTAGTCCTAGAGGTATAAAGTGAATACAGAAAAAAAAGGGCAAATGAAGTAGATATAGATACACAGGATGAGGAAACTGGTTCAGATTCTCTCTTGGCTTGGCTATCTCACCCACAGGTACAGAAGTTTAACAGTTTTGTAAGTGAATGTCTCAGGATCCCAGGGTAAGGAGCCTGGTGTGGACTCGGGGGGCTGACCTTCAGTTTGCATCAGAATCTCAGGGACTTACAACCAGGCATGCTCCCAAATAACCTGACGAAGGAGTATTGGGAACAGAAAACATTACCTTCATTTGCAAATGCAAGGAAATATGCAGGACAGACAGTTTCAAAGGAAATAATTTTGCTGTATCACAGAGGGTATTTGCCGTATCATAAATGCTGCCTTGCATAGGGGAGAGAAAAAGGGCATGGAGGCAGCTAGTGGCACTAGGAAAGAAACAGCTTTATTTGAGCCCAGTGGGAAAGCCACCTGCTTATTTGTAGGGTAAAGTTACATATATCCAGAATATTATCAATGTTTTTATGGAATCAGGTGTCAACAAAAAGTACTTACTGATCACACACTGTGAGTGATCAACACGAGGGAAAAGGAGGAGAGTGGCTTTATGATGAAGAGAGGAACATCAACACGGTTCCCGGCGGAGATCCGAAGTCAGGGGCATTAGGATTATCCGTAAATGTGGATATATCCTTTTATGCTACTGGAAGCCGCCTGGAGAAGCTGTTCCAGTGCAGAGGGACACTCCTCTAGCAGCTCACACATGAAGCTTGGAGGTTCACCTCAGCTGAGAAGGACATCAAGGAAACCTGTGGGGCTGGACATGCCAAGCTACAAATGTTTGTGCAAAGTACTTTGTTCTGATTTTCCCAGAAGTGTAGAGGCAGCTCTCAGCTACCTGCAGAAGGCAGAAGTGTGGCCAAATGGCTCTTCTTCTCCTTCCAGACCCACATGAGGCGGGTTAAGAGCACAGACTTTGCTCCTTGCAAAGCAAGGATGTGCCAGATTGGTCTCAGACAACTCGTCTGTACATGGATCAGTGCCTGAGCGACAGGGACGTGGCACGTGCACGTGCGTGCACACGTATGCACACAGTCCCCTGAGTGGCATTGCACAGCTTCCTATAAGAACTGCTGCAACATGCTTTTGAGCTGTGTGGATGCAGGACCTGGAAAGCAATCTTTCAATAATTGCTACTCCTACATTTCACTGCTTTCTTTCTATTAGAGACCAGAAACTACTGTGGCTTCAGTCCATGTCATACCGAAATGTGCAGACTCAGTCGTTGTTACAGACTTATCACAAGCACTTACTTCACCCCTTACACTAAATTATTTCAGACTTTCAACAGGAAATAGAGTGAAACAGATGCTCAAAGGTCAGTGTCTGTTGTGTTTAAGGGCACAAAGTAGAGAAAGAGAGAAACTTGTTTCCTTGCTCCTTCCCTTGCTCCTCAGCATCTCAGGCACTTTATGCACTTTGGATATTATAGAACAAAATTCAGAGGCACCAGAGAAGTGTATCCTTTACAGTCATTACTCCAATGCAATGTCATGTAGGTAATTTGGTGCATCGTCTGCTACCTGGACCACAGCTAGAAAGCTCAGCAGGGGCTGCAAAGCGTGACCAACATGGAGTATACAAACTCAGCAGGTCATCCTGCCTCAAACGTCCTGCTGTATCAGCCGGATGGTAGCTGAAATTATTGATATAAAGCTGTCTAGGATGGGTTTAAGCAACACTTCAGGCACTGCATGTATTTGCACCACGAGTGGCTGCTGGTTATATGAACCATCTGGCCGCTGAGTTGTGTGGGGAATATTCCTTTCCCAGTGTAATTTCTTCTTTTCAGGCGGAAAAATTCTCATGAAAAACATGCATTTTCCCACAAGGGCTTTTACAAAAATGGCAAAGAGTGTCGACCTGTCTGATTTAATCCAAGAGCTGACACCTCAGCCATTCATTTGCCGGGCAGCCCTGTGGCGTTCTGTGGTCTCCCACCGCTGCGGGACGAGGGCTCAGAGGCAGCGCCTGCTGCTGGGGCTCAGTCTGCCTCTGCAAGCCCAACAGCGTCTGTGCCACGGAAAGGTCTAATTCCTGCCGAGTCCAATTTGGAAGCCACCACACTGGCACCCAGCTGTTGATATCAATTAGGCTATTATTCATTAATCCATAATTGAGTGAATTGCTTGGGGATGATATGAACTAGGAAATGGTGTGAAAATTCCCAGATTTTCCATTGCACTGGAAAAAGATTCCTTTCTATTGAGAATGTGACAAAATTTCCTGGTTTATATATCTTCCAGAACTCCTGACTACACACATACAAGCATCTTCCCAAAGAGAAGCCAAATGTCACCTTTTGCAAGCCGGTGAGCTGATGTTCTTTGAACACTCATGAGAAAGGTGATGCTGGCTGCAGTTCAGGCCAACTTTCTGCAGGCATGAATTGCACAGGCACCCCTTAAATAGAGTTTTAGCAAACCCAGAGGAGAGTGAGGACTTTGCAGGGCTGCCTAAGACAGTTAGATGTGGGGATCGGTGGCAGCTTTAATCTCCACAGCCCATGGGAGGTACAAAATGGCAGCGAGGACCCCCCGGCGCCCAGCCAGCCGGTACTGCTCTGGAGGGAGGGAACTCACTCTGGCCTGTGCCGGATGCGTTGCTGAATCAGCAAAACTCCCAGCAGGAAAGAAAGAGAAAAAACCACCTCGTAGCGTCATCTTCATCAAGGCCCCAGCACTGCTCAAGTGTTTCTCTTCAAGCAGTCATTTCTCACCCTGCTTTCCCAGGGGCACAGGTAACTTATTCGTATGAGAAGATTTCCTCAGGCAGCAGCCCAAGCGCAGCAGAAGTCTGTGCTTCCTAATAGGCATCAGCTGGAGTGAGAAACTAGTTTTAATCCTCCCTTTTCAAGAGATTGTGTTCTTAATGGGTTGGGACTAATCCGGTCCGTGGTTGTCATTAATACTCATTTGTCCAGCACATGCAGCATCACAGTGTCAAAATAAAAAGTCCTTGGATGGTCATTTGCCGCTGAACCTACAGGAAACTGTAAATCCAGTGTGCTCTTCCGCCCTTGGAAATCTCTTCCAGGCACTCTCATCTGCTTTCTTCTTTGGTGCCTGTTTCTGGGACTTTCCTCTTCCATCTTATAGTGTTGTAATCTCTCGCTCTTTTTGTAATGATTTCCGTAATACCTGGTATCTGTCTGAAAGCTGGAGATCTTGCCCACCTGCGTCTGAATGAACGCTGCCGGTTTTCAATGTATTTTGCAGCAGACCCTTTTCCAAAGAACAAACATGAGTTAGCATACCCAGAAATTTCAGAAAATGGAAGTTAACACCTTGAAATATGCAAGGGGGGCGGAAAACCCAAACACTGTCAGGATTGCCTTCCTCTGAGTCTAAGGAGAAAAAGTTTTGTAACCAGTGGCACTTTTGCTAAATGCATTTTCGGTCTGTCTGTTCCCCCCTCTTTCATGTAAATATCCTCAACTGCTCGGCCGCTATCATTCAAACATAGCAGGGGCACAGAGGTTGCACATTACCTGCAAGGTTTCTGAAAGGGAGCTGCAGAAAAAAGGTCCAGATACCCCTTCGCTCCTGGAGAAAAAGCTCAGCTGTATAGTTCTAGTGAGCTACTGGAGAAAAGGCTCTGCTATTCATCGCTTTTCTTGTTTCTAAAGAAATGGCTCAGACTTTCCTGCACCTTTCAGCACGCTCTTCTGTGTACCCACTCTGTCCAGTCAACATTTAATAACTACATACAAATCACAGAACTGATTCTTTTGTGTTTCCTTACAGTTTTTAATGTTTTTTAAAGTTTTCCTTAAAGTTTTGCCACGGGATTTTCATAAACAGCCGTGTTTGTTGAGGACCTGGGCCATATATACACACATAGATACATACATACATACGTGCGCAAGCAGGTGTAAGGAAAAAGATAAAGAAGGAAATGAAGGGGTAACACTGGCTTTTCCAAACAATTCAGGAAGCAATTTTTCATACAATTAAAAACAAGCCTGGCACAGAAAGGCTGAAGACAATTATAGTAGCTAAAGATGTGCAAGAGAAAGATGGGAAAAAATAGTAACACTTCCAGCTTTCTATCCTCACAGGAGCTCCAGACCTGTGAAATACATTCCACATTTAGACGGAAAGAGAAAATAGAACAAGACAAGTGAAGCACAGAGTCAAAAAGTTTTCAAACAATGTTACCTACCTCGAGTATTCAGGAGCTGACCTTATTTTGAGAAGTTAGCAATAAGCATTAGTAGTATTTAACAAGCAGTCCCCCATCTTCTTTGAGATTTTGAACCTGTCAAGAGCATAATGAGTGAAAAAGTACATTCTTCAATTGAGGTGACACTGTGCCGTGTGGCAAAAGAACTTCACGTGATGGAAAAAATAGAACAAAAATTATAGCAAGGCAATTCTATTGAAAATGACTCACAGCAAAGACTATCATTTTAACCTAGCCATTCCAAATAACATCACACAGAGGGGATAACAAATGCTTTGGTCAAAATATATCAAACATTTGCAGGTGGAAACATTGACTCTAGTGTTTCCCAACAAATATTCTCAAGTCCTGGCTACAACTGTGGGGAAAGATGTGAAAGTCAGCTTTGGAAGAAGACTTCTTCCAGGAGTCTGTCTGGAAAGAACGAGAAAGAACAGGAATAATTTTGAGCAATCTGTCATGATTGCATTCTCCTCCTCATGAGGAGGAACAAGTTCACTGCTTAAAATGTGCGAAGAGGCAGAATGGGGATGCCCTCCTTAAAAATAAAGCCTTGTATGGAGGCTGGGAGACCTGAGGAAGAAATGTGCTTTGACAGCATCCTGCCTCCTGATCAGGAGGAGCAGCAGTTAGAGCAAGCTTCAGGGGCAGGACTCCAACAGGAGTGCTTTGAGGTATAGCTACCCCTTCTGAATTGCCCGAAACATGATGTGGACCACCATAGTAGTCTTTAGTCCTATATACCTCTTGATGCACAGAAAATATTCTTGTCTTGTAACAGCACTGTCCTTTAAAACCACCTTGTGTTTACAGCTTCTGAATTCTCTGTCCTCCACGGCTTGAAGAAAGAAGAGGTAAAGAGAAAGTGGCTACAGAATTGTATATAATTGGCTTAGTTCACAGTACAAAGCCTTTCATCACTGAAATCTGAAGCTCAGAAAATTGGCTCAAATGACGTTGGTTGTGAACAGAACTACAAATGTGTGATGGATGGCACAGAGCTGTGAGCAGAGCAACCTTCTCATCTCTGCCAACATGGCGAGACAAAACCTTACTGGAGGCTAAGCCCAATTATTTTGATTCACATGGGCAATCACGCTGAACTCAAAAGAGGCACTTGAGTGAAAAAAGCAGGATTTGACTCTGTCTGAAACCAATCCATTATTGTAAAACAGGCTGTTATAAACAGGCATTCACTGCTTCCGTGGCTGAATGCGTGCGGGTTATTACCGTGTGTCAAATTTGTGCTAAGCCTCCTACTGCAGGTAAATGAGGACAGCAGAAAACATGCTCTATGCTGAATAAAAGTGCAATGCTTGTCTGTAATTAGCTTCTCACTCTTCCCACTCACAAAATGAATTCATCTAAAATACCAGGAACTGGATTTTAGTTTCAGTCCTTACTTTCAACACAGAACACCCCCATGAACTGGATGTATATTTTAAATGTTTACTTACGTGATTGGGAATGCAATCATTTTTAGATTATCAAAGTGCTGCAGGCCAAGAGATTAATTTAAGTAAGAAAAAAGAAGAAAATCTAAATATTTACAAGTCTTAATGTATCTCGTAAGATGTCCAAACATGTCCAAGGTCCAAATAAGCAGAGCATCCTTTCATTACATCACCATTGTCTTTGGAAGACACCAATTACTGAAGCCACATTACAGCTGCTTAAAAAATGACTTGGATATTTCATACCTTTTTTTCCTTCAACCACATAATTTTGGCAGTCACAAGTAGGTCTCCTGGGCTGCATCTCATCAAAGCCAATAGGAGCTTTCAGCTCACAATAAAAGACAGCTTTTACATTAACGTTTGAATACGACTGCTATCCAGTGAAGATATTAGCAAACTGATCTCTTGAAGCCATGATAAGAGAATACCAGAAATACATAGGCAGACAACTTTTCTCCTTTTTTAACCCTGTATTGTTAAGTCTTTCTACATTTTTCCACTTATGGTTAGCCTGATTATTTTAAGGGACACGTATTTCTTTTATCTAAAATGTA
>NW_008823955.1:264090-266641 GCF_000699105.1 Pygoscelis adeliae | reverse complement strand
GGGCTTTGTTTGCTCATACCGTTTTGTACAGTTACGGAGGACTGATTGCACACTAGTGTCCTGCTTCACTGGCAAAAATTGAAGCATGCCACCTTGTTTCAGAAAATGATGCCCAGAGTGGAGTGTAGCTGAGCCTTATGCCTCCAGCGCATGGAGAGACGGAAGCTGTCAAGTTGCTCCCTCCATGTATCTTTCTACTACTTAACTAAATGGACGGTTTAACTTCAGTCATGATATTTTGAATAGGACAAAATCTGCAACGTGTATTCCCACTTAAATTTTCAAAAATGGCTGATGATTTTATGTGTCTCAACTTTTGAGCATTTTTTAAATAAAAAGCCTCAATTTAAGAATCTCAAAATGACTGACTTTAAAAAAAGGAAAAAGATAGGATTTTGAATATATCATTGAGCACTTATTGTGCACACTCACGGTCTGCAAAGGTAGCGTTTGACCTCCGTACTTGTGGCATAGGAAGAGAGGAAGCTGAAGAACAACCACCCATGGGACATACGGCAGTGTCACTTGGGACAGCTAGACAGGGGTTGTTACACCCCCACGTCTACTCCACTCACTGTAGAGACAAGCAGTGAAGATTGTCTGAGAACTGGTGTCCCTTTCAGGGCCATAGAGTTTGTAGTCCCCCTTCCAGGGGTACGAGAAGCAAAGCTCGGGAAATACTCGTTTCAGTTAGTGCGATCCCTCCCTTCTCCTCCCAGCCCTCCAGCTTTGGAAAGGATGGGAGTCGTCCAGGACAGACTCAAGCACGAGCGCACGGCTGCCTCTCCTGCCTGCCCGGCCAAAAATGACCTGCCTCCTACAAGGCTGCAGGAGTCCTTTCAAGTTATTCTCATTAATTTGCCCAGAACTCAGCACAAAACGCTCACCTGCAAATGTAGAAAAGATAGAAAAAATGAATGAATGTTTCAGTTCATGGTTATACGCACCGTGGATCTCTACGTCTGATTGGGGCTTTGGGAACCACAAGGACATAACAGGACAAAAATTAAGTACAATCACAACAACCAAAATGCAGGTGACCTAACCACTAACAGAGGGATATCTTTCTCCACCCAAAATCAATGCTGCCTGGGATTTAATACAATGTTGCAGGCATTAATTTCCCACCGATTGATGTGGAAATCAGATAAAACTATAAAATAATGTCCTTTAAGACCAGATTATGGATGGCTGAAAATGCAATTACAGGAAAGAAAAGGAAGACAAAAGCTTTATTAGAGAGAATTCTTTTTTCTTCTGTTTTCTGAATTCAAGTGTAGGTGGAGTAGACTCTAAAGGCAGCACCAGGCATGCAAGTTGTGTGTCATCCAAATGGGTTTATTTGATACGGAAGCCCACTGCAAGTGAGCTGCTGAGCGCATTGCACGTACACCTATGCCATCCATCGTAGGTGGATCTCTTGCGTGGTCTCACGCGGCAACAGCTGGCTCCGCTGCCCGGGATGCTGCTCGGCCGCTGGGGGTGGCTGCAGCTCCTCCTCGGTGTTACCCTCCTCCACAGCTCTCACTGGTTTCCTCTTGGTTTGCACTAATATTTTTAACTTCTAGCTCGCTGATTTCACCTCCCGTGTCTTGCCACATGGGTTGTTTTTTCAGGCAATTAATCAATCTCCTTGTGTCTGCTCTCCTTCCAAGCCTGGCTGCGCTCGTTCCTTTGTCCTGGTCAGGAATTGTTCCCTTCTCTGAAGGTTTCTGCACTTTGAACTTCTGAAGTTCTTTCTCTCTTTGACTCTCTTCAGTCATTTAGCCATCTGTTACAACGTTTATATGTATTCATATATAAATGTCAATGACATGGCCTTGTAATCCATAAACCTCCAGCTCAAATTAAATTTGAGCCTGACCATTTATTCTTTCTTAGGCAGTCCCCTAACGAGTATCAACATAAACCCAACTGCTTTCTTAACATCTTCCCCCTCCAACAACCCTCATCCCCAATCTTAGGAAGGTCTGGTTTGGACATCAACTTTCGTTTAATTATTTCTTAGTTTAAAGCACAGAATTCAGGTATTCTTTTCTAATAAAGAAACCTTCCCTTCTCTATCCTCTAGATAGGTTAAAAAGGAAACAAACAATCCAAAACCAAAACCCAGAAGTAAGAATTTTACATGAGACTCTCTAATGTGTGCAGAATCAAACAGAGTGAAGACAAAAGTTCTTCCAGGGACACCATTTACCTTGGGGACAGTGGGGTTAGTCTGCACCAGAATTTTATATCCCTGAGTGCAACTTTTATGAGTCTTGCATGCGCTTGCACTAAGCTTGGACAGTGCGCGTGCCAGCACCAGCCTTGGTGCCAGAGCATCCTCGTTCAGGAGTTACCCTGTGCCTGGGCAGCAACCCTGGGGTTTCCGCGGCTGTTCTTGAAATCCCAGTGATGGGCAAATGGCCACTTGGGCTCGGCAGGGAAAGCAGCCCACAGGGAAAAGCTACAAGGTCTCAAGCTGCCGCTGTCCTTTCATTTCATTCATGAGGTGAGTGGTGAGGACTGTATAACTGGGCTTCACCCTCCTCTCTATGGTGAAGTTGAA